>NW_024412388.1:4088629-4163819 GCF_014898765.1 Herpailurus yagouaroundi | reverse complement strand
GCAGGCTCCAGGCTCTGAGCTGTCAGCACAGAGCCCGATGCGGGGCTTGAACTCACAAACCGCGAGATCATGACCTGAGCCGAAGTCGATGCTTAACCGACTGAGCCACCAGGCACCCCTACTAAGACCCGTATCTAAATACGGCCCCATTCACAGGTTCCAGCGGCTAGAGCTTGAACTTATCTTTCGGGGGACACAGTTCAATCCAGTATAAAAGCTCTATGTGGGGCTAAGGAACAGGAGGACGGGGCTTGCCTTCAAGGTGTCTGCTGTGAGGCCGGCTACACGGAATGCAATGGGCAACAAACAGGTTTACTCACGTTTGGAAACATCTGTGGGACACACTCCTACAGCTGGAATTGCTGGGTCGGAGCCCGCCTGTGCATTTGGAGTTTGGGAATGCCGGGCTGTCCTCCATGAGGTTGTGTCTACTTATTCCCGCCCCCATTCGTGGATGAGTCCCCTTTCCTCCCAGACCGTAGGTCGGATGTTGCTGGGACAGGTGGATCCAGGTAAGGTGATAGGAAGGCCCTGGCCGATGCTCTGGTTTGGCCAGGGCGGTGGCTGATGATGACACAGGAGTAGTTCCAGATGCCTGAGGGCTTCAAGTTCCTCACTAGTGAGGTGAGTCTTTATTCTTTAGATGAGAGAGGTGATTGAGGACTAGATTCCTGCTTAAGATGACTCTCCAGGCAGTGGGATGAGTGGCTGGTTAAGTGCAGGAGGAGATGGGCAGGTGCAGAGATGCCTCCCCGACCAGGTGCTGTGGTCAGTGCCGCTTGCCTCACCGGGTTTTCTTTACTTGTTTTTTTAATAGTGAAGAGGAAAGAGAAGCCCTTGTCATACCCATGGCTGCATTAAACCTGGGAAAACAGGGGCTCCTGGGTGGCTCGGTCAGTTATAAGTGTCTGATCTCACAGTTCATGAGTTCCAGCCCCGCGTTGGGCTCTGCACTGATGGTGTGGAGCCTGCTTGGGATTCTGTCTCCCTCCTTCTCTGTTCCTCTCCCGCTTGCTCTCTCTCTGTCTCTCAAAATAAAGAAATTTAATAAACTTAAAAAAAATGGGGAAACAAAAGCTTGAATGAGGGACCCCAGTCCTCCTGGCTTGCCCTCACTTGTGCCTGGGGAGGACCAGGGCGTGGGCAGGGAGAGCCCTGGGGAAGTGAACTGGGGAGCAAGGCCCTGACAGAGTGAATGGCCTTGAGCAGTGGGGGGCCACTGGGGACCTAGGGGACTGGGGAGTGAGCTGGGCTCAGGGTAACTGCAGAGTGCTGGGTCAGGATCAGGTCCAGTGGAGGGAGGTTTGTGTCTGAGTGGCCAGCTGGCCTGGGGAATTAGGTCGGTGCCTGGTGCAGGACCCAGGGTGACCAGGAAGGGTGGGGGACAGCAAGTGTCCCAGTGGGCTTTCGTGCCTCAAGCGTGTGGTCTGGAGCTGCTGGCATTTACTCCCAGTTGCCCAGGATCCTGGGGCAGCCCGATGTTGATGGTGTGGGGTTTCTGGGGCCCCTCAGTCTGCAACTCCAGACACTATCTCCAGCCTCCTGTCTCACAGGCTGCTTCCTTATCAGCCCCTGACTCAGTGTCCCGCCGGATGTGAGCACTTCCTCCTCTGCCCTTCTCTCCCAGGTCGCACAGCATTGCTGTGAGTCAACCAACAGTGGCGGGCACAGCTGTGCTTTACAGACAGGCAAAGCGAGGCCCGAGGGGAAAGGCTGGATTCAAGTTTCCCCAGCGCTCTAGAGCCCAGGAGCTCAGCTCTCCCTGGCCAGCCCCTGCCTTACGGCAGCCTCTGTGGTACCTGTGCTCGCAGGAGGACCAGCTTCTCTGTGTGGAAATGACCGTCTGTCCTTCACGAAATTGCAAACAATTCCAAAGGAAAGAGGTTGATAACAATAGGGGTTTTTTTTAAGTTTTTAAAAACATTTAAATTTTTAGTAAACATTTATTGACTTAAATAACATTTCAAGTTTTTTTTGTTTTTTTTTTTTTAATTTTATTTTTTGGGACAGAGAAAGACAGAGCATGAACGGGGGAGGGGCAGAGAGAGAGGGAGACACAGAATCGGAAACCGGCTCCAGGCTCTGAGCCATCAGCCCAGAGCCTGACGCGGGGCTCGAACTCACGGACCGTGAGATCGTGACCTGGCTGAAGTCGGACGCTTAACCGACTGCGCCACCCAGGCGCCCCTCAAGTTTTTAATAAACATTTTTTTTTTAAAACACCTGCTCTTTTTTTTTTTTAATTTTTTCTTTTTTTTAACGTTTATTTATTTTTGAGACAGAGAGAGACAGAGCATGAATGGGGGAGGGGCAGAGAGAGGGAGACACAGAATCGGAAACAGGCTCCAGGCTCCGAGCCATCAGCCCAGAGCCCGACGTGGGGCTCGAACTCACGGACCGCAAGATCGCGACCTGGCTGAAGTCGGACGCTTAACCGACTGAGCCACCCAGGCGCCCCTTTAATAAACATTTTTTAAAGTTTATTTATTCTTGAGAGAGAGAGACAGAGCGCAAGTGGGGGAGGGGGAGAGAGAGAGGGAGCCACAGAATCCGAAGCGGGCTCCAGGCTCCGAGCTGTCAGCACAGAGCCCGACGTGGGGCCTGAACTGACAGACCGTGAGATCATGACCTGAGCTGAAGTCAGACACTCAACCAATTGAGCCACCCCAGGCGCCCCACGGTGATGGTTTGATGTGTGTACATTTTGCAAAACAATCACCGCCGTGAGTTTAGTTAACACACATCACCTGACAGGTGTTTTGTCCCCGTGGCGAGAGCTCTCACTGCGGCAACTTTCGTACAGTGCAGCGCTGTTAATGTGAGTCACCGTGCTGGGCGTGATGGCCCCAGGATTTATGTCTCTTACAGTGGAACTTTGTGCCTTTGTACCTAGAGCGGTGGCTTGTTTCCAGTTCTCAGGGCAGCCGGCCCCACTGGGACTCCTGATGGAGGGGGTCCTGTCCCGGGAATTTGTCCGCCGTCCAAGGGGGTCACAGCCTGTGTCCTCATGCTCATTCAGCCCTGCCCTGCTCATTCAACCCCAGGTCTTTGGGGAGCCTGGGAAGCAGGAAGGGCAGGAGTGCTGGGAACTCCCAACAGTCATGCCGCCACCTTGCTGCCTCTGCCAAAGGTCCCCGCTGTCACCCCTTCCCTGCTGGGTGCCTGTAGCTCTCGGGGACGACTTCCTGCCCTCTGCCCTCCTCCCTCCCGTGGAAACAGGACCCGGCGGCCTCTTGCCTGGGGCTGTCGGGTCAGCAGCCCACTGTGACCAAACTCATGGAAAGTTCTTTTTCCTTCTTTGGGAGCCAGTGGTCTCTTTGGAGGACCTTCTCCTCACCCTGGGTGGTCACTGTTGATGAGTGACGTCCTTCTCAGGAGCCTCATCCTGCTTCTCTCTCCTCTGCCTAGGATCATGAGGCCGGATGATGCCAATGTGGCTGGCAATGTCCACGGTGGAACCATCCTGAAGATGATCGAGGAGGCAGGGGCCATCATCAGCACCCGGCACTGTAACAGCCAGAATGGGGTAAGTGTCTGGGGGCCGTCATGCCGGCTGCATGGAAGGTTCCAGGGCCCAGGAGGCCTGGCATCCCTCTGTATGCAGCACTGCACCACTCTTGGGTCAGGATAGGAGTTTGCTTGGAGTCTTCCCTTCCTTCATCCCCTGGGCCTTGGGGATTTCCAGAAGCCCTGGGTAGGTTGCTTGGTTTGGGGCCCAGTGAGGGAGGACAGGGGACAGCCAGAGACTGAGAGCTGCCTTTAAACTCCTCCTCCTTAAAGTCTTGGTTTCTAAACCCCCACCCCCACCCCCAGCCCCAGCCTGGCCACACTGGGTCTGACCCCTCCTCTGCCCCATCCACCCCCTGGCGGGTGGGGGGGGAGGGAACCAGGACAAGTACCGAGCCAGCAAAGCCCTGACCGCCTGGGTTGAGGGCCGGGCTTTCTGCTTTTGGGACTCCAAGGCAGCTGGGGGCTTTGGGACATCACCTCTCACCGTCCCTCCAGCCCCAAGGGACCTGACCTTTCTTCCAGAGGCCTGCCAGCCACCTTGCTTGGGGAAGGGGTTCTGTCTTGTGCCACGCTGCCACCTGGGGGTCAGCAGAGATGCGGCACCACAGGAAGCCGTGGCCTTTGTGTCCCTGTGTCCTGTGACCTGTGTCCCCATGGGCCTCTGCCAGCCACCTGCTGTGATGATAGGAATGTTGGCGGGGGCGGGGGTGGCTCGAGGAGAATACGACAGCAGCACCTGTGGGCGCGTGTAATAAACCAGGCCGGGGTGAATGTGTTACTTACTGGGTGGACATTGACACCCAGGAGGAGCTGGGTGTGAAGGAGGAGCTCGTCTGCCTGGCTAGGACTCTGGATTTGTTCAGGAGCCCTCGGAGTTCTGGGGCAAACCCAGCAGTGTCCAGAGCACGCCCTCTGCTGGCCGTGGGGAGGGTGGGCCTGAGCCTGTGGGGCCTGGGGGTTGAGAGAGACAGTGAGGGTCCCCTGCAGGCCTGGTGGGAGAGGCTGGACACTGGGAAGGAGAACCTCAGGGTAGGGGAGAGGAGGAGGGGGGCCTTGGGAGGCCACATGGGTGGTGAGGGGCTGTGTAACTGCTGTCAGTAAGTGCTTAATGTTCTGCAAAGCTGTGAAGTGCTCCCACTCATAATCCTCGCCACGCCCCATTGTCCCCATTGCACAAGTGAGGACGTAGAGAAGAGGTCGCCTACTTGCCCGAGGCCGCATGGGGGAGTGTGGGGTAGGTCTGGACCACAAATCGGCCTCAAACCTGTGCTTTGAGCCTCTGCTTCTCCTCTTGCGCTCCCTGGAGGGAGCCTGGGCGAGGGAGGGACAGTTGTGACGCGTTGGCTTGGAGATGCCTCTGGACTGGCGGACCCAGGATAGGGGTGTAGAAGTTCCAGGTTCAGGGGGGGCATGTGAGCCCCAGGCAGCTCCAGGTAGATGCTGGCACGGGTGCTGATGCTGATCTCTGAGAGGCTTCTCGGGCTCTGAGTCGGGGAGGGCACCCCCACCCCACTCACCTCGAGACCTCATCCAGTCTGTGCCTTTAGTACCGTCATGTAGGCCCGGGGCTCTGTTTCCAGCCGGGCCTCTTGTGGCTCCACCTGGATGCTTAACTGGCCCCTTGACCTTCACAAGGCCAAAAAGACACCCTGGGCCTTTCCCCGGGCCGCTCCTCCCACAGCCTCCCTCTCCTCCGTAAATGACCTCTGCGGCATTCAGTTACTTACACCCATTGACTCCCTTCTCACTGGCGGCTGATCCTGTTGGCTCTGCCTGCTGGGTGGTTCCAGATCTGAGCACCGGCCAGTTCCTGGGTCTCCTCTACCGTGCCTTCCTCTCAACACTCGCCGGGGCCACACTGGCCCTCCTGCGGCTGTGTGAACTGGCCAGTGTGTTCTTACCCCTGGGCCTTTGCACTGCCTCTTCCCTCTGCCAGGGCTATTCTTCCTCCAGATATCTGCATGACTCGCCCCTCCTTCCGGTGTCTGTAAATACGACCTCCATCCAGGCCTTCCCTGATGACCAGCTCCCTCCTTGCTCCCAGGTATTCCCGGAACACTGTGTTTTGCTCCCGTGTCTTTGGTATGCTTGCCCCCTTTTGCACCCCGTTAGAGTGTAAGCCCCGCGAAGGGAGGGACTTTTGTTTGTCGGGTCCCTGCCGGATGCTCAACATCTGGGCGGAGGCCTGGAAAACTGTGGACTCCCGCTGGCCGTCTGCTCATTGCCAGAAGCGTGTGTGGAGCGGTCACCCAATGAGAGCCTCCGTTTCATAGGCGCTTATGTGCCAGTGATCACCCTGGGTGCTTGACCTTCTTTTCTTTGTGGAATCTTCCCAACCATCTTCTTAACCCCACTTTGTAGGTGAGGAGCGGAGGCCTAGAAAAGTTATATGGTCTCCTGAAGGTCACACAGAGCCGCGTCCTTGAAGCTGGCATCGGCAGGGGGCGGCCTGAGTGGGTGTAGGGGCAGGTGTGGCTCACACAACAGCAGTGATAAGAGCTAACCCTTTCTGGACCCACTCGCTCACACGTTTGATCCCCACCGGCCCATGAGAGGGGTGGCTCCCCCCTCTCTCCACGTATCACCCCCTTGAGTCCTGGCAGCAGTCTGCCGGCGCCTTTCTTAATGTATTTCACAAGGTCAAGAGCTAATGAGTGACAGAGCTGGGAGTTGAGCCCAGGACCCAGCGCTATTCTTTCTGGCTCTGCTTCTGAAGCTGCTCTCCAAGTCCTGTGGTCACTCAGGAGCCCAGCCCCTGTGGTTTTCTGGGCATCTGAGCCCAACAGGCGGTGTGATGCCGGCCGCCTTTGGGAGTGTGGCAGAGGGCAACTTCCTGGGGGTACATGCTAATCAGACTGTTCATGGCTGCTTCCCAGGGTGGGGCTGCCTCTCCCTCTCTCAGCAGGGAGTTACAGGGGTGCGTGCAGTTTGGAGAACCTTGTACCGAATACAGGTATTCATCGGTCCGTATTCTCAATGTTTGGGTCATGCCTGTTTTTTATGGAATGCCCGAGGCGGGCCCAGTGCCCTGCTAGGTCCCTGGACAGCAGCTCCCAATCAAGTTGCCCCTGCCCTGGGTCCAGCCTGGCATAGAGTCCCCAGGCAGCACACCTGTCTCTTAGGCTGCCCTCCCTGCCCCGGTAAGACTCCTGAGTGGCTGCCCCATAAACATTCGTTCTGTCCTTTGGAACCGAGCTTAGGATTCATAACAAGTGGACTTCCAACCCAGAAGAGCAGATCTGAGGCCACTGTCAGGCGTCCTGTGCCAGGTGTGTGTTGAAAGCATTCCTGACCGCCTTTCTGTAGCCTCCTGGGCCATTCTGCCAGCGTTCCGGTTCATGGAAGGGAACATAAATGCCCCCTGCCGAAAGTTCACTCGGCCCTGAAGCGTGTGGACTAAACGTGAGCCCATCTGCGCGTCCCCTCTGTGTCTCCCACAGACTCCTGGACCTGCTCCTCACCTGGCGCTGCAGGCCCTGCTGACCTGTGTTTGCACCTTCTTCTGTGCTCCCCCACCCCGCCCCTGCACAGTCCAGCCTGCCCTCCCCTCCACCTGGGCTGGACACACTCCATACCTGCCTCGCGTTCTTGCCTCACCTCAGATGTGCCCTCTGTGGGGAGGCCGCCTCCACCCCCACCCCATCCCATGCTGCCCTCTTCAGAGCACCTGCCACTGTGAGGCATTGCCCTGTTTGTCATCCGAACCCAGGCCGAGGGCAGGTGCTCTGACTTACTCCCCCGAATGGCGCTCGAGGCGCAGCCTGGCTCCATGAGTCAGAGCCCGCCTGGTCTGCGGTCTCAGTTGCCCTGGTTTACCCGCGGTCTAGAAGCAGGTGACCCTTCCTCTGATGCACCGTCAGATATCGACCTAACGCTGTGTCACCTGCCCACGTCACTCACCTCCTGCAGCTGTCACATAGGCATTTTCTCATCTCACATGGTCCCAGGAAGAAGTACACTAAGAGAGAGAGAGAGAGAGAGAGAGAGAGAGAGAGAGACCATGTTCACGTGGCTTCTATTACAGCATGTTGTTACAGTTGGTATTATTAGTTAGTGTGCCTAACTTAGAACTTTGTCGTAGGTGTGTATGTAGGGGAGAAACAGTATCTATAGGGTTCGGGACTACCCATGGTGTCAGGCTTCCAGTGAGAGTCTTGGAAGGAATCCCCCGTGGACGGCGGGTGGGGGGGGGGGCTGTACTGTGAATGAAGGAATGCTTTTGTGGCCGTGGGAAAGCTCAGGTCCATCCGAGGCTTAGACGTGGACAGATGTGAGAGTAAGCTGCATTTCCATTAGAAATTATTAATACATATGCATGCACGTTACCCGCGTGTGAGCGTAGCCATGCCAAAGCTCAGCCACTCTCCAGTGAAGATACCTGGGTCTCGGAGACAGTGCTCAGATAACCTCAACAAGCGGCCCAGAGGCAGGGCCTTAGTTTCTGTCCTGCTCCGCTTAGCGCGTGTCTTTCCAGCTTTCTACCAGTGGGTGGTGCTGCAGCCACAGAAGTCTCCTTCCGGGTGTCCGTGAGACTTAGGGGGTGAGGGCAGATCAGAGTAGCCCCAGCTTAGCCCCAGGACCTTTCCCATCACCCTGGTCCCCTGTCTTGCTGACACCTGCCTCTGGCACGTTTACAGGAACAGACACTGGAGGAACCCCCGACCCCTGTGTTCCTGAGACTCACCTGGGAGGGGTGAAGGTGGAGGTTCCCTGACCGTCCCTCCAAAAGAGGCAGGTCCTGTGGGTTGAGGTGGGGCAGGGAGTCTGCACGTTTGCGAGGCAGCAGGCGGGTTCTGGCTCGGGCGCCGTGGGTGGTGTTGCCAGGGCTCAAAGTGACCGTTACCTACAAGCGTGGTATGGCCCACCCTGGGACGGGGGGCGCTGTGAGGAGCAACCGGGAAAGCGAGTCCCAGAGCGGGCAGGCCCTGAGGGCCAGGCTGTCAAAGTGAGCCCCATCTCACATTCCCTGCTCCCCGCCCGGCCTGGGGGCAGCCCGACGTGTGCTCAGCGTTCCAGAAGAGACGACTGGTTTCTGGCAGGAAACGGTAGAGGGTGCAGTGAGGGTCTGAAGTCCCACTCTTCAAACACCTGCATCCTTCGTGTCGTTCTGTTAGCACCGACGAGAAGCGAGCAGTCCTCCGTGCAAGCGCCGGGAGGTGCTGAGGCCACGCGTCACACGCTGCTGTCCTCTTGAGAAGTACTCTGGGAGCAGGCTCCAAGGTGTCTGTCCCTTCGGTCTGGGCAACAGTCCCCGGTACTGAAAATGACCTAAGGGAATCCATCACAGGACTGTTTATAAGAAGAAGTACTTAGTGGGGGGGGGGGGGGGGGGGGGGGGCGGTGCCTGGGTGGCTCCAGTCAGTGAAGCTAAGCGTCTCTTGATTTTGGCTCAGGTCATGATCTCTTGGTTCGTGAGTTTGAGCCCCGCAGAGCCTGTTTGGGGTTCTTTCTCTTTCCCTTTCTTCCTGCCCCTCCCCAACTTGCGTTCTCTCTCTCTCTCTCAAATAAAGAAACTTAAAAAAAAAAAATAAAAACTTCATTGGAGAAGAGTGAATTTAAACAAACAAACCAACAAACAATTGGTGTTGACCCAAATCTCTAATAACAGAGGAAAGAATATTCCATTCTATCCAGCCATAAACATACTTTTGCAGTGACATGGCGGGAAATATCAATCACGGGCAGTGCCGTGCACACGAATGAGGAAGTCTGTCACGTTTGATGGAGAGCGAGCCCCACAGTAGTCTTGTCGCGTGCCCTCCGGATGGCGCTCCAGGTGTGGGTGTATTCTGTGGCCGTGATGATCCATTACCCTGGGGTGTCCTGGGTGGCTAGGGACAGGTGACCTTAGGCAGCCCTGGTGCCCTGTATACCCTTTTGAATTTTGAGTTCTGCGAAGGGGGTGCCTATCTGAAGGATAAATAAAACTTAAATAAAAGAATAGTGATTGCAGGGCCCTGGTTGTAACGCAGCCAGGTTCTTTTCCCTTGTGTTGAGTGAAAAAAGGCAGTTTGTGGACACGCGTGTTTGTTTTCGCATGACCGTATAAGACTAACCGCACACGAACCAGTGAGATTCCATTCTTAAGGAGAAGAGCCTGGGAGGGAGGATCTCAAAATAGAAACCTGGCTTCTCTTCGGATGGCTGGGAGGAGTGATCTTCCCTCTTCTGTCTACTTCGCTGTATTTCCCAAATGTTCCATGAGGAGTATATCTTTTTTTACCTTTCATTATGCAAGTAATACACGTCTTTTGTAGAAAAATTAGAAAAAAGAAACAAGCCACTCCTAACCGTCACCACTCAGAGAATCCCGTTAGCGATTGCTTTGGAGTGTTTGTTCCCCTCGGGCATTCCCGCATCCCCTGTGGTTTTGCAGTTCGGAATGTGGCGCTGCTTTCCCAGTGGGGGAATAAAGGAAGGCCGTTTTCAGGAGCGTCTCCAGGGTGGGGACTTGCCCTGCGGGTAACCTGTCTCTGGTCCCTCTGCAGGAGCGCTGCGTGGCCGCCCTGGCCCGGGTCGAGCGCACCGACTTCCTGTCGCCCATGTGCATTGGGGAGGTGGCGCACGTCAGCGCGGAGATCACCTATACCTCCAAGCACTCCGTGGAAGTCCAGGTCAACGTGATGTCTGAAAACATCCTCACAGGTAACTTCCGCATCGCGTCTCACCAGCGGTGACAGCACGGCGGCGGCCGCAGCTCACATGCATGGAGGGCTGACCCTGCAGCAGGGGCCGGTCCTGACGCTGTCCGTGAATGACCTCCCTTAATTCCCACCCTGCCATCCTCGTTTCGCAGACAGGAAGGGGTTAAGCAGCGAGCCCGGGAGCGCGTGCCTGTGCCTGGACCAGGATTCGAGCTCTGGCTCTGGGGTTGCAGCCACCGCCCATCCTGCCTTCCACTCCTTGGGGGGGGGGGGGGGGGGGGGGGCCGGGGGGGCACAGGCCCTCCCCCCTCCCTTCCTAAGCCTTCCTAAGTGAAGGTGGTGCCCTGCGCCCGCCCCCGGCCCTGCATACCAGGCTTAGGCTGAAAGCTCACTGGGCCAACCTTTGACTCTGGTTTGATCTGAATATTCTCTTTCTCAGGGTGGTAACCATGGAAACCCCTTTTCATCCTCCCACTGGGCTCTGCAGGGGAGCGTGGCTCTGGTTTGCACCCGCTGCTGCTTTTTATAACCAGGCTGCTGACGACGACGAAGGCAGGGCCTTTTGTCCCCTTGCTGCCCCCTCCCTGTCCCAGACCACCCTGTCCTCCTGCGCAGAGGACAGTCCACGCTGGTTCTGAAGGCAGGAGCTGCCTGGGTCCTGATGCCCCCTCGCCCCTTCCTCGGCCATCCCTGCAGGGTGCTGTGCTCAGAGAGCTTTAAGGGGCTCAGGCTTCTCCCTTCCCTGGGCCCAGAGCACAGTTGTCCATCTGGAACATCCCGGTGACCCCGGCAGGCCCAGCCATGGCCCAGTGAAGGGTGCAGCGCGAGGCCTGGGATCAGGGAGTGGCCAGCACCCCTGTGCCCCATGTTTGTGGCCTAAGGCCTGTTGCAACTCTGGCATTAGAGGGACCTCGGATGCCTCAGGTGATGGCACAGAAAGGGGTACCTAGGTACTGTCTTCTCACAGTAGGGCCTTGGGGTGTCTGTCATCACTCCCTGTGGCCTGTCCCTCTGTGGCCCAGGCCGTCTCTCCTGGGCAGTGCTGGGCATTGTCGGGGGACGTCACTGCCTCAGCTGCTCTCTGTCCTCATGCTTCCTTGTCGATGGCAGTCCCAGCAGTGCTGCTGTTCATCGTGATGGTCAGTGTCACCGAGCCAGGGACCAAAAATGGGGGAGGGGCATGCCTTCTGGATTTCCGTCATCGAAGCCCCCTTTCTGGCATGTCCCAAGCAGTGGCCCAGGAGGAAGCCCTGGGGAACAGAATCGCTGTTGGCGAATGGGGAAGAGGCCGGGGGACAGAGGCGCTCTTGACTTTGAAAGTGGAGCTCACCTCCCTGGCATCGGACCCCCGGCATGGTGCCTCTCAAGGGGACATCGTTGGTTGTCACAATTGGAGCTAAGCTACTGGCATCCAGTGTGGGGAGGCCAGGGATACGCGGGATGGTCTCCCCCACGAAAGGGTGATGCAGTGTCCTTGCGCCGAGGCAGAGAAACCCAGCCCTGGATCGAGAACCTCTGAGGGAAACGGCCGTGTCTTCCTCTCCCCAGCACTTTCCTCGTCTCCAAGCAAATGTGGAGCTGACAACCAGGGGGCAGAGAACAAGGGAGCGAACGAACCACCAAACCCGCAGAGGCTGCCGGGGAGATTTGTGTCTGTGCAGAGATGGGAAGCTGACGGAGGGTTTTGTCTAGAACGACACGCTCTGCCTGACTTCCAAGGGGTCCCTCCCACGGGGGAGGGGGGGCTGGAGGCTCTCGCCTGGGGCCGCGTTGGCGGGATAGCAGCCCCCCCCACCAGTGAGGACGCACCTCCCCGGGCCCCTGGGCCCCCGTGGCCTTGTCTCTGCTCCTTCCCTGCAGGGTGGGCACTTGGGGCCTCATCTGCCCTGTGCAGGAGGGCACTGGCGGTGAGGAGAGGGCTGCACGTGTCCAGCTTGCAGGACGGAGGGGCAGGCTTGGTGATCCCACTGTGTTCTGAAAAGACACAGGCTTGGGAGAAGCAAGGGACGGGCCCCTGGCCCAGGTGTCCCTTGTAACACGGGAAGGGGTCAGTCACGCCTGGACCCTGAGGCCGCGGTTTCTCCACACGGCTTGGTCACCTTGCCCCAGAACGTCCTGCTGCCTCCTTTCTTGTTCCGTGACTTCTGGTCTCTCTCTCATTTCTTTTCTTTCTTGCTTTCTGTTTTTTTTTGGAATGTTTGTTTTGAGAGAGAGAGCACACACAAGCGGGGGAGGGGCAGAGAGCGAGGGAGACACCGAATCCGAAGCAGGCTGCGTGCTCTGAGCCGTCAGCACGGAGCTGAATGTGGGGCTCGAACCCATGAACCGTGAGATCATGACCTGAGCCGAAGTCAGATGCTCAACGACGTAGCTACCCAGGTGCCCCCTCTCTCTCTTTTCTGGCTCTCTTTCTCCAATTGCCACGTCTGTGCATCCCTCTCTCTGTCTTTCCGTGTTTGGATCCGTGTGTCTCTCTCTTATTCTAGGGCCCTGTGTCCCCCGAGGCCTCCCGCTCTGTCTTGACGTGTGTCTGTCTGTCCACATGGCTAGGAGGGGAGGGCAGCGCTCGGCCGCCTTGTCCGTGCACTTGTGGCACCCCCCTACAGCAGTGTGTGGCCCAGCAGACCCAGGGGGATTCTGACGGCGGAGGGAACTGAGACCCCAGCAGGCAGAGGTCCCCTGTCTTGTGGGTCCCCCTCCTTCGGGGGCTGTGCAGCCTGTCAGGAGGCAGCCGAGCGAGCACTGACCGAGGCAGACAACCAGCAAACCTTCGCCTTCGAGAAGGCTCATTCATCTCCGGCAACTGTCAAAATATTAAGCTAACTGGGGTGTGATTGTTGCAAACGCTCCAGGAAATAGCTGGGAGCCCTTAAGATTTTCAAATAGGTGTTTTTAATCCTGCAACTGTCTTTCGATGGTTTTATTAAATGACGGAGAAAGTGCAATTAGCATGTTTTGCCTCATTTGCCCTGCGGTGTTCATTTAGGTCCAGAGGCGGGCCACTGCGGGTTTCCATGGAAACCAGTTTGTCAGGCCGGCTCCAGCAGAGTCAGACAGGAAATCTTTATTCCCCAAAGCAGGTTGTCAGATTTACTCTCAGTCAAAGCGCAGTGAAAATAGCTTCCATGTGATTTGCCTGTGGTTCCCGTGCCGTGCTGATGGTACCGTCGTGTCGGGGCCGGGTGTCAGGACCAGGCCCGGGCACCTCGGGCTCACCCTCCTCCTACATGACCGCGGGGCTCGGCTTGGTCCTGAGGGCTGTGTGTAGAGGAGGAGACCAGAGCCCCCGGCCCCCTTTGGGAAGGCAGGTCAGAAAGAACTGAGGCGAAGGGAGCTCCAAGAGGGGCTTTAGAGAGCAGGCCTCACTGCCCCCTGTCTGCTACGCTTGCTTCCTGCAGGTGTACTGGTCTCCACGTTGGGGATCTTCCATGTTGAGAAGCTACTCTTTGAAGGCATCCTTGCCAATAGTTCCCTGAAATTACTGGGATCCCGGAGGCCTGCCCGGGTCTGAGTGGCACCGAGTTGCTGTGCGACCCTCGGTAAATCCCTTGACCCCTCTGGGCTCCGGGGTCCTCCAGTACAGGTGAGGGGGAGTGGACTAAGTGACTCTCGACTTTTCTGGTCCAGGGTTCTCAGCCCAGACAGGCCTCTGTGGTAGCCCCATCGAGGGCTCTGTTCCCTGTCGTTCCGCCCAGGGTGGGGTCAGCGGCCCACTGACTGTCTCTCAGCACTCCACTCTGAAGTTTCTGGATGGGAGCTCTGAGTCAGCAGTGAATCCAAGCGTCCAGTGCGAAGGACCGGCCCCACCCGGCTGGCTGCGCACCTGTGCCGGGGTCTGTGGCCTGGCCAGCACCCCCCACCCCCTGGCCGCCCACGTGTGCCCTGGCGCGGCGACTCCCCGAGCCTCCCGCCCACGTGCCGCTGTCCTTCCGGCCCCTGTGTGGCGGGAGCTCTTCTCAGTGGTGTTGAGGCAGGTGGATGTCCCCTTGCTGAGCGCTGTGGCGTGAAGCTTCTCAGCAGAGCGTGCTTGACCACAAGTTCAGGGTCTGCCGGACCTGTTTGCGGGAACCCGAGCTCGGCCTGGGCTGAGTCCCCTGGCTTTGTCCCCTCTTCTCCGGGAGGTGCTGAGTGAGGGCCCCACCTGAGGCTGCTCAGGCTTCTGGGCGTGTTGGGGACCAAACTTCCCTTCCATCAAATACCCTCAAGGAGGCAGTGCCTGCAGGTGGCGCCCTCTGTGTCAGCAAATGCTGGAAAGCCGGGACCCCCAGGCTCAAGGTGTGTGAACTGAAGCCTCTCCAGCACCCTCCAGAGGGCAGCATTGTGGTGGGGATGGTGCTGGCTTCCGGTGCTCCGGCCCCCCGCTCGCACCTTGTGGCTAAAAAAGGCTTTGGGTGGGCGCCTGGGTGGCTCGGTCAGTTGAGCATCAAACTTGGGCTCAGGTCATGATCTCACGGTTCGTGGGTTCGAGGCCCACATCGGGCCCCGTGCTGACAGCTCAGAGCCTGGAACCTGCTTCGGATTCTGTGTCTCCCTCTCTTTCAGCCCCTCCCCTGCTCACACTCTGTCTCTCTCTCTCAAGAATAAATACAAACGTTAAAATTTTTTTCAAAAAGGCCTTGGGGATTAGGGGCCCGAGAGAGGTGTGTTTCAGCCCCGCCTGCCCTGTGCCCTGAACTTCCTGTGCTCTCCCTGTGTCACCACTCATGTGTCGTTTTTTTTTTTTCTCTGAAGGAACTAAAAAGCTGACCAACAAGGCCACCCTGTGGTACGTGCCCCTGTCACTGAAGAACGTGGACAAGGTCCTGGAGGTGCCTCCAGTCGTGGTAAGGAGACCCCCTTCCACTTCTCTCTGGGGACAGATGGCAGAGGCCTGGTCATCGGCCACACAGACGTCCCTGGAGAGCCGCAGGGGCTGGGCGCCGGCCGGCCTGCCAAGAAGAAATGCCAGTGGAGGGGGTGTCCCTGCCTGGGATCTTCCCTGATGGGAACGTGAGTGAAGGCTGGCCCCGTGCAGCCAGACGCCCTTCCTGGAGGACCCTTCCTCGTGCCCCCGACCGGAGGAGAGGTGGGGGCCAGGACGGTGTCGGGTGACGGGTCCTTCTGCCGAGAGCCAGGACCGCCAGGCTGCCTGGCCCAGGCCAGCTGCTCCCCTTCGTGGTCCCTGAGGAAACAGACGCTAAGACATCTCTGTTTCAGCCTCTTGTCCCTCCACTTGCCTGCCACCACCCTTGCTTCTGTCCTTGTGGCTTTGCTGCAGACAGAGGCATCTTTGCATGGAGGGAGCCCATCGTGTTCTGGTTGTTTCTGGGCCCGCTGTGGGAGCGCTGGGGTGGCAGGCTTTGGAGGGTGAACGTGGTGCCAGTGACGGATTTCGTTCCTTCCCTGAGGCTGCCCCTCGCCTCCTCCCGTGACCCCAGTCCCTTCGTGTTTCCAGGACACGCATGACAGCTCCTCCGTGGACACCCGCGGCTCTCGGTTCCCACGCCTAAGCTCTTCTCAGAGGGAAAGGTCCTGTGGCTGCGGTTAGCATTTCCCTGCCATCACGACATACAGAGAACGACATTGTTTTAAGTTTATTTATTTCGGAAGAGAGAGAGAGAAGGCGTGCGCACATGAGCAGGGAAGGGGCAGAGAGAGAGGGGGAGAGAGAGAATCCCACGCGGGCTCTGCACTGGTAGTGTGGAGCTGAGTCTCACAACTCGTCGCCCTATCTCACGAACCGTGACATCGTGACCTGAGCTGAAATCAAGTCTGATGCTTAGCCACCTGAGCTCCCTGGTGCCCAGAGAACAACATTTTTTCAAGTAATGGAACCGAGAGCCAGATAGGTGGGGACCGGTGTCTGCTCACATAGCTCGCAGAGAAGCCGGGCGATCCTGGCTGGGTCCAGCTGTCCCTGCCCTGCTCCTGGGGACCCCCTGGCACAGGCCCTTCCCGCTTAGGGGAGGCCCGCTCTGTCTCCCCTACAGGCTTTCTCACTCCCCTGCGCCCCTGCAGGGTAAGACTGGCCTCCCACCCTCTGCCCACCAGCTCAGTGTCTAACCATACACCCTGTCTGGGCCCCCGGGGACAGTCCAGGCCCAGGTGGCACATTTGCCCGGGTGGGGATGGCCGGCCGCGGGGCTCCGGCTGCCGTGTAGTCTAGATTTTTACAAAGACACCTTGGGGCAGGGGAGCCCTCTCCGCATTGAACAGGAAGGGTGCTTAGACCTTGGCCTGGGTCAGGTTGGTGGCCAGTCCTTTGGAACTGTGAGAGAAGGGAGGCAGTGCTCCCCCCAACCCCCGACAGCACTGGTGTCACCCACCCCTGCACAAGTGAGGAGAGTGTGTGGACGCTCAGGGCCGGGGTGTGGGGCCGACGGCTCCTGCTGGTCATGTCTGTATGAGTGTCCTTGGGCTGCTGGATGGAGGCCCCAGGGAGGACCCTTCCTGCCTCTTCCAGCTTCTGGCGGCTGCGGGCTCTCCTCGGCTGGTGGGAGCACCCCTCCCACCTCTGCCTCAGACTTCCCGTTCGGGTGTCTGTGTGTGCCCCGCGTAGCCGAGCCCCAGCCGGTGGCACCGGGGTCCACATGCAGTATGTCCTCATCCCCGCTGATTACACCCGCGCAGACTCCGATGCTGTGAGAGGCCACTTGTACCGGTCCCGGGGGAGGCAGGAGCTTTGACAGAACACCGCCCTTCAGTCCAGCCCCACCCCACCGCCTCTCTCCCTTCTCCTCCGTCTCTCCCGTCCCTGCACCACTGACTGGGGGGCTTTAAGACCGAAGTCTGCGGCACAGCGACTTTTTCTCTCTAGAAACGAACAGACGTACCTGCCTCTGCCTTCACCTTTCCCACTAAGCACTTGGCGTTAAATTAGCCATATCCGCATGTAAGTACAACGTAATTACTAAACTGATTTAGTTTTCAGATGCCACAGAATTTAGAAGTCTCTGGCAGACCTTTTCTGTGGCTTCAGCGCCATCTGATATGCGTTACGGGGTTGATACCGAGGGAAGATTCTGGGGCTGAGCACATAAGCTTTTGCTTCCTGTGGCTCCTCAGGGCCCCGGGGGCTGAGAGCTTTGGGTCTTCAGCCAGCAGGACGGGGTGGGTGGCGTGCCGGTTCCTGTCCCCCCAGAGGGCCAGGGCAGCTCCTCCCCAGGGAGCACTCACCCCCACATCCCGGAGGGGCCCAGAGCTTTCCCAACCCCTTTGTTAAGCCGGCTTTGATAAGACATAAATACCAACTTTGCCCTTGTAGAGGCGGAAGCGGCGAGTTCTCCAGATGGGAGAAACCACCCAGCTCCCAGCTGCAGCCGCTGCTAATATTTATGGGAGCTTTTCTTCCCCCACGTGTGAGGCCCACATATAAGCCTTCAGTTGCTTTGAAATATCATTGTCCTGATTGATCCTGGAAAGCTCTGTGTCTCTCTGGCGTTTATGCTTATCTGCTGGTAGCTTAGCCACAAGGCTTCCTAATACCCCCCCTGAATCTTCCTGTCAACCTTTGACAGCTGTCACTTATCCGAGAACACACATCTCTGTCTTGGTGCGTGTGTATTACATGTCCCTTTCGCGTGTATATACATATTACCTACGTGTATGTCACACATATCTCACAGATACACATGTAGATGTCACAGGCACACACATACCTTAGAACACACACGCTCACGTGCTCATGGATTTACTGCATGTGCACATTTCCCTGGAAGAAGCCCAGCCGTCAACCGCGTGCAGTGTTAAATAACTCCACCTTCTTCTCCAGGAAACAGGGACCCCAGTATCCCTGTGACAGGAGAAAGATTCCTGCGGTGGCCGGGGGGGCAGCACGGCCCGGGAGAGATCTGGTGGGTGGTGGAGAGTGGACGCTTGGGGCTTTTTCCAGTGTCCAAATGTGCACTTAAGAGTCTTGCACAGACGGTTGGGACATTGGGGCTGAGCTGGCTTCTGCTTCATTCACATCAGCCGGGCTTGACGAGCCCTTGGGGATGGGAGTGGGGTACCAGCCCATCACTGGGATGCTCTAGTGATTTTGTCCCCAGATTTAAAGCCAGCAGGGCAACGGTTGTGAGGAGGCTGCGTTTCCTCTGCCTTCGTGGCTCAAGTCTGGATGGGGCCCCGCCAGGCCCCATGTGGCTGCACACAGCCAGGATTTATTAGGCTCTGGGCGGGGGCGGGGCGGGGGTTGGCTCTTTCTTCAAATCTCTTTAGGGGCGCCTGGGTGGCTCAGTCGGTTGAGCGTCCGACTTCGGCTCAGGTCACGGTCTCGTGGTCTGTGGGTTTGAGCCCCACGTCGGGCTCTGTGCTGACAGCTCGGAGCCTGGAGCCGCTCCGGATTCTGTGTCTCCCTCTCTCTCTCTGACCCTCCCCTGTTCATGCTCTGTCTCTCTCTGTCTTAAAAATAAATAAACATTAAACAAAATTTTGTTTTTTAAATCTCTTTAAAAGGCATTTCTTGAGGACAGTTGAGTTCAACCATGGATTTTTCCAGATAGGCACAGCACAGACCCTGTTCTTAGGGCCTTTACTCTGGACAGTGGGATGGGAAGCAACAATTTACTTATGGAGGAAAAGGGTAAATTATCCACTGCAACTTAAACACTCATGGTCTGTTTCTTTTGAACAAACCACTCAGCTCCTTTCTCAGCCTCCTTTGGAGACAGGCTCTCTGAGCCTCAGATAATGGTAATTAAGCCACAGAGTGGTGTTCAGACCCTGTGTGATTTGGGGCAGAGCCACGAGCAGGAAGATCAAGAAGTTTAAAAGTAGCTTTTGAAAGAAGCTCTAAAATTGCCATCTGAAATGAATTTGCCTAAGTCAGAGAGCCTTCGTGGGGGGACAGAGAAGGGAACAAGGGGCCCTGAGCTTAGTAGCCACTCCGTGGGCTCAGCCAGGAATGCTGGCTGAGGGACTGAAGGGGCAGATGTTGGAACCAACCAAAGGAGGATGGCTGGGCCACAGTCGGCACAGGGGGCCTGGGCCGTGGCGGCGGGAAGGGAGAGGGCCGGGCCCCTGGGGGAAGCAGCTGTCAGAGGGCCCGTGGACCTGGTCTGGTCTTCTCATGTCCCACAGGAAGGGCGTGTGTACCCTACAGTGGGCCGGAGGACGGGGCCCTTGCTGTCACGTCAGGGAAACCCAGCATCTCTCTCTGTGCCCAAGGAACCCCAGTTTTTGTGCCAGTTGTATATTCATGTTTATTTCTTAACTTCCTGGGTCCAAACCCCTGTGATCCATTAAGAAAGCTCCAGTGGGGCTGTCTCTGCTCTGGAGAGCATTCCTTGCAAACCTGCAGCCTCTTGGACAGGCTGGGGGTCAGCAGAGTGAGGATGTCGAGGGCACGCAGAAAACCTGCTCTCTCCTCACCCTGTTGGGGCTCCCTGGACTCTGTAGTTCAGGGTCCAGGAATGAACCCCAGGAAGGGAAGGGCAAGTGTAAAACAAAATAAGTAACTGATTGTTGACGTGATGATGTTTTAGCAGTGGGACATTGGGAGCAGGCTAAACGCTCACGCATATGAACCGGGCCTCTCCCCTAAGTCATGTTAGGTTAGTAAGTTCTGCTAATGCAGTGAAAGGAGGAAATATTGCTACTTTGACACTTCCCACAGGGGCATGTGGGTGGCTCAGTCGGTTGAGTGTCCGAATCTTGGGCTCTTGGTTTTGGCTCAGGTCACGATCTCAGGGCTCGGGAGTCTGAGCCCCGCATTGGTCTCCCTGCTGACAGTGTGGGGCCTGCTTGGGATTCTCCGTCTCCCTCGCTCTCTGCCCCTCCCCGGCTTGCTCTCTCTTTCTCAAAAGAAACATTTTTTTTAAGTATACAGTGAAAAAAAAAAAAAAAGAAACTTCTCACATAGCGTGGTAGAACTATCTATATAGACGTGGGCATAACAACAATTCTAAAAAGCACATGAAGCAAACATTTGACTGAGATTTCCACCTTCTGTGTATTTTGTTGTTTATATTAGACGTGTAGTATCGGGAAAACAATAGATGGCTCCAGTTACGTAAATGTAGGCCACCACACAAGGAAGCCTTGAGCCCAGGAGGCTGAGCCAGGCCTGGCCGGGGAGGCCGAGGGGAGGCAGGCCAGGCTCGCTGCTGCCGGCCTGACCGTCTGTCCGCGCTTCTCCGCAGTATTCCCGACAGGAGCAGGAGGAGGAGGGCCGGAAGCGGTACGAGGCCCAGAAGCTGGAGCGCATGGAGACCAAGTGGAGAAACGGAGACATCGTGCAGCCCGTCCCGAACCCAGGTAAAAGGCTGGGGTGCGGGATGGGGGGCGAACCGCCGCCAGCCTGTGTGGAACATCCTCCTCTCAGGGGCAGTGCAGCCCCCACACCTGGCGCTGTCACCTGCGACCAGGCCCTCTGGGCTCCCCGGGGCCCTGTCCCCTGTCCGCGCACCATACAGACCCCTCCCCAGCAGCACAGTCAGCAACGGGGGGACAGGATGGCTCGGCGAGGCCCCGCAGCCCGTGGAGTGTTGGGGCGGAGGCCCTGCTACCTGGGCAGAGTGGAGGTGCCTGGGCGTGGAGTTGCTCTTGTGTCCACCCCCGCGCCCCCCGTGTGCTCAGGAGCACATTTCTTATGGGATTTCCAGTTCATAAAAAACACAAATGGCAACAGCTTTTCCTACGTCGTTCCTCGCCAGCCCGCCACTCATGTGTCGCCGTGGCAAATGGCCCCGCTGGCTGTGCGGGCGAGAACGCTCTGTGGGTGCACCGGCGCCTTCTTGGGCCGCGTCCGCCTGGTCTTTTGCCCCCTTGCCCGCACGTCCAGGTGGCCGGCTTTAACAGCGTGTCCATCCAGAATCCGAACACATGGGTCCAGGGATGGTCCCCTGCAGATGGGACTTCCCCCACCGCGTCCTGAGCAGACGGCTTCCCCGGTGCCCAGACAGTTCAGGGCAGGGTCTCTGGGGCTGTCTGTTCCCATCGGGACACGGTGAGTGCTTGGGACGTGGGTCTTCCTGGTAACCTGTGTCTCCCCTGCACACGCAGTGACCACGTTTTATCTGCGTGGAGAGTGCTCTCCAGAACATGCTGTGTGTTGTTGCCGGGTTCCGTAGGTGACACCTCAGGGCACCCCAGACACGGGTAGTGTCTGAGTTCCTGGTTTGGTCCTTGACAGCTGAGGACCTGTCCCGAGGAATCCCTCTCCTCACGCTGAGCTGTGCCCCGACTTCCACGAACCAGGACCATGGCGAGCTCCAGGGCCCGGGCCAGACAAAGTTTCCGGCCACCCACCCACTTGCCCTGGCTGCAGGCCACGTCCAGCATCGGGCTAGGGGCGCTGGTGACGGCGCAGCAGGGTACACATGAGGACGGGACCTTCTGGGCTTCGAGTTGGGCCGTTCAGCCGGCATGTCCTGGCTTCCCCAGGCGGGGTCTATTTGCACAAGAGTCTGCAAACCTTTTGGTCCCTTCCTGTGCGCCTCCCCCTTATCCTTCTCGTGTTCCAGCCTCAAACCCGCCCACAGGGAAGGCTGGTGGACTGTGCGTGGGTTGGTGTCTTTATTGCTCTTTTCACCTCTGCTTTCCAGCAAACGCCAAAATGACAAATTCCTCGTCCGAAATGTTGCTGCTCTGATGAAATTCTATGAAGCGGTAACTCTAAAGATAAAAAGCAAAGAGACGGTCTGTTGATAACACAGTAACCCACAAGACAGGCCTGGGGTCCCTCCTGATGACGAAGGTCTGCCCCAGGCCCTAAGACCTCTGCTGAGGGCGTCAGACCCGGGCTCTGCTTTTGGGAGGGCGAGCGCACAGGCTGGTCAGGCACAGATACGGAGGGCGACAAACGATGTGAGGGAGGCGAGGTGGGGGTTCTTAGGAGAGGTACACACTCGGCGCTGAGGGAATTCGGGGACAGAGAAACTGGAGGGGGCTGAGCAGCAGCCCTCCCCAGAAGACACGTCCGTGTCTGGACCCTTAGTTGCAGGAAGGGTGTTTGCAAGTGTAGTCAAGTGAAGGATCTCGAGATGAGGTCGTTCTGCTTTACCCAGGTGGGCCCCAAATCCAGTCATCATCAGCGTTCTTTTTTGGTTTTGTTTTTTTTAGAGAGCGAGAGAACGTGTATGAAGGAGGGGCAGAGAGGGAGGGAGAGAGTGAATCTTAAGCAGGCTCCATGCTCAATACAGAGCCCGACCTGGGGCTCGACCTCCCAAACTGAGATCATGACCTGCGTCAAAGTCAGGAGTTGGACGCTCACCTGACTGAGCCACCCAGGTGCCCCGTGACCGGTGTTCTCATTAGACAGGAGGGGGAGACAGTGTCAGGCCAGCAGCAAGGGCAGGGCTGGGGAGAGGTCGGGGAGGCACGTGGGGTCTGCTCCGTGGGTGGTTTCTGGCGAGTGCTTGGGATGGAAGCTGGGCTGAGGGCCGAGTCCGGGGCTTTGAGGACCTGAGGTCGGTCCTGGTTTCCTCCTTTGACTGTCTGGGAACCTGAATATAAAGCTCACGGTTTCCAGGTTAAAGTCCCTTTGCGCATGGGGTTATTTTCTGTTTGCTATGGTGTTTGACTGTAAATCTGGTACATAATGTTTCTCGGAATCTGTTACTCTCCAAAGATATTAACCAAAGGTGGCCTTCCGAAGCTCGAGCTTTCTTGACAGACTTTTACAAGCTTTTATTTTTTACTTTTCTGTGTTCCAATAAAAATGCATCTTTCTCACAAGATTGGCTTGGGGGGACTGGCTTTTAAATGCTTCTTCAGGAAGTCATACGTCCGTTGCTTGTGTTTTTGAATGTCATCTGTGCTTCTGACCTCAGTTTCCCGGTAGAGCTGCCCTCGGCCTGGCAGGGCTCCCAGTGCCTGGAGCAGGACGGGCTCCCCGGGACCGGCCACCACCTCCTGCGTGGCTCGGCCCGGGCTGCGTCTGGGGGCTGTGCTTGAGCCAGCAGGACAGGAGCTCAGCAGGAAGGGCCGAGCGTGGGCTCAGCGCTGGGGGTCTTTCCAACACTTGAGCCCCTTCCTGTGGGGGGACCCCCGCCACCCCACGTGTCTGCGGCTCTCTGTCACTGTTGAGACCAGACCCAGATTTCAGCCAGCTGTTGCCTAGCAACCCCCTTCCAGGGCTGACCTCATCCTTGAGACGCCTTTTCAGAGAGTCTGGGAGCTCTTTAAAACCCAGCTTTTCTTATTGTTTTCTCCATCTGACGAGAGAAAATAGAATTACCTTGAACTCTTTGCTCCACGGCCATCAGATGTCCAGCTTTGACCATGTTGGGACTGTTTGGCCATCTGGAGCCTTTTGGGGGAGCTGTGAGGTTTAGGACAAAGTCAGCCTGGCTCTGGTTGTTGGCCTGGGCCCGGGCTCTGCCTCCCTGTGGCCGGCCTGTGACCGGCCACCCCTACGGGCACGTCCTCTCCAAGCCGTCCGTGAGAGTGCTTGGTGCCCGTCTCGGATCTGACCGGGATCTGACCAGGTCCCACCATCCTGTGCCCGTGAGCACTTGCTCTGGGGAGGGAGTGAGGTGTGGGGAGGCAGGGGCCGGGCAGCGAGGGAAAGATTGTGTAGAGTCAGACTGCCCTGGTCTGAATCCCACTTCTGCCTCCACGGGGGCTTAGTCTCCCTGCGCCTCTGTTTCCTTGGCTGCAAACACAGTAAAGGGGAATTTTGTGTTTGTTTATGGCCGTGTTGATCCTCTCCTGTCACTGCCCTGGGGACCTCGCTCAGGTTCCGGATGTCATCGTATAGTTGAGGTTCAAAGAATTGGCTCTGTATTAGCCAAAGTCATGGTAGCTGCTGTAGCTTCTGAACCCTAAAATCCTAGTGCCTAACTTACTAGAGGTTCATTTCCTATAAAGTCCAAACCGGGTGTTCCTAATCAGGGGGTGTCCTGCAGATGGTGTGGACTCTGTCTTGGGGCTCTGCCTCTTTAACAGGTAGCTTCCGGGGTTCTCTTGGAAGGGGAAAGAGCAGGCAGGCTCACACATCTGGGATTTTGATGGTCGGGCCCGGAAGCGGCAACGCCCCTGGGCAGCCTGCGAGGGGCCATGCGTGGAGAAGGCGAGGAGAAGGGACTGCCCCGTCCTGCCTGCTGTCCGCCTGTTCATTCCTTCGCACGTGCGGGTCACCTCACCCGGAAATCCTGCCCAGCTTGCGTCAGAGAGCAGTGTCTCGGGTTGTGTGTGGCCTCTTGTTGCATTTAGATGCAGTACTTTGGGGACAGGGGCCGGGAGCCAGTGAACTAACAATGGGCCCCCTGCACTGGCACTGTCTACACAGAGGCGGGACAGCAGGTGAGGGGCGGACACGCTCACCTGTTCCCAGGGCTGAGCCTCCTGGCCAGGGGAGGGCCTGCAGGAGACCCTGGTGCTGCCCTCGGGGTGAGGGTGGGTCCTCTCAGTCCCTTTCAGCTGTCCGGAAGGGTCTTCGTGTCCACTGTCCTCCTCGGCCTCACTGGAGTGGGCACCTGCTCATCTGCGATGGGGGACGTCAGAGGTTTTCCCCTCCTGAGCTTAGTGGGCATTGGATCTGTTGACTTCCTGTCGGCTGCTCGTGACAGTCACTCTGAGAGTCCTTTCCAGCATACTTCTCAAGCTCTCTGAGCTGGACGGTGGCTTCCTTGACACTCTCTCGCATGGACACATTCGTGGGCTGAGTGGTGATGGGCTTTGATCTCTGTGCCCCTCGGTCCCCAGAAGCAATAGGCTCTTCCCACCTTGATGCCCCAGGTCTCTGGGCTCCATTCACTCTCATTTCTGCTTCCAAACTGGCTGTTTCAAGGGTTTCCTTTGGGTGGGGCCCCAATTCTGATGCCCACTTACGTATTCATTAAGGCAGCATGGGCAGCAGTAACAGCCTCCGAGTCTCTGTGGCTCCACCTTGCACTTGGCAGAGTCTTTTCCCGTAGGCATCACTGTGGTTCACCTGAGGCGCAGAAATGAACAGAGGAGAGGCCGCTGAGGACGACCAGGGACCGGGAACCAGACACACAAAAAAATAGACACAGGCCCACGTGCGAAGAGCCCCGTGGGTGCCAAGTTCACGGCCGAGGGAAGCAGGACTGGGGTGTGGCCGGGGGGGGGGGGGGTGTTGTTTTTCCCCATCAGAATTTTGGTGCTTTCGCTTATTAAAAGCTTATCGGTTCAAGTTCTGAGAACATTAAATTATTAGACATGGCCTAACTGATAACTTTTGAATGCCATTCGAGAACAGGGGGGGCATCTCTTTGACTAGATCGTGGTCATTATTCAAATGGCTGGTCATTTGAGTAAATAGACATCTGACACGACAGAGCTTTTGTGTGCAGTTCTCCATGGTTTGATGTTTTAAAACCTTCACCTGCAGACCTCTTTGCTGGTCAGAGCAGTTCCTGAGATCGGGCCAGATCTGAGACTGAATTTTCATTTGTGCTGCAAGAGAGGCTTTCGTGTCTTTTATGAGTAGGACACGAACGCGGGCAGCAGAGCAGGCCCCCTTGGCTCTCGGGGCCTTTCTGCTGTCCGCTCGCGTGCTTTGCAGAGACAGGGCTCAAGGGAGTCGGTGTTTGAGATCGGCGTGTTGTGGACCGGACAGCGCTGACTGGGGGTGTTTCTCTGATAGGCGAGGAGAGGGTCGTCATCAGTGTGCTTTGTGGTTTCTCCGGCTGTCCCCAGGCAGGGACGCTCCAGGTGTCTGAGCCCCCAAGGCTGGCTGTAGGCGTGGCCCTGGCTGGGTGCACTCGCACCAGCAGGGACCGTTACCTGAACCTCCCATAGCACAACAGGGATTTGGGGGTGTGCCTTTGCCACTTCCCAGTGAAATAGAAACCGGGGAGGGCAGAATCCTGGACACCCCTAGGGCCTGGGAGGCCTGCACTCAAGTGGCAGCTGGGAGGAGCATCTCCTCCCTGGAGTCAAAGCCACGGGCCGTCTGCACTGCGTGCAGTCCCTGTGGCACCGGGGGACACCTGGAGCGCCTTTCCTGCTGCTTTTGATGTTACCCCATCCCCCCTCTCTTGGAGGTGTCCCTGTCGTCTGTCGGTTGGTTTTGGGTAGTGTCCTTGCCCACCAGCTCGCGGAGGGGCCCCTTGTGATGACAGTCTGACCCACATCCAGACGGGTCGGCTGGATGGCCAAGTCCCCAGAATGTGGCCTCTCACGTGGGAACCCTTCACTAGCTCCTGACCCCGGGACGGGATGCTGCTTCCTACCCCCCAGCAGAGCCCGAGGCAGGAGCTGGGACCTCACGCGGGAGCCGGCCCCTGCCTCTGATCGCACACAGTGAGCCAGGAAGGAAGGTGGGGGGAAGCAGGGCCAGTCGCGGGACCCCCTAGAGGTGAGAACCGACTGCCCCTGAGAACCAGACACCCCCCCCACTTCCAGAGTTGGAGCCACTTCATGGCTTCCCACGCAGCCGAGGGCCTCTTCCGCCTTCCACGGGGGCCTCTCAGTGGACGGCACGTGACACAAGTGCTCGGAACTTGAGTCCGAATCACTCTAAGCTGTGAGGCTTGAGGACCAGTACAAAATGTCTTGAGTTTGGAGTTAAATACTTAACTGTCTCAGTTTCCACGGGCTCCAGTTTCCCTGCCTTGTGACCCCTTCAGGCCAGCTGGTGGTTTGAATTCCGTAGGGAGGAGCGTCAGACAGTCTCGGGAGGACGGGTGGTGCTGGGAAGACACGGGCGGGCGTGCCACCAGCTCTTGCCTGCAGGGCGACATCAGCGTTGGTGCAGGCTGTTCCGTGCACAGCCCCACGTAGAGAGGACCCCTGCTCATCTGCACTGCGTCCCCGTCACTCAGTGGCCCTGTGGGCCGGCTTCCTCGACAGCTCGGCCTTGCTGGGGTGGGAAGGGGCGCCCCTCCTGAACACCAGCCATCCAGGCAAGAGACAGATGAGGGTCATCCTTGCCCAGAAGGCTCCGGAAGGTGGGAGCGGCGGCTGGGTCTGCTCAGAAGACCTTATACCCGTGTTACCCGCACATGTTAGAGGAGGCAGTGCCGCGGTATGACAACTGCCTTCTGGGGACAGGGTTTTATCACGTCTGTTTTTAAGCGTAGCCTCTTACAGCTATTTCGGCAGCATCATCAAGGGAGGGAGGGATGCCCCCCAGGGATTTGGTGAGCTGGGGTGGTGACTGGGAGGGAGAGGCTGGCATGCCTCTGGGTGCCGAGTCTTCCTGGGCAGACTGGGGGCTGGCGGGAGTCCCAGGGTGCTCCTGGGGAGGCCGAGTCTGTGGCGTCTCCCTCAGGTTCCTGGTTTCCACCTCGCCGTTGCGTTCGGTGAGCTATAAATGTACACGCTTGCGAGGTTGCATGGTAAGTTTCTGCGACATTGTCCACGATCGTTTACAAAATGGGAGTCAGAGCCAGACCGAACACCGTCCCGATGGAGGGTGCCCACAGCCCTGGGAGCGTGTAGCTGCGAGGTGTCTGCTGACTGCCTGTGGCTCGGGACAGGGCCTTGTTGGGGACACGGGGAGTGACCTCAGGACCCACCGACAGAGCCTCCGAGAAAGCCTTCCCCTTCCCCGGCCGAGCATGTTGAGAAATCACCCCCGAGCCGTCCGCTCGGCGTAGCGCTCCGTCGCAGGCGGCGATCTGTCCCCAGGCCTAATCTCTCCCCTTTGCGATTCCAGAGCCGAACACGGTCAGCTACAGCCAGTCCAGCTTGATCCACCTGGTGGGGCCTTCCGACTGCACCCTGCACGGCTTCGTGCACGGAGGTAAGAAGACAGCGGCTCCCGTGTGCACGTCCCCGTTAATCCCCCGGGAGCCAGGCTGCCGTCTGACCCAGTTTAGGCTCTTGTGTTTAATGAAGGAGAAGTTTAAACTTTTAAGAGGCTGCATAATAAATCACCGAAATACAGTCGGCGCCTGTTTTTAAAATTGGAAACGAGAGTCAGATGGATGACTGTCCTGATGGAGGGTCACTCCCCACCCCGGGACCATATAACCGTGAGCTGTTTGGTGGACGCCTGTGGGTCGGGCCAGGGCCTTCCCGGGGACAGTGATGTCACCAGGGAGTAACAGTGTGACCCGCCAACAAAGAGTGGCTACTTGAACATGGTTTTGCCACTGAGTTGTTCTTTCTTTCTTCCTTTGGTCAGACTCCACCTTAAACAAGGCTCGGGAAGTATGGCGGGACGTAGGGAGGACTTAGCTCCAGGTTCACAGGGGGCACTTTTTACCTTAGTGAAGTGTAATTGCTTTTTGTGATTTACAGAAAACAGTAGGTATACAGGCACTGACACAATGCCCTTCCTTTATGTTCTCATTTCCAATTGCCCGGAGTACCCAGCTCTTCCGTTTTCTCCTCAGAAAACTCCTATTCATCCTTCAAAGCCCACCTCACGTGGTGCCACTCTGTGCAGGGTTACACTGATACTTCCACCAGGGGAGGCCTCAGGAGCGAGGCTTGATCTTACTGTTTGTGTGGCCTCCGGGGCCTCACAGAGTCAAAGAGCCGCTTTCCAGGGACCTGTTCCGTGAACAGGAGGCACAGATTACTTTCAGGATGAGAAGCATAGGGTAATGGGCTGTGGGATTTGAGATATATTTTTTAAGTTGCTTTTTTTTTTTTTTTTTTTAGCTAGTCCTCTTTTCGTGTATATATACGTGTATATTTTTAATTTCATGATTGTCTTCCTCTTTCAACTAAATGCTGGCGGCGGTGCCCTTAGATGTGATTCACTTAGATCCTACCCAACGGAAGCCGTGCTTTGCAACCAACAGTACTTTCCAGGCGCGTGCGTGTGGTGGCAGGCAGGGCATCTCCGTACTCTGAGGACAGGGCGGTCTCATAAGCCGTCTCGTCTCCTCTTCTCCACCAGCCCTCGCCTGCCTCCTGGAAGTGGGGGGCGGCCCCTCTTCCGAGCCCAGGCTCCTGTAACTGCTGAGATCGGCCTTTCAGCCTGCCTGAGCTCCATCCCGCCGGGAATTAGTGAAACTCTGTGCTAGAACTTTTGCTTGTCTCGTCCACGTGTTGGAAGTTCGGGAAAGGTGGTGTTTCCTCCATCCGCTGTCTCCTTGTTGAAAAGCCTGGGCTCTGTCTTTGCGGGCAGGAGGGTGTGAGGGAGTTGTCGGAAATCTGGAATCCCACGGGTTATCGTGTTCACCCACGGGGCCTGGGCTGCTGCGTCCGTTCGATACCGGCACGGTTTTTTAAGAAGCGCATCGAAGGCATGTTTGCGATGGCTTTACAGTTTTTAATGCCTATTTTGGTAGGGGTTTTGTGCCCACAAGTTAAGAAAAAACACACCTAATATTTTTATCAAATGTGATCTCTGAACAGCGTCCGGGTAACTCACCGGGAGCGAATGAACAAAATTAACACTGTGCTGGAAACACCCGCGAGAGACCTGGGATTTTATGGTGTTTTCCTACAGAGAGAAGGCTGTCGATAGATGGTGTCTAAACTCATTTGAATCAAAGTTGCCTCTAACCTGTAATTCAGTAGGTGCCAATCGCAGGGGAAGCTCTTGCGTGGAAATGGAGGCCAATTTGGCTTTTATTCAGTCATCCTGTACCGCGTATGTGTCTTTGAGAAACCATTCCCCCGTGCCATTTTCTGTGATTTTCACACCCGAGATAGTCTTAATCTTGTGAACCCGCTCCTGTCCCGCCACTTAGAAACACACAGCACAGACGCTGGCCGCTGGCTGTGCTAAAACCGGTGGGGGGCGTAGCGGGTGTGGGAGGAGGTCCCAGATGGAATACGGGACGCCAGTCAGATGCCCAGTCTTGCGTCCCATCCTGGGTGCGTGGACGGGACCTCCGGTGACTCACTGAGGGAGGCAGGAGCAGCAGGGAGCTGGCAGGAGGCTGTGCAGAGGAACTTGGCCCAGTGTGCCGGGAAGGACCGCCGTCTGTAGCCCCATGCTTCTGACGTCAGGGCCTCCGCACAAGTGTCAGCCTGGGGTTTGGCCTCTGCCTTCCCTGGGTCCTGGGTGAGGCCTCCCCTCGCCCACTGTCGGTTGTGGCCCCTGAGGGGGCGACTTGGCAGATATCTGTGGGGGGTTTAGGGTCATGCCACAGTGAGGACCTTTTCATAGACTCGCCCGACACCCATCCTTGCTGAAAACGCTCGGTAAGAATGGGAATTGACGTTACTTTGTGACAGGATAAAACACAGGTATCTGAGCCCGAAAGTAAGCATCTTACTCTGAGGCGGAGTCATGGGCTCGATCCCATGAGCTGTGAGGTCGTGACCTGAGCCGAAGTCAGACGTTTAACAAGTGAGCCCCTCAGGCGCCCCCTATGCCTCTTTCTTCCTCTGGGCTGCTCCCTGCCTGTGGCCCTCTGTGGGCCGTTCCCCAGGAGGGGGTGTCTCTGCTCGCCACCAGCCCGACCACGACCATAGTGGGGGGCTCCCTGGGGGGTGGCCCGGCGTCCCGCTCAGGGCGGACTGGAGGTGTCCTCCACACGAATTCTGCACTTCTGAACTTCTGGCGGCCTTGGATTTTTTTCCTTTGGCACTTTAAAAAAACTTTTAATTAATTATTTGAAACCGAGGCATTCTGTGGAAGGGGGTGCAAGACGGCCTTTAACCAAACCCAGCTGTCCCTGCCCCCGCTTCACTTGAGCAGCTGCTCTGGCTGCGCTGCTCGGATGTCTGTGGCTCCATCTCCCCGGCGCCTCTCGGCGCATCATCCTCAGACTCCGCCGGCGTGAGTACCGCCCGCGCCACGCCAGGCAGAGCGCCACGACTGCGTCGCCGTGTGGCTTTGTCACCGCGGTCCCTCCTCGTCACCTCATCTTCCACCGACTTTGAACACCCAGCTAAGCCTCCGTGCCTCTGTAAAATGCTTCTCAGTACGGTTTTGCCCGCCAGGCAGTCGTTCGGTACGCGTTTCCCTGGAGAGAGCGCCCTCCCCCGACCCAAGCCGGCCCGCCCGTTCCCTGCACCTGCTGCACGGCTCCCCGGGGCCGGGCGCTCAGACTCCTAGAGCTTCCCGTTTCCTCCTTGCTGGTTTAGGTGGAACACGTCCTCCAGTGGCTTCCTGTGAAAGGTATGTATTAGCCAGATTAAAGGTTCAGGGGCGCCTGGGCGGCTCAGTCGGTTAAGCGTCCGACTTCGGCTCGGCTCATGATCTCACGGTTTGTGAGTTCCAGCCCCGCGTCGGGCTCTGTGCTGACGGCTCAGAGCTAGGAGCCTGCTTCGGATTCTGTGTCTCCCCGCCCCCCCACGCCCCTCCCCTGCTCACACTCTTTCTCTCTCTCTCTCTCTCTCTCTCTCTCTCTCCCCCTCTCAAAATGAATAAAACATTAAAAAAAATTTTAAAGATTCAGCTGCTGGGCTGAAGGCCCCAAATGGTGGCTTCCACAAGACAGAGGACTATTGTGTCCTGTGTAATGATGCAGTTGTGAGAGGTCAGGGGCTCGCGTGGAGGCTCCCTCTGCCTCGGTCTGCTGTCCCTGGGGTGGCCCTGTTTCTGCCGGGCGGCAGCACAATGTGGCACCAGTGTTCCGCCCAGAGGCAGTGGGGCTCCCGGGAAACTGCACCCAACACTCACGTCCACTGGTGGGTTTAGCTGGCCAGATGCGTCTGTCGAACACTAGAGTTGCTATAGAAGAAAGGGAGAACTGATGGGGGGCACTCTCTCGGGGGCTCAGTGGTTTATCTGCAGTTTGTGTCTGGCATGCTTTCCCAGGGACTTGGAGGCATTGGTGCATCACCTTACGGCTTCTGAGGTTCCCGTTCAGAAATCCAGGGAGTCTGGCCACACCTCTGCCTGTCCCCCTTCCCCGATCCTCACTGCTCATTCTAGCCTCTGCCCAGGGCCCTTCCACCATCTTCCTGCTGTCTGCTTTCCTGAATAACAAATTGTGTGGTCTGCAGTTTCCGGGCCCCCCTCCCCATGCTGTGCTTAACAAACCCTCTGCAGCCACTGCTCTGGATGGCTGTGCCCTCCCCCCACCCCCCACCGGGTCCTGAACACCCCAAGCACCCATAGGTCTGGGGACCTCGCTGGGGAGCCGCTGCTCCTGAGATGGAATCAGATGCCTGCAGCTCTGACCTTGCCCCTGCCAGGCCCCGCCCCTGCCAGGCCCCACCCCTGACAGCACAGCCTTTGCAGCCGGTCTTACCCGGCAGTCTCGCCAGCTTTTGTGGGGTCGGCCCTCCGTTTGGGCTTTGGACCCTCTTCCTGCCCCCTTCAGGGGTTTTGCCCCATTGGCCAGCTCATCCTTCCCACGGTGTTGGTCTGTCCACTATCCTGAGAGGTTGTGGATTGTGGTCTCATTCTTGCTGCCTGCGGGGATCACCAGGGCACTCAAAAATGCAGATGCCCGGGCCCCACCCGTAGGACCGGAGGCCATGGGGAGGCCCAGGTGTTCCAGTTGCTGGAGCTGCCCGGTGATTCTGTTGGTCGGGACGGCCTGGGGGAGAGGACACAGCCGGGAAGGGTGAACCTTGCTTGGATCCATCGCCCAGAGTGTGTTTCCTGCCTTTGAAAACCATTCCCAGCTCTGAAACCTTCTTTTGTCTGCCCAGGTGCCCCTACGACAGCCGCCCAGCGCCCTGCTTCATGCTAACTACTTAAAAGCTGGAAGAGGGAGAACATTGTTCCTGCAGCCAATTATCGTTGTCCTCTGTTTTTGAGTTTATTTATTTATTTTGAGAGGGAGAGAGAAAATCCCAGGCAGGCTCCTCACTGCCAAGGTAGACCCGGACGTGGGGCACGTGAGATCGTGACCTGAGACCGGATCGAGTCGGACGCTTAACTGACGGAGCCCCCCGGGTGCCCCTATTTTTGTCCTCTTTATTCACCCTGTGAAAGACCCCAAAGCTGGGAGAGGAAGGGAGCTTCCAGGCTCTCAGTCCGGGGGGGGGGGGGGGGCCTAAGCTATTGGCAGTTTTTCTCTGTTCGAATCGCAGGCAGTAAGTCAAACTGCGGGTGGAGCCCCAGTGTCCCTAGACCAAGCTGCCGGGTTGGGTCCCACTTGGCAGGCTGGCGTCTTTCCCACTCGCAGGACAGGCCTGTGTGCAGGCCACGTCCAGTGGGGGAGCCACGCCTTCCGCCTCACCCCGCCTGGCACCTGGTTTTGAGGGTGGGGTGGTCACTGGCTGGAATGACGCTGCCTCTTCAGCTTCAGCCATGCCTGCACCCCGGCCCCGGGTGTCGTCAGAGCAGCGAATGGACGCCCCGCATGGTAAGGGTGAGCACTGATGGGCTCCGGGAGCCAATGCTGCTGTTTCCGAGAAGAAGGGGCCAGCGCGAGGGGCTTTCTGTCCTGTGCTGTCGTGAGTCTGCAAGTGAGCGTACCGCTGGGGCCCCTACCCCTAGCTCCGATGCACTCTGGCGGTCTGGGGGAGGCGGGTGCGCACTGGCTGGGCTGGGGCCCCTGATTTCTAGAGTGACCTCACTGACCTGACAAGGCTCCCAGCTCTGCAGCTGGAAAAAGAGTGAATGATGGAGTCATGACTGCCATAAAACCTTTGTCTTCAGAGTCGCTGATGTTCCACTGTCACAGTGGCCTTGGTGTCCTCAGGCCAGCTGGAGGCCGGTCATCTCTTTCCTGGCAGAGTGGTGTCCCCAGCCCACCTGTGCCCCATGCCTCCACTGCCCCTTTCAGCGCAAGCCGCTTGCGCTCCGTCCCTCCTGTCTCTCTCATCGTCCTCTCTCGAACCTGCTCCCAGCACCTCCCTCCTGTTGAGGAGCCCTCTGACCTGCCAGAGCCAAAGCCGGAGAGCCCTTGTCGGCACTCAGTTCATCCGGCCCCTCTCAAGCTCCCTCCCCAGACTCCTTCCTCCCCTCCCTGCACCCTGAGCGCTCTCTCTCTCTCTCTCTCTCTCTCTCTCTGGGAATCCCTCTGGGACTCACCTGGACTCCAGCTGAGTCCTCAGGACCCCCCACCCTGGGATGGCTGCCGGGGTCCCTGGGTCCCCCAGACCCTGTTCCCAGGCGTCCCCCTGTAGTGGCAGCCAGGCCATCCCCTGGGTGATCTGGCCAGAATCCCCGTGATCTCCTGTGGCCTGGCTGGCTCTCTCGCGGACTCCCCACCTCATCTATCAACCCGTCCTTTGGGCTCCACCTTCAGAACATACCAGAATGTGAGCTCTCACCTCCTCCACCGCCCTCCCCCGCCAAGTCCCCATTACCAGGGAAATGGCCTCTTGCCTGGTCTCCCGACTTCCCTGAACCACTTCTTTTCCCAATGCTGCAGCCTCGCCGAGCCTGTTACACCAGAAATCCGGTCAAGCCGAGCCTGTTCCAGACCCTGTGGTGGCTCCTGTCTCACTCCCAGCAGACGCCAGATCTTTTTATTTGTGCCGCTTCTGTCCTTATGAGGCCTTCCAGGAGGGCCCTCCCCTGTGCCTCTCCGACCCCCCTTATCTTGTCCCCCCTCTTCACAGTCCCAGGACACCTGGGGCACTTCCAGCTGTGGACCCTGCCCCCCCCGCCCACCCCCCCAACCACCCCACCGCACCCTGTGTTAGGTAGACCCCACCCCCACCTGCTGTCTGTGTTCACAGGCGCTCACCACCCACCCCTCCCGGAGCGCAGGCTCACAGGGTGGGGACTTGGCGTGACGTGCTCACGGCTGCATCCCCAGCACTGAGTGCAGGGCCTGGAGCAGAGTAGACCTGCAAGGTGCAGAATGAACTGGAAAGAACGGAGGGGCCCCTGTGCGGGAAGCAGGGCCACAGCACGGCAGCAGAGGCGGCCCCGCAGGAGGAGCGCGGGAGGGGGTGTGAGGTCCAGGGTCGCGGCAGAGCACAACGCCGACGCCGCCCGCCTGAGGCGGCAGGAGACAGATCTCGTACACGCCACACGAGCATCAGGCAGCCAAGGGGCCACGCGTGGCTCCCGGAGGTCCCAAGGCTGGGGGACCACACAGCTTAGCTGGCACCTAAGGGAGAAGGCAGAAGGGAGGGAGGTGGGTGGTACACGGGCAGGGAGAAGCCTGGTGGCCCAAGCAGAGGACATCTGGGAGACGAGGTGCGGGAGGAGGCCTCCCGCCCGGATGCTCTTACCGCTTGGTTTCCATTGGGAAACCGCACCTGTGGGAGGAATTGATTTCACTGCAAAATCCAGAATAAGGCACAGATGCTCCTTTCCAGTTTTGTGGCCTCATTTAACTGGAGCCCCTGCTGCGTGGCAGACAGTGTGTCGAGGCCTTGGCTGGGGAGAAGGGAGAAAAGAGAGGAGTGAGGCACGTTTCCGAGTCTTGGGGAACCGGCCTCGTGGGGCCCCGAGGTGAGCACGCGAATGCGGGTTTGGGTCTCAGTTTCGTCATCATGCGGCCAACCGGTGTGCCGGTGACGGCCGCATTCCTCCCCGTTCTCACTTTCTAAGAATCTTTGGTTTTGCGAAAGTCGTTCTCGGCGTCCGAAGCCGCAGAGAGCAGCTTTGTGTCCAGGCAGGCGGCCGTGGGGAGCGGGGCAGGAGACCCCGGGTGCCGCTCCTGCCGTCCGGGGCTGGCGGTGGTGAGGACCCTGCTGACGCCCACCCCGGGGACGGGTCTCCTCCGGCCGCCTGGCCCTCTCAGTGGCCTCCTCCAGCCTGGGAGACGTGTGTGGCTGGCCGGCGGTCCCGCTTTTCTTCCGGAAGTGAGAGCGTTTTGCTGGAGAAACCCGGTCAGCCACACAGCGTCAGAATGCTCTCCTCTTGCCAGTGCACTGGGATCTTCTGTCTCTGGTGCCAGATTAATTAACTTTCGCTTCCTGTTTCGCTGCATCACTAGGGGCGCGGATATCCCCTAACAGTGGCTTTCCTGTTCAGTATCTTGAACATGGCTCTGACCTGACAAGGCTCCCAGCTCTGCAGCCCTTCACCCCGACTTGAGTGTTTCCTTTGAGGAAACTGACCTGCACTGGTGCCTGGCCTGCAGAGATGCGACCTTGCCCTGCGTGGACTCCAGGCCTCGGCCTGCCCTTCCCGAAGTGGGGAGCACCGAGGGGATTTATGCGCAGGACCGCCACCTCATCCCCAGTCTCCCTTGGCTGTTGGGGCAGGAGTCCGCCTGCCCCACTTTCCCTGCTGCCTTGTTCAGAACAGGGAAGCGTCGACTCTCAAACGGCAGGAGGCGCGTTCGCTTGTGACCCTCTCGAGTCCCCTGACACCGAGGGCGAGGGGTAAAGCATGGCCGGGCAGCCCTTTCTCCTGACTCCCTGGGTCTGGGATGCTCCTGGGCTGTGTCTGAGGCCCCCGCCAGAGCTCCTGCTTTTGACATTTTGGCATCAGAAACCCATCTTTACCACCTTGTGGGTCAGTTGCCAAGAAGAATCCTTATTAATTACCTCATTGAATAGTCCCCTGGCCCTGGCCCTGGTTCACAGAGATGACCACAGGTCCATTGGGAACCTGGGAGGGAGAAGCCAGACCGTCTCAGGAGGCTGTCAGCCCACGGGCTCTCAGAATAACCCCTTGCCGTTACTGGGGGTGGGCCAGTGAAAATAGGATGAACTTACTATTGTTTTCTTAATATAGGAGGCTGGCACCCACACTCCGTCAGTTGGGATTAAATATAGAAACGGGGGCATCTCCAATCGCCACCCACAGCGCAGGCAGTGGCTCTGGGCGCTGAGCTGCTCACGGCTGCTGCGGGTTTGTAGGCGAGCGTGACCCAGTCCGCCAGTCGGGCCTGGGAAAATAAATTTAAGCCTCTGTTTTTAAGCCAGCCGACACGCTGTCGATGCTTGAAAAACCCTTGAGCAGTTAAGTGTTAGATTCAAAAATATCTCCGGTACCCGATGTTTATCTGTATGTTGGGGGCTGAGCGGGTCTCATCCTCTGCCTTCCCGTGATTCCTGCATGGATGTGGAGTCCAAGGACAGCACGTCTACAATTTTGTTGGCATTTTTCTAGATGGCGAAGCTTGGGTAATGAGGACAGCCCATGACAGACTGTAATTTGCCAGGGCGATTTTCCCAGCACCGGGAGCACCTCTTGTACCTAAATGGGAAGACATTGACAAGCTTTTCCAGTGGGACCCTGGGCAGAGGCACTCTGGGGAAGGCTCGGGCACTTGGGAGTTTAAGTGCTGAAGAGCGAACAGGAGGTGGTGACAGTGTCAAGGACGGCTGGTGGCTTTGGCTTCTCTGGCCAGACTGAGGGCCCAGTAGCAAAGTTAGGGGGACACCAGTCGCGAACTGGTCAGGGGGGTTTCCACTGGGGAGGGTATTGTTCGGTTTTAACAAAATGTACTTTTCTCAGCGGACACATGGCTTGTGACCTATGGCGTCTTCCATCATAGATACTGAGCTTTGTGGAAACAGGCCTTGCAAACGTTGTCAGGACGGGATGAGGCCTTTCGTGATCTTCTCTCTGCACGGGCCACGCGACCTCATCATTTTGCCTTAGCAGCAGGTAACGAGAATGTCCCAGAAGCAGCCCCGCTCAGTGCTGTGTCCAGGGCTGTTCCTCACCCCACCAGGAAGAGGGGACAGGCAGCTTGAAATCAGCATCTTATTACAGTCTCGACTCTTACGAGATCAGCTCTCTTCCCTCTAAGTGGACAGCAGAAGTCACTTGACACGCAGGACCCCAAAGGACCACGGCATCCTTGCCTTGTCTGGGAGCGGCTGAAGTACGCATTTGTAAGAACAGAGACGCTGGGGGCTGCCAGGAGCCGCGGGCAGGTTGCCAGCGAGGCCTGTCTTCTCTGGCAGACCTTTCCGCCTCCAGCTCTGATGCCACGCTTCCCTCGAACGCTGTGGGCACCAGGAGACCTCTCTTTTCAAGGCCAAACCCTTGAGCTGTGGACAGAGCTTTTCCATGTAGTGAGCCCTAGAGTCTGCCTCGCCGTCCCTTCTTGTCGAGCCTGCCGTGGCCTCCCTTAGAGGCATGGGTTGACGGACGTGGGCAGAGTTGGTCCAGGTGACAGCCTTCCCGGAGCTTGGACCCTGCCGCCCCCCTCGGCTGTCCCCCGCAGAGCAGACCTGTCCTGCAGTGTGGGTATTGCTGCCCACCCTGACTGCCCACTGCCTCTGTGAGTCACTGTTCCCAGTACCCGGGTTGAACCCCCAATTTGGGGCACAATCTCCTAAGAGACACGCGTGCTGCCACCATGCCTGTGCCCCAATCTGGGTCCTAGAATCTGTGGACTCCATCCATGAGCGGCCTTGGCTATAAAATGCCAGCATTCTGTGTGAGGTTTGCAGCTGTCCCAACTCAGATATGTATGCTAGCTCTTGGGGTCAGGGGGAGGCTATCTTTTTAAATGTCACCCTCAGCAGACGTAGCAGGTAGTTTTGAAGACCAGCCTTATCTGACAGATCCCCTGACACAGCTGGCTCTGGACCAGATAAGCAGGCCCTTGTGGTCTCAGCAGCGAGTGACTGTGGACCAGACTGTTACCCAAATACGGACCCTACGGCTCTGACTGGAGCAGTGTCCCTGAGTTGAATGTGATCCGTAGCTGGCGATCCTTCGTTCATTCATTCATTCGTTCATTCGTTCATTCATTCATTCATTCAGCACGACCCTTTCCTGAGCACTCTACACCAGGTTCCGAATTGGGCGGGGACACTGTCAGGCATGTCCCCACCTGGTGCTGGCCTCCATGTCACATGTGATACAGATGGTCTGGGGATGCAGCTTGGGGGCTGACAGGGGCATCTGGGAGCAGGAGGTCACCCAGCTGCTCCTGTCTTTCTCCGGAGTCTGTCCCAGGCTCAGAGCCTCTCCTGGTCAACACATGCTCTGGATTCTGCAATATTTTTTTTTTTTTTTTTACATTTTATTTATTTTGGGGAGACAGAGAGAAAGAGAGAGAGAGAGAGAGAGAGAGAGAGAGAGAGAGCAGAAGTGGGGGAGGGGCAGAGAGAGAGGGAGACACAGAATCAGAAGCAGGCTCCAGGCTCTGAGCCATCAGCACAGAGCCCGACACGGGGCTCGAACCCACGAACCATGAGATCATGACCAGAGACGAAGTCGGACCCTTGACCGACTGAGCCACCCAGGCGCCCCTGGATCCTGCAATATTTTGAATAACCGCGAAGTCACTTGGGGAATCTCTACCTGTAAACTGGGCCAAAGCCCAGTTTGAAGGAGCTGAGTACGTCCTTTGTCCCTCTATTCTTTTATTCTTAACGGCTTCTGCTTTTCCGGACTCGTAAACAAGAAGTTGGTTGTGGGTACTTCCTGCATTCCAGACATACTTCCAGTTCAGACTCTGCCTTTCCCGCCTCCCTACCATCCTCCCCGCCCCCCAGACCCTGAAGTTGATGCCACCGCCTGGTGGCTCACGGCTGGCAGCTTTGGTCTCGAGACCTTCCACACCCACACCCACACCCGCTAATTTTACTGCCACCCCCACCTGTCACCATGGTCTTGCTCTCTCTCCGTATCCCGCCTCGCTTGGGAATGCCGCCTCAAATCTCAGGGTTGCAGGTCCTGGATCGAGAGGCAGCGCGGCGTGGCCTCTGGCACCCCGTGACCAGGGGCTGGTCCCCACTCTACCCCAAGCGAGTGCTGTGTCTTTCGAAAATTGGCGGCCATGATGTGCCTACCTCACAGGGCTGCTGTCCAGGGAGCGTCGGTGTTCATTCATTCATTCCTGCGCTCAGTATTTACGGAGGGCTTGCCAGGGAGCAAAACAGAGTTGGCTCCCTCCAGGGCCGACCCAGCCCATGGGACTGCGGCGTGCTGAGCGGGGGCTGCTTGCTGCCACCATCATTGTTTCTTCTCTGCTCTATTCCCACCTCCCGTGCCAGACTTCGGTGTCTCCTCCTCCGTTTCCTCCCAAAAAGTCCTCCTCGTCCCTGGCTCCTCAGGAGGACCCCGGCGGTGGCGCCATCTGAGAAAAGGACAGCCACACATAATACACGTTCTGTTACAGACATCTGAAATCTCCTAGTTAAAATGCCCCAGGTGCCCCCCGCCCCAGTTTCTGCCAGGACCTTGCCTCTTCACCGTTCGTGGCTCCAACTCTTCCTAGACTCCGGGATCGGCATTTTCTGAGTGTAAATTTTTGCCGGTGCCCTGGTGTTTCATGGCGTATACAGCCTCTCTCAATAATACTTCACACTGAATGAGCTTTTGTTGGCTGCTCAAGGAAAGTTTACTTATTGTACTTAGAGTAAGTCTATGGAAAAATGCCTTCTGGATTCAAAACCAGGGAGCAGGGCCCCTCGTCCAGCTGTTGGAACAGCTCTATTCTTTTTTTTTTTTTTTTTTTTTAATGTTTATTTGTTTTTGAGATAGAACATGAGTGGGGAAGGGGCAGAGAGAGAGCTCCCTCTCCGGAACGAGAACCCGGAGCAGCCTCCAGGCTGTGAGCCATCAGCACAGAGCCCGACGTGGGGCTCGAACCCACAGACCGCGAGATCATGACCTAAGCCGAAGTTGGACACCCAGCCGACTGAGCCCCCCAGGCGCCCCGGAACAGCTCAGTTCTTTGTGAGGCAAACCGACCCAGGAGAACTCGGTCTGTGGGCTCTCCCTCCGCAAAACTGAATGCACATGCACACACACACACACACACACACACACACACTCCCAGACACTCCTGCCCACACATGTGTAAACTCCCGCACACGCGTGCACATACACGCTCCTCCCCCATGTGCATACGTTCCCACATGTACACGCACGTGCACGCGTGCACACCCCGAAGCCACACCATGTCAGGAGGCGGTCCGTGGGTCTCAGACCTGCTTCGGTGCCCTCTGTGGTTCGCACATGTGAGGGGATGCTGTCACTTGGACTCCACCCTTGTCCCCTGAGCAAAGTGTGTGATTCTCACTCCGTTTCCTGACATTCTGGGACATTTCACTTCTCTTTCCTTTTCTGTGTCTCTTTCAGACCTCAGATCTCTAAAAAGTCTCCAATTAGGTAGGTGTTGAGTTTCACAGACCTTCACTAGTCCTGTGTCTCGTAGTGGTAGCTGCTTTGCCGGGCAGCACGGGGCTCGTCCAGCGTGAAGATGTCGTTGCCTCTTGTTCCTGCGGTAGCCGAACCCGGGACTCAGAGGGCGCTCTGCCCTCCCGGGGTCCCCACCAGGCAGGGGTGATGGGGCAGTCAGTCCCAGGCCATCTGAACCACCATGCAGGGCCACACTCACACTGCAGTTAGGTTCACGCAGAGGCTGAGTGATTCCCCCCCCCCACAGGGACACGGTCCATGCTGAGAAGCACCGTGACTTCCCCGGGTTCCGTGTTGTGTTTTCCCTCCTTGGAGTGCTGGGCTGGGGACGCCTGGGCTTGCCCCACCTTCGCGGAGGCCCCTGGGATGGGTAGGAAAGCCCCAGAGCCTCGGGGTGGGCTTAGGGGAGGCGCCCGTGTCTGTTTCCAGTACTAACTCTACCCAGCGGAGACTCCTTGCAAAGCAAAGTATGACCCCTTGTCTCAGACCTTCTAGCCGAGCTGCTCGAAGGCCTGAGGCTCCCTGGCCTTGCTGGAGCCCCCAGCCCCAGTCGCGTGGAGATAAAACCTGGTGCTGGCAGTTCTTTCCTCTCAAAAGAGCCATTTCCCCAGCATTCTGTCTGCAGTCTTTGGCATCGGACCAATGTGTGTCTGAGCGTCTGTTGTTCATTTGAAAAATGAGGCTACCAATCCCTTCCTGCTTGGACTAACCAGATCGATGCACCGGTTATCTCTGAAGGCACCTTTAAAATGGCAGGCCGCAGCTCAGTCTCCACTCCTCATGGTCGTTCATCATTACCATCATATAGCAGTACCTTCTTTTAAAAACTCCTGGTAATAAAAGCATTGTTTTTCATCTGGAACACTAATGTATTTTTTTAAACCTTTGTGTTCTGGAAATGCTCAAATATGTACAGACGTGGAGAGAAGAGTATACGGGACCCCAGGTTTTCCTCTCCCAGGCAGAGACAGACCCCTCTCTGTCTCCCACATTCCTTAAAAAAATTTTTTTTTCAACGTTTATTTATTTTTGGGACTGAGAGAGACAGAGCATGAACAGGGGAGGGGCAGAGAGAGAGGGAGACACAGAATCGGAAACAGGCTCCAGGCTCCGAGCCATCAGCCCAGAGCCCGACGCGGGGCTCGAACTCCCGGACCGCGAGATCGTGACCTGGCTGAAGTCGGACGCTTAACCGACTGCGCCACCCAGGCGCCCCTCCCACGTTCCTTTTAAGTAGCGTCGTCTGTGTTGGTGCGAGGCCTCTGGTCCAGTACGGAAGGGACTTCTATTCTTTTTAGTTATATCATATTTTGTTTTCCCCCACACAGTAAAGAGAGTTTTAATTAGTCACCAATGTTTAAAAATTGGTAGATTCTTCATAAATGTGTGGGTTTGAGTCTTGCCTAGAAACATCAGGAGGCTGGTAGCATGGGCCCTCATTCCTGGGGGTGGGAGGCAGTAGGCGGGTCTGGGCAGCGGCCTCCTCCCCTCCCCATATCGCCTGCCTGACCCCACTGGCATCCGAGTCTGTAAGCCTTACCGTAAACACGCTTCCCCTGTGAGCCTGGCTTTCGTGAGTGGGATAGAGTCTGTTTTCTGCCTCTCTCCGGGTTTTTAGAGGCGTTCTGTATCCTAGGGTGAATGTACATAGCCTTCTAGGATTTCTGATAGATACCACTCTGCTGCTTTTGTAGGTCAAAAATGGTTGACTCTTGGCAATCTCCTGTAGCTCAGTCTAAGACAAGACACGGTTTAAATGTTTAAATAGGGGGCGCCTGGGCGGCTCAGTGGGTTAAGCATCTGACTCTTAATTTCGGCTCAGGTCGTGATCTCAGGGTCGTGGGATCGAGCCCCCCATCGACCTCTGCACTGACGGCATGGAGCCTGCTTGGGATTCTTTCTCTCCCTCTCTCTCTGCCCCTTCCCTGCTCTCTCGCTCTCTCTCTCAAAAAAAAAAAAAAAAAAATCAATGTTTAAGTATGAAATAAGTATGATGTATCGTACGGGGGGTGGGGCAAGAGTTGGGGGTGGGGAGACTAGCGGCTGTGCAGTCATGACCCCGTCAAGTTAAAGCATGGCAGTGAGCAAATGTCTGCAGCCTGAGGTTTTGAAGACAGCTTGACCTTCTGTGAGCCTGCTTTTCTTGTTTATTTTACGTAACAGCTTTATTGAGGATTCACATGCCATACAACTCCGCAGTTACAAGTCGTTGATTTTTAGTGTGTTCCCAGCTACACAATCAAACCACAGTCAATTCTAGAACACTTTCATCCCCCCAAAGAGGAGCTCCACACCCATTAACAGTCCCTCCCCGCCTCCCCCCGATCCACCAGCCCTAGGCAAACGTTAATCCGTTTTCTGCCTCTCCGGATTTGCCCATTCTGGACCTTTCTTGTAAAGGGAATCCTACAACATCTGGTCTTTTGGGACGGCTTCTTTCACTCGGCATCACGTTTTCAAAGCTCCTCTGTGATGTAGTGCGGGTCCGTGCTCGGGTTATTTTTCCTGCTGGATAATATTCCATCCTATGGATGTGCCACATTGTCTTCATCCGGTCATCAGCTGATGCACATCTGAGCTGTTGTGAGTAACGCTGTCACGGAATCCGCGTACAGCTTTTGTGAGAACGCGAGCCTTGAGTTCTCTTGGGTGCATACCTGGGAGTGGAATTGCTGTGTCGTATGGTGACTCTTGTCAGCCTTTTGAGAAACTCCTGGCTGTGTCCAAAGCAGCTACGCTCTTTCCATCCCCATCAGCGATACGCGAGGGTCCTGATTTCTCCACGTTCTCACTTGGCATCTGACTTTGGGTGCGGCCATCCTGGTGGATTTGGTAACAAAACCTTCCCGAAGGAATGTGATCTCTGTAGAGGGTAGAGAAAGGATCGTCGTTTTGTCAGCGGCCTAGGCCATCAGCTGTGGTGATTTTCAAGAGCTCCCAAGGAAGCCAGGTTTACATCATGAGCTCAACATGCCCCGATCGTGCACCCCCGGCCCGGCCCAGCGCCGGCTGCGGGCCCTGCCCGTGGGTAGCGGGAGGGCTTTGTCTCTTATGACTTGTTCCCGGGGTGGAAAGTAGCCTCCCCCTGTCTCATCTGCCATGTGGCCATTCTCCATGCAGGTGTCACCATGAAGCTCATGGACGAGGTGGCTGGGATCGTGGCCGCACGTCATTGCAAGACCAACATAGTCACCGCTTCTGTGGACGCCATTAACTTTCACGACAAGATCAGAAAAGGTAACGGGACTCTGCTGACGGAAGGCAGGTGGCCTTTGGCTGTCGGGCTCCCTCTGCCGGTTCGCTTTTGGTTCGTGCCCCGTGTCGCCAGCGCCCTGGTGTCCGCCCATTTGCCATGAGAGACAGGAAGCCAGAGTTTTGTGCTTTGTTCCTGTAGTTGCATCCGTGAGGCTAGGATTTGCTCGTTTGACTTTTCAATCTGATAGACTTATTTATAACTCGTGTTGGGGGCCCTAATCCTACTCAAGCGCACCGTGAACCCATCTTCCGAAAATGCTCTGCGAGCGGAGCCCTCTGATCATCTTATGTGCACAGTCCTGGTGACGGTTGCCAGCAGAGTTTACGCCACTGTGCACGTTTCCTCTGGCGTTGGAATAACCCTTGATGTAAGTAGTGGCGGGATCCGCACCGAGAAGCCCAGGGACCGCAGTCCTGGGCCAGTCCGCCTGTACCACCCGGGACCGCTGGGGTTCGTCCTGTCCCCAGGCCCAGCGACTCGGCCGCCACCCAGACGGCGCCTGCTGTCTCCCTGTGCGTTTGCCACCACAGGAGACAGAGCCGGCTCATCTCGCTCGTCCCGCGTTGCTGCTGCAGGTGTGGAGCGGCCGTCCCCTCCCGAGACACGGTGATTTCAGTGTGTGTTGTCTTCCGAGGTGAGGCTCCGTGCCCCAGAAATGTAGCCCTTGGCTGCAGGGCTGCGAGAGCCTGGCATTGATGCTGGGTCAGCCCTGTTGTGACTGCAGCCTCGTGGGGAGAGCTGTCGGGTCAGACCGGTCCTGGGTGGGGGTGGGGGGTGATGACAGGCACGCCGCCGAGCGAGCGAAACAGTGCCCCCCCCCCCCCCCCCCCCCCCCCCCCCTCACAGACCCCGAAGGGCCCCGGGCCAGCACGGCCACGCTCTGTCCTGCAGAACACGGCAAGCGAGTGAACGTCCTGGAATGGGGTGGGGGGCGGGGGGGGCGCGTGCCCGCCCTACATGCTGGGAGCTCGTTAAGCATAGCCGAGTTGGATTTGGGTGCTCTGAGGGGAAGGAAAAGGTCTGCGGTGCCGCTCCCTCTCCTCTGCAGAATCCCTTCGTAACTGGTAGGTGTTTGCCACAGAGACCCCAGCGCCCTGTTAGAATTTACCCCAGGCGAGCAGCCTTGCCTGTCTTGGCTTGTCCTCCGTGGGCCGCGGGTGTGGTGTGCGGCCGTGCCTCCCTCTCTCGAGAACTCCTCCCTGCAACCAGAGCCCCATTGTTGAATGCCGCTTCAAAATCCATGGTGGAAGACACCTTTACGGGCCGTGACCTTGCTCTGTTCAGTGTCTCCTGAGTGCCCTTTGAGAACCGCCGACCAGGAAGAGAGACTTTTCTAGAGAATCAGCCAGTTTGCTCAGCATCAGCCCGCTCAGCAGATGTGGTCCACAGCTAGGGAAGCCTCCAGAGAATGAAGGCTGACCCCCCCCCCCCCCGACCACGTCTTCACCCTCAAGCCCTTATATGACCAGGGTTAACTTTTGGGGATGGAGAATGATTGGCATCTGGTCCGTAGGAATTAGCAATTTTCAGGGAACACCGTGGGCTCTACTTGGAGCAGAGAGCGCTTTCCGAGACTCACGTAGCAACGGCTGGGGCAGCGCGTGTGTGCGTTGCCTTGACGAACACTCTCCGTTTCTAAAAAGATACGCTTATTCCCAAACGCAGAGAAAACAGTCTTCATTTTCAGAAACTGTAGTTTCTGGCAGGACATTCTCCTCTGGACTGGTTTCCTCCAGCGGGCAGAGTGAGGGGTGGGCCGCGTGGGCTCGCCCGGCTGCACCCTCGGGTGCTGAGCCCCCACAGTCCCCGTCCGGGGCCCCTGGCTGGTGTCCCAGCCCTGGCCTGGAGCCCGTGCCGCCCCTGGGGAGCGGAGAGGTCACTCTGCTTTCTCGGGTCACGTCTCATTTGGCGCGTCAAGGACTGTGGGCCAAGCCAGCAGTGATGGAGTCTGGTCTGTTTCTGTGCCAATGTCCTCCAGGGGCTGTTAGACGCTGTCACACCTTATCTGTTGTTTTCCGGAGGAACGTCCCTGTGTGAAGCTGTGGGCTCCTCTGTGGGAGAGCCCGCAGCGATGTACCCAGGCAAGGTCTCCGTCCTGACAGCTCAGGGCCACACCCGCTTCAGGGACGGAATGGGCACACGTTGTCTTCAGTTCCATGGGGCCGAGGTCGCTGCAGGTGCGGCCACTGTCACGGGCTCCCGTCCTCCCACGTTCTTTGCTCCTTTTTGGGGACATGCAGCGTGAGGCTGGGGGGGCCCTGCTGGCTGTAGGCAATCCAGGGGTGCCAGGAGCTCGCTGTGGGGGACCGGAGACTGACATTCCCGCTCGTTCTGCATTGATTTTCTGATGCAAACCTGCTGAGATTCCCGTGAAGTCCAAACGTGTGGGGCTCTAGCTCAGCCTCCAAGCTCCTGCTGTCCGTGATCCAACATCTCCTCCGCCCTACCAGGAGGGGGCCGGGAGAGCCAGGCCGGCCGGCAGCGTGGGACCCAGCCCTCTGCACCACGGCCAGGGCCGGGGCGGAGTTCAGTGCTCTGCACAGCGCTGTGTGTGTCCCAGGGCTGCACCACAAGGGACCACAGACCTGAGGCTTCAAACAGCAGACGTTCACTCTCTCACAGTCTGGAGGCCCCAAGTCCCCAGTCCTGGTGTGGGCAGGGCCCCTCCGGAGGGGCTAAGAGAGGACCCTTCCAGCCTCTGGTGGCTTGTGGCTCATGGCCACATCACTGTACCCTCTGCCTCGACCATCACGTGGCCTCTCTCTTCTGCCTGTTCTCTTCTGATGACTCTTGTCTCAGGATGTGAGGCTCACCCAGAGAATCCAGGAGGATTTCATCCTGAGATCCTTGACTCTGGGGCATCTGCAAAGACCCTTATTCCCAGCAAGGTCACATTGTGAGGTTCTGAATGGACTTTTGGGGTGCCACTGTTTGGCCCGTTACAATGCTTTCTCTCCTAACAGCTTGGTTCCGGGTAGATGCTAGCTCACTTCCCCTTTCACAAAATGGTGAGGTGGGTAAAATCTGTGCCCCACACTACCCCTTTCCCCACATGAATATGAGTCCTTCCCTTGCGAGAGACGGCGGTAAAGTCAGCACACAGCCCGGGGACCTGACACCTGAGGGCAGCCCCCCGGAACAGAATTGAGGCCCCACGCTTCTCCGGCATGGGGGCACCGAGGAGGGACCAGCGACGTTCCCATGCGTGGCAGGAGGTGGGGTCAGGCCCAAGACCCAGACGTGTGGAAATGACAAAATGGCAACGCTATAGTGCAGAACATGGAACCGCCCTCCTTCTTCTTGGGCATTGAACTAACTCGTTCCTGAGTCGAGTGTGAAATGAGATCAGCATAAGGACTATTTTTTTTTTTAAGTTTATTTTATTTTGAGAGAGAGAGAGAGAGAGAGAGAGAGAGAGTAAGCAGGGAGGGGCAGAGAGAGAGGGAGAGGGAATCCCAAGCAGTCTCTGCGATGTCAGTGCAGAGCCTGACACGGGGCTCCATCTCGTGTACCGTGAGATCAGGACCTGAGCCAAAACTAAGAGTCGGACACTTAACGGGGCTCAGCCACCCAGGTGCCCCCAAGGACCATTTTTTAAGTACTGATATTTCACAGAAAAGGCGCATGTAGGCGACGGAGTCGGTGGACATCCCAGGCCTGTGGTCACGGTGTGGCCGCTGTCCACAGCCAGCGCCCAGCCCCCGGGGCCGTGCCACCGCGCATCTCTGCGACGCACAGCCCTGGAGGACGCAGCTGTAAGAGGCCGCCCCCCCCCCCCCCGGGAGGGGCGTCCCCCACCCTCTGAAGGTTGATCTGACGCAGTGGAGAAAAGCCCAGAATTGTCGACACGTTGCCAGCCAGGCACGCGGCCTGTTTGTGAGCTCCCTGCAGCTGCTGTAATGTCTCACCACAGAACCAGTGGCTTAGAAGGTTCGTGCCCTCTCTTATGGTTCTGGAGGTCAGGCGTCTAAAAGCGGTCCCCGGGGACTTATTTTTATAGGGTCCCTTGCTCCATTGCTGATTTTTTTTTTTTGTTTAAGTTGAGACGTTAGAATGCCAAGGCAGCTGTGAAGGGAAGTAAAAGAGGAACATCGTTACCTTTGATGCCATGGTCTGGGAAGCCGTGGGCAGGAAAGCCTGAAGCTGGAGCTGTGTTGTGCAGAAGCCACGTCCCCAGACTCTTGGGTGGGAAGTGAGGGATCGCCTAGAAAATGCTTTGGGATGCAAAGCGGTTATGTAAGAAATGCCAAAGTTACTTCGCCATGTCCGTGCTTTTCTGAGAAAGCTACACTGTCGCTGCTCTTTTTGGAGCTTGAGCGCTGAGCTGTTTGAAGTGCTTGGCAGCCCCGCAGCTGTGGTAAGAGCAACTTTGTATTATTCTGTTTTCTTATCCTCTGTTTTCTTTTCCGAATCCCCGCAGGCCCCGCTGCGCTGGGGCGGCAGGGGCTCTGGGAGGTGGGGCCGGGCACCTGCCGGCCCCCTTGGGCCTCGCCACTCCGGGTGGCTCAGCCCTGCTCCGGGAACAGAGGAGCTGGGGTCGCAAGGGTGATTTACGCCTCGCTTGGTGGGGCATATGCTGTGCCTGCCCCACGGCCCGGGAGCTATACTTATCCCCAGTTTTCCGATCCGGAAACCGCCCGTGCAGCAGGGCTGCTCCCTTCCAGAGCCGGGAGGGCAGGCGTCCGGGCGCAGGCATCACCTCGACGGTGCTGAGCTTCCCCCCTGGACAGTCACGTGCAGCGCCATTCACTGTTGACGCTCCCTCGGCCGCCCGAGTGGCAGCCGGCCCACACAGCTGTGCGTGGACCTCCTGGCTTTCTCCAGCCTCTCGAAAACGTGGCTGAGCGTCCTTGCTGTCAGAGGAGTCCGGCCCCTGGCACTGGCCTTGGCCTTGGCCTTGGCCCGGGGCCCTTTTCCCACTGAACTGAGACAGAGGCAGGCACCTTAGCCTCCTGCCTCCGGTGCCAGTCGGGCTTTGCCTGGGGGGCTTTGCCTTGGGGGGGGGGGGGGGCCCCCCCGGGGCCCCCCCCCCCCCCCCGCAACAATTGCTGGCCACACATGGCTCTTTGCCTCCTAATTAAAGGTAAGCAAAATGGAAAATGGTCGCACCTGCCACATTTCCAGTGCTCAGTAGCCACGTGTGGCCGGCAGCCACCGCATCAGACGGCACAGAGCAAGGACATCCCACTATCGCCGAAAGTTCTGGGCAGTGCTGGTCTCTGGACCTTCTGGACTCCATCCCCGGTGTCTGACGTTCCGGGGGGAATTTCCATCAACCCTACAGTCATATAGACAGTCAGCCCAAAGCCGGGTGCCCCAGAGCCCCCTTGAGCAGGGCCCCACGACCCCGCGGCTCACTACAGATCTGGGTGCAGAGCCTCCCCGCGAGGCTGCCTGTGGTCCCAGGGTGCTCTCTGCACGCCATCTGCAGGGACACCCGCTCAGACCTCAGGGGCCTGGTTGGGGTTCCCCGGGCAGGGCCCGCCTCTTGGTGGTACGCAGGGGGCTCCGCTTTATTCTGGGAATTCACAAGAGGAATTTCACAGAAGCTCCAGCTTCAGTTCGGTATCTATCCGATGGTTGCACCGCCACACGGACGGCCGAAACGTACAAACTACAAGACAGTCGACAGTCGTGACAGTCCCGTCCCTTCGTTTTGGATACTTTTTAGCAAACTAACGCAGGTATTGACTTCCCGGGCCCTGGATGCAACAGCAAACTGACTTCCCTTCAGAAGCCCACTGGGTCTGGGGCTGTGTGGCTGCCGGGACCCTGGCCCCATTGTCTTTGGGATTCATTTGTTTTTACTTGGAACTTCGTTCACGTTTCTAGACTCTTTGTGTTGTCGTAGAATCCTGCTTCAAACATGGAAATGTCACGTTAAGTGCTAGAAATGTACGATAAGACCCTTTCAAAATAATACGCTCTCAGCTTTATAAGTGTCACCCTCCTGATTTTATAGTCACTAACGATGCAGTGTCAGTAGCGGCCCCAAGAAACTGGATTTTACATTCAAGTCACCCAGCGTAGCGTCTGCGTGGATAGCTGTATTAATTTTCCGTGGCTGCCGTGACTGCTTCTAGAAATGTGATGGCTGGGACAGCAAACCTGCTGTGTCCCAATTCTGGAGGTCCAAGTCCAACCCGGGTCTCTGGGATAACACCAAGGAGCCGGCAGGGGGCAGGCCCGTTCCTTCCGGAGGCTCCGGGAGAGAATCCGTTTCTCGCCTATTCACCTTCCAGAGGCCTCCTGCCTTCCATGGCCTGTGGCCCCTCCACCATCTCCACAGTCACCAGGGTAGCATTTCTCTGACCCTCTGCTCCTGCCCCCTCGTCTGCTTAGGACGACCCTTGTGAGGACATCGGGCCCCCCCGGATAGTCCAGGCTGGTCGCCACATCTCAGCATCGTTAACCTAACCACATCTGTAAAGCCCCTTTGCCACGGACGGTCACATAGTTCACAGGCTCAGGGGCTTAAGACATCTTCCGGGGCCACTGCTGCACCTGCAGTCCAAGTCGGCTCATTCCACTTGACACAGGTCATTTCTGAGCTCTGCCTATGAGCTCTGTAGACAGGACTCTCAGAGAACACAGGGGAACGACAAGGGGGTCAGCTCTTGGGGGTTTCGGGGCAGCATGAGAGGACGTGACCCTCAGTCTGTCCCAAGCCCCCCAACTGCTGCTACCAGGTACCTCTGAGGTTTGGGAGATTAGCAATGAGGCGACAGAGGCCACGAGCTTTCGGGCAAATCTCAGTCTCTTACAGGGAGTTGGTGCTGGAACTCGGGTCCGGAGGGGACTTTGTGTACCGATGTCCCGGGACCCGGTGAGCGCCGCTGAGTCCCGGCCTCTCGGCCCAAGCTTGCGTAGTGGGGATGCTGAGCTGTGGCCCAGGCCTCCCTCTGCAGGGTCTATTCATGCTGCGGTCACATCTCAGTGTCAGGTCTGGCAGAGCTGCTGACGTCCTGGAACCCGGAGAGAAAGGGCAGTGTTCTAAGGCTCAGTTACCCTGGGCTCCCCACAGGCTGAAAACGTAAAATGTCTCTTGCTGATGCAGTAGCCCGTTGTATTTATTTAGACAGTGTTAGAAGTGGCATCTTGGCCAGTGTAAATGCGCCTGCTACAGAAAAAGAAGAACGCTATTTGTTTTAACCTTGACTTCTCATCGCCACGTTGGTACAAATCTCCACCCGAGACACTAACGGCGTTGTGTGGGCTCACTCTGTGCTTGGTTTGGGGTGGCTTTTCCTGGAGGACTGTTAGGGAAGGACACTCAGACCTTACCGGAAATTTCTGTCCCGGGCTTGCATCCCCATGACATACTTAACGTGGGGAGGTGACCTCCCCGTGGCCGCATTTGCAGCCCACCATTTCCTCAACTTCCCCGAGAGATGTTACTCCTGTGCCTGTTTGCAGATGAGGCCACAGCACAGTGTGGCTCCCGGCTTGCTGCCTGCCCCCGGGGACCTCCCCAGCCACTGCAGCCTGTGGGGATGGCCGGCCACCCAGGGCTCACACCGGGCCTCAGAGAGCCTGCCTTTCATGGAGACGCTTTTTGAGAACGTCTGGCCGTTCCCACTTCAGCAGCTCAGAGGACTACTCCGTGCGCCCTCCTGGCCTCCGTCCCCCAGGCCAGGAGAGCGGCCCTGACACCAGGAGCCTGTCCTAGGTGGGCCTGTGACACCCAGCACCAGCAGCAGGTGCCGTCTTCCCCCTTGACCTGGTCATGCCTGGTCTTTTTCATTTTTTTTGAGGGAGAGACCACCCACGTGTGCACGTGCATACACATACATGCACACATGAGAGGGAGAGGGACAGAGGGAGAGACAGAATCTCAAGCAGGCTCTGCACTGCCAGTGTAGAGCCTGACACGGGTCTCGAACTCACAAACCATAAGATCATGACCTGAGCTGAGACCCAGAGCCAGACACTTAACTGACTGAGCCACGCAGGTGCCCCATGCCTGGTCTTTTAAATAAACAAGCTACTCTCTGGGTGGATTTGGACGTGTGACCTAGTGGAAAAGTCCCCAGGCAATGTGTCAGTGCTTTGGATGCTCGGCCTCCGCTGTCCCCTACGGAGAGCCTTTGAGCATGTGACTGCTGCGCCCAGTAGGCCCCCCTCTCTGCAGTTTCCCAGGCAAGTTGAGGTGGACAGGAACACAGGCTGGGGTCCTTCCCGGTCTCGGGTGGTCCTGCCCCTATACTGGGGGAGAGATGGAATGAGCCAGACCTTGTGGGAAAGAGCCTCGCCGCCCCATCTCCGTGAGATCTCTGGGCATCCTGGCCTCCACTCGGGCAGCATGCCTCTGGCTTCGTGTCCAAGCCCCATGCTCGCCAGTAAACCACGTCGACGTGGTGGCTCTCCAGCCTTGCCCGGCCTCCACGTGGTGAAGGGGCCTCTAGGATCCAGTGAGAAACCGCCCTGCATGAGCCTCGAGGAATCGGCAGGAAGGGGGAGCCAGCCCAGGCTGAGACTTGTGCTGGGTCTCCCAGTACCCTGCACATGATGGCTGCTGTCACCAAGCTCTGGGCTGTGAGCACCCTCCCCGGGTGACCTCTGGCCACATGAGATAGGAGTGGTGGTCCCTGGAGGTGAGCGGGTCCCCTTAAGTCACACAGCCCCTGGCTGGGTGTGGTAGACCCACAGACATGTCTGGGGTGCCTCCTTTGTGCTAGGTGCACTCAGGCATAGGGCGTGACCCTCCTCCAAACATGTGCACCTATGGGGTCGTTCAGTACACGTCCTTCTGGGGCGCCTGGGTGGCTCAGTCGGTTGGGCGTCAGGCTTTGGCTCAGGTCATGATCTCACTGTCCGTAGGTTCGAGCCCCGCGTCGGGCTCTGTGCTGACGGCTCAGAGCCTGGAGCCTGCTTCCGATTCTGTGTCTTCTTCTCTCTCTGCCCCTCCCCGGCTTGAGCTCTGTCTCTGTCTCTCTCAAAAATAAATAAACATTAAAAAAAAAATTTTTTTTTTCATAAAAAATAAATTAAAAAAAAAAAAAAAGGCCTTCTGGGGCGCCCAGGTGGCTCGGTCAGTTAAGCATAGGACTCTTGATTTCGGCTCAGGTCGTGATCTCACGGTCCGTGGGATCGAGGCCCAAGCCAGGCTCTGTGCTGACAACTCGGAACCCGGAGCTTGCTCCAGATCCTGTGTCTCCCTCTCTCTCTGCCCCTCCCCCTGCTCACATGCACATGTGTGCACATGTTCTCTCTCTCAAAAGAAGTAAATAAACTTAAAAAAAAAAAAAACCCATGGCCTTCAACTTGGGGACGATAGGACACTTCAGGGGTCTCCTGAACCCCTGAAATCTTAAGCAAAATCAGTCTGTTCTGTTTCTCTCTGGGGAACACATGGCAAGCACAGATTCTCGGAGGGTGGAGGGGACATATGATAGAAGGGACCCCAGGAGAGGCATCTATACCCCCCCCCCCCGACCTGCCCTGCATGTGCACTGGGTGCTGAGGCTCCCATAACTCAGGCAGGGCCTGGCGAGCCTATGGGTGGCCTGTCCCTGTTGGTCACATAGGCAGCTCCGTCTAGGGCAGGTCCGCTGACGCTTGACCCTGACGTGCTGCTCCCTGGTCTCAGCCCAGCACAGGTGTATGCTGAGTGCTCTGTTCACGACTCTACCCTTGTAGCTCACATAGTGCCACTTGTTACTGACCATGTGGCCTTCCTTCCCTCCCGGAAATGGCTGTACACGGCATGAAGCACTCCCTGTAAGTATGAAACTGAATGTGGCATGGAACATTCTGGTACTTTATAACATGGAATAACTGCTCCTGCTTCTGGTCTGCCCACACACTCACCTCTAACAGTCACCACGCTGTCTTGACTTGTCCGTCTTCCTGGGTCTTTAAACATGTCTTGTGGGGCCTGTCTCCTTGGAGCTAGGATGTCGGGGCTCCCCCGGGGTTGTTCAAAGGTCCCCACAGCCAGCACTTCCAGGGAGCAGGACTCAGCATTACATGCCAGACCTGGGCAGGGATTTCCTTGAACCCAGCCCGGAATGAGGCCATGCTGGGGCGTGGGGGTCGGGGAGCCCTGGTGGCTACATGTTGGTGGAGGGGAAGCCATGCATATTCCCTTCGCCTGGATGTCCCCGAGGGTTAGCGCCGCCTCATGGTCCAGAGCACCACCACTGGCGATAATAACGACCGGGCACAAGGCCAGCATGTGGCCCGTCTCGTGCTTCCCCGTAGTTACCCTGTGAGGCAAGTCAAGTCTGTTCATAGGAAAAAGACTGGGCTCCAGGAGATACAGGGCCAAGGCTAGATGGTAGGTGAGGGCCCACGAACAAGCGAGCCCCTGTAGGTTAGGAAGCAGCTGCCAGGGTGGATATTCGTGACCCAAGGGGCATGGGGAGCTCAGGGAGGTTGGGCTGAAGTCGAGAGAGAGGGACACCTGGCATGGTGTCATGGGAACGTATGACTTTGGACTTTATCACAGTCAACAGGCGAAACCACGCTGGTACAGGCAGGTGGTGAGCACCTGGGGACTCTGACCAGGGACAGAGCCATGGGTGTGTTGTGGGAAGGCAGTGGCTGCGGCTCGGGGGAGAGCTCTGGTCCCGTGAGCAAGCCTCACGGAGAGACGGAGAGCCTGGCAGGGCAGATGTAGTTTTGCTGGACAGAAGGGTAGGAGGGCAGGGCCCGAAGTGCGCACAGTGGCTCTGGGGGAGGTAGGACCCCGGTCACCGTGACGGCTGGCCCTACCAAGCACTCGAGGCTGCCACTAGACCGGCATCAGGAACGATGGCTGGGGAGCACGGAAGGGACCAGGGGAGGTAGAAGGAGGTTCTTCGGTGGCGCTTGGCCCAACACGGGGAGGCAGCCGCGTGGCACCAGTAAGGCCACAGTGTAGATGGTGTGGGTTGACTCGGCCTCGACGCTCCTGCAAGAGGGACGGAGCCAGCTCACCGTGCAGCCACCTGAAAGCAGGTTGGGGCCTTGCCCTCGGGCAGGCGTGTCCCCGGCATCCTTCCAGCAGACGCCGCCCCTCCCAGGGGGCACAGACCCACGCTTGGGCAGGGGGCCAGCGACCCCTCAGCTCACTGCTCACCTAGATGCCAAAAGTGAACACCTGCTCCCGAGAAAAGTGACCACAGGGGCCGCTACTAATGAGGCGCTGTGATGTCTCGTCATCTGTACGTCCTCGTAGCATTAGAGTGATGTCGCGTAACCAGGCGTCTTCTAACGCCCCCGGTAACCCCGGTGCCTGTGCCCTCCCCACCCGACCCGGCCGCCCCGCCTGTGCCCTCCGCTGACGCGCTGTGTGCTCTGCAGGGTGCGTCATCACCATCTCCGGGCGCATGACCTTCACGAGCAACAAGTCCATGGAAATCGAGGTGTTGGTGGACGCCGACCCCGTGGTGGACAACTCGCAGAAGCGCTACCGGGCAGCCAGCGCCTTCTTCACCTACGTGTCCCTGAGCCAGGAGGGCAAGTCGCTGCCCGTGCCCCAGCTCGTGGTGAGTGACCGCCTGCCCTGCTGGGCGCCCAGGAGAGACTGAGTCAAGGGAGCCCCTTCTGGGGAGCAGGGCCCCGGCCTGGCTGCCCCCTGGCCAGGCGTCCTTGGCTGCGCCGCCCCTCAAACGTGAGGGGCTTCCCCTGTCCATGCAGACGGGGCAGGGGCGGCCTCCTCACCAGCTCTTTGCCCCGGGGGTGCTCTCTTGGGGGTGAGCACGGCGCCCCGGAGCTCCTAGTGCTGTGCACACAAGCTAAAATGGGGCCGAGGACCCTCCCGAGGGACAGGTTCTCAAGCCTGTACGTCCTGCTCGACGGGGACCGGGCCAGACCCCTACGCCACGGGGCTGGGCATCGGGGCCTCATGACCTTTTCCCTGCCTCGGCCACCTGGCCAGGCTCTGCCCCGGGCACGCAGAGAGAGATGGCAGGTGTCTGGGCTGGGCTGTTGTCACGCAACCCCACACATGGGCTGCCACCGCAGCACTGAAGGGTCCGGAGCTGGAATCCCAGCACCTTGACCAGTGCTGACCACGGGGCTGCTTGAGAGTCAGGGAGCCAGAAGCGGCAGAGGTTCAAGGTGGGTGAATGGGGAAGGCGTGGGTGTGTGGTGAGGATGCTTGGCTGGGAGATGCTCGGTAATTGCGTATCGAACAAACGAAAGGACGGGCGGACGATACTCCCAGAGTTCCGTGGAGGACAGTGACGGTCTTACAGTAAGCCTCACGAATTCCTCAGCAATGCCAGTCACAGTGAGTGCCCTGCCTGGAGCGTGTCCAGGCACCTGCTAGCACACCCTCTGCGCCCCGTCACCAGCTGAGGACCGTCCCCCCTCCCCCCACCCCGGGCCAGCAAGGCTGAGGCACCTGTGGAGGGTCGTACGTTCAGTCCCGCGGCACCTGGGTTTGGGTCCAGCACACGACTTGCCGTCATTCTGGGCGGGGAGCCTCTGCTCAGGCTGCTCCTGGTTTCTCCTGGGGCCGCGGTCGGGGCTTCCTGCCCTCCGTGGGGTGAGGGTGAGGGGGCGGGGTGGGGTCTCCGAGCGCCTGGCACTTTGGCGGCCCCCACAGTCCCCGCTCGGGTGGCTCCTCCAGAAGAGCAGGTACCGGAAACCTCTGTGATGGACACGCTGCAGCCAAGACCTCACTTCCTCACGTGGGCTGGGAGTCAGGCTCCCGCATGCTTCCTCACCACCTGGCTGGTGGCCTGCCTGAGGCCCGCCCAAGGCCCCGTGGGGGTGGCACTCAGGCTTGGGGGGCGGGGGGGGCTCGCCAAAGCCGCCGTGGCGGTGAGGCCCCTGGCGTGGCCGTGTCCTCAGGAGCCTCGGCTGCCTACAGGGCCCTGCTTCACCCTCTGCCTTTGCGCCTCCAGTGAGTCAGGTGGGGTCAAGAGATGGCTCCGATGACAGAGCAGAGACGGCTGCGAAGGGGAGGGCTGCGAACCTGGCCTTGGGGGGCAAGGGGGTTTAACCGGGCTGAAAGGAAGGAAGGCAAGAGCTGGGGCGGGAGCCCCCCTCAGGCAGACGGGCCCCAGCCCCCCATTTCCAGTGGGCCTCGTCAGCTGGACGCTTCCCGCTCCGCCCGGCCGGCTGGGACGCGCCTTCTGCTCTGCGGGCTCCCCCTCCAGGCTGGCAGGATGGCTTCCACCCCACCCGGCCCTTGGCCCACGTGCGTGATCCCCACTCCTGGCCACTTCTGGCCTTGACCTTTGCAGCCCCGTGTCTCTGGGTCTTGGGCCACGTCTCCTCAGAACCTTGCCTGCTCCTTATGGCCCCCAAACGCAGGCCTTGCCCGCTGCTGGCTTAGACCCGTGTCCCACCTTTTCCATGTCTCCCGGTGCCTTATCCTAAATGCCGAATTCCGCCGCACGCGGGCGAATACTTGACGTCTCTTCTCTCTGGCCTCCGGGCTCCGCAGGGTGGCCAGATCCAGGGACACCACATTGTGTCTCCCCGACCTGACACACGCACCAGGCCTCGGTGAAGGCTGTGCTCCCTTGACACAGGACTGCCGTGTCCAGACCATCCATCCGTGGCCCCTAAACACCAGGCCCTGACGGGTCCCTGTGCCCGTCCCCATCCTTGGGCGGCGGGGTCCAGGCCCTATGCTGCAGGCATCGCTGTGGTCACCGCTCACTCCCCGGCTGACTTTGCCAGCTCCGCGTCTCTCTGGGGTCTCCACACACGCCTCAAACGTGGTTTATCCTGAATTGAACTCATTAACTTTCCCCCCAAAACCCCACTCGTCCTCACGTGTTGTGGTCCCTTTCTCAGTGAGTCTGGGAACCCGCCTGGCCCCCCCTGTCCACTGTCCTGCTCGGCCCCCCACACCCAACTGTCTCTGGGCCCCATCCCTGGCTGGATCCCTGCTCAGCCCTTGGCTCACCGGCTCCTCCATTCTTGCCGCCCTCGGTCTGACACCCTAGAGCCAAGTGGATTTGTTGAAACAAAATCAGATTTTCTCCCCTTCCTGCCTAATCTGCTCGGCAGCTCCTTGGCACCCTCAGCACAGGGTCCGGTGAGGCTCTGTCCTCAGCCCCCAGACTCGTTCCTGCCTCGGGGCCTTCGTACCTGCTCTTGCCCTGCCTGGATGCCTTCCCTCAGAGCGGTGCAGAGCCAGCTCCTTCCACGGTTTCTCAGATAGTTCCTGCTTAGGTGGCCTTCCCTCCGCACCCTAGATAAAGCCTGACCACCCCACCTCCCCCACCCCCGCCCCACGGCCCGGTGACCCTCTCCCCTCCCCACACCACCTCCGGGTGCACGGCACCATCTCGGATCCTCTGGTGCACACGCATTCGTTCGGTATCTGGCCCCGGCCTCGGCCCCGATGTGTGACTCCAGGACGCCCAACACAGACTGGGGCTCAGGAAGGTGCCTGTGGGGGCTCGTGGGCTTGCTGGCTTCTCCAGCCACATTCCTCCACCCCGCCGGTCAGTGCCCCGCTGGACACTTGGCAAGTGCCGGTCCCTAAACACCACAGGGGCTCCCTCCCCTCACTGCTGCGGACGCACGCGCACCGTCAGGGCACGCGCGCGGGTGTGGGCATCCTGCTGCCAGGGTTCGGGGCAGGGACCCCGGCGCACTCCTACTTCCTGGGTGCCTCCGTTTCTTCCCCTGTACAATGGCGACGGCCCCAGCGCGCGCCACAGAGGGTGGGTGAGGGTCCTGTGTGCTAGTTTATACGAGGAGCTCTACACTTGTCAGCTGCTGTTTGCTGTCCTTTCCTGGAACCCTCTGGAGCCCTCCTGGAGGGGGTCATGAGGGAAGAGGCAGGAGGGGGGTGGTCAGCATTCACTGTTGTTCCCTAGGTAGGTTCCTTCCATGGTGGCCTTGTGGACGGGGGCCTGGGGTTGGGGGGGAGGGGAGCCATTTCCCAGAGACTATCTGGATAAAAGGAACCAGGGACCCGGAGGGCTGGGGGCAGTGGCCAGCTGCCTGTCACGGGAGAGAAGGGGCGGGAACACATCTAAGGCCACCCAGCGGGTCCCAGCCAGGCCCAGCCCCAGGACCACTGGGGCCCTTTCCTCCCCTGTCAGCTGAAGGGGTGGCCAGGGGCCCGTGGGGCTCCCCAAGTGAGTTGGAGAGTAAAGACAGGCAAGGAGTCGGCCCATCTTCATCTTGCAAAGGCTCATTCTGAGCAAATGCAAATTGACAGGGTTTTCTGGCACAGTCCGAAGTGCCAGCTAGAGCCGATTTGTAAGGCTCGCCCGCTCCTGAGTCCGGCAGCTGCTGTGGGCTTGATGGGAGGTGCTGAGGCCGCCCCTGCTGCCCCCACGCCACATGCACCCCAGAACTCAGCCCGCTGGGGAGACCAGGGCTGCAGCCGGGAGGAGGGCCTCGGTTCCCCGGAGGTCCAGTCTGCCATGGAGAGTGGCCTGCCATCAAGGAGGCCCCCTGGGTGGGTACCCAAGACCTTCGTGGACATAGGAAACAGTCCCGGGTCTGGGCCACCCTGTGTGCGCAGAAAGCTGCCTGTGCCCTTTCTAGAAACCTGTGACGGGGGACGGGGATGTCCGTCATCGGTGGGGGGCCAGCTCAGAGGAGGAGGTGCTGGTGCCCGGCAGGGTTGCAGCGGGACGGTGGGGAAAGACACTTGCTTGAACAAAGAGCACGTGACCGAATCCCCTAAGTCTGAGGGGCCAGCAGCTAGCGATGGCCGTGTCTTCCTGCCTCACGTTGATCCAGGCTGTTATCTCTTCAGAATTAAAGATGGTCTTTGATTCTTCACTGAGGCGTCCTGGGGCCCACCCCGTGGCAGGGAGGGACCCCGGCCTGTCCTCCAGGGCGCGCACTTGAGGCCCGCTGACACAGTGCCGTCTGTCTCCCAGAACACACGTGTGCTCCGCACAGCCTACGTGCCTGTGCCCGTGGTGGGCGCTCGGCCTCCTCCCCTCTTCCCCCCCCCCCCCCGTCAGCTATTTTTAGCTTCCATCCCCAGGGACCGGCTGACACGGAAGGCAGCGCTGCCGTTTGGAGTTTTTCTTGATGAATATTTTATTCTGGGGCGGCTGTGCTCAGCAGCTGCCGGCACTTTCCAGGCTAATCATTAAAGAGGCAGATGTGGAGTATGGAGCTGGGCTGCCGGGCTGGACGCTAGGCCCAGGCCCCACTGCTGCCCTGCCTGCCTCTGAAGGCCTGTCTGTGGCCATGCACCCTGACGTCAGGGGTGGAGGGCACGCCCCAGATGGCCCTGAGCAGGGCTGGAAAGGTGGCCTGTGCAGAGAGACACCGTGGCAACCGCTAGGGTGGCTTCCTGGGGACCTGACACCAGGTTGGTCCCAGCAGTTTCTTTTTAGAAACTGGAGAACCAAATTATTTCTGTGTGGAAGGGAGGGAGCGCTGTTCTGGGGCCCCCGCCTGCCTCCCATTCTCTGGTTCAGATGCGGATGCTGCTGCCCCCAAGGGCCCCGGGGAGACAGGAGGTGTGACTGGAGAATGTGGAGGGCGGGGTGCCAGGGGTGCTGTGTGCTGGCCTGCGGTGACCGGGGTGTGTTGACACGGGGCAGGGTGGCAGGACAAGGGGGAACCCAGCCCGGCACATAGGCAGTGCACGTTTTGAGAGAACCCTCGAATACAGCTGCTTCGTGGATCATTTGGAAAGGACTCTTTTCTCTTTAAAAAAAAAACAAAAAAAACTATTTTTAATGTTTATTGATTTTTCAAGGAGGGGGAGAGAGAGACAGAGAATGAGCAGGGGAGGGGCAGAGAGAGGGGGAGACACAAAATCTGAAACAGGCTCCAGGCTCTGAGCTGTCAGCACAGAGCCCGACACAGAGCTCGAACTCACGGACCACGAGATCGTGACCTGAGCCGAAGTCGGACGCTTAACCGACTGAGCCACCCAGGCGCCCCTGGAAAAGGAACCTTTTCCCCAGCGAACTGAGGCCCGACTACAGAGCCATGTCACACGGGGCGGAGGGTATGAAGCCGGTTTGCTCTGCTCCCAGAAAACCCAAGCCACCGAGTGAGCCTGGCCCGCCGCAGACGGCCTTGGCTGGTGCTGGTGGATTCTCGCCTCCCGGCTCACCAGGCTGTCCACTCAGCGTGCCGGGGCCTAGACGCAGAGGCCTCCGTCGTCAGCCACTGAAGTGACAAGAAAGTATTTTCTGGGTTGAAACGGGAGGCAGCGAGGCACAGTCTGCCTGTCTGCTTTCCGAGCGAGGCTCGCCCCAGCCAGAGAACGGGGAGAACGTGTGCTCAGGCGGGAGCCATTTCTGCGCCTACTGAGCGCCCACTCTAGGGGCCGGGGGTGCCCCCCTAGGCCAGTGTCCAGGCGGGGCCAGTCCCTGTCACCTGGGAAGGTGACAGCTGGAGCTCACGGAGTGCCGACTCACTTCTGGGCTGGCGGATCCCCACACTGGGGGTCAGGCTCGGTTGTTGCCATCCTGCAGACAGGTGACCGTGACAGAGGTGGGAGGTAACTTGACCGAAGTCACATGGCTGATCTGGTCCAAGGGACCTAGTGTAGGACCTTGAACCCCAGCTACGACTGCTCCCTTTCCGCCCCCGAGCCTCCATTTCCCCACTGGAGCCATCACGGGCTGAGCAGTTACTCTGCAGGACCTCTCTGAATTGTCCCAGAGATGACCTAACTGGGAGGCTCCCGGCTCCTTTGCCCTGAAGAGGACATCCGTGTCCTGCCGGACCCCAGGCACGTGGCATGCAGGCACGGGGCTGGGGTCCTCCCGATGGCCCCATTCCTTGAGACGAAGCATCAACAGCTAAGGAGGCTAAGGAAGCTGCCACTCCTGACCGCGGCCGGGCCTGCTCTGCACAGCCCAATGCAGCAAGGGAACACACATCACTTCCCCAGGTTGTAGGAAAGTGGGTCTTTACCCAGGGACCGTCATGGGCAGGGTCCCCAGTGGCACAGCTTGGGGGGCCCCTCAGCGTCCTGGACACTCAACGTCCTGGAATGATGTTCACTCGCTCCCTAATTGAAGAAACTCAGATGTACTGTAGTGCGGCGGGATTGGTGCTGTTCTGGAAGGGTGTGAGAAGCCACGTTATCGAGGGAACCTGTGCTCCCTGCTGCCTCTCCCTGCCCCTCCCTGCGCAGGGGTGAGTCAGGGACTGGACTTCATGAAGCTTCTTGATCCCTTCTCTCGCTTGGTTCCGGACGCTTCACAGGGACTCTGTCTCGTGGTGGGAAAATGCCCGCATCCCCAAGCCGTTCCTGTCACCTCAGTGGTTGGTGCTGGGAAATTCCTAGTGGCCTGTGAGAACCGGGGGTGTGGGTGAGAGGGGGCAGTCCCCACCAGTGCGGCCTTCCCCTCTGCTCTTCCTCCAACCGCCTTTACCTGTGCCGCCTGCAGATGTCCCCTGAAGCCCCACCGTGTCCCTGCCCGTCCGCCTTGGGCCCTTTGCCGGAACAGCAAGTGTTTTGGAGACCACCCTCCCATTAACATTCAACAGCCAGCTACCCGAAAGGAAGGGCCCACGGCACCAGTGATACACCTTTTCTTGTTAAAACGCTCGTAGGTTCTACTCTGGAAACATTGGTCTCGTTGCTTTGTTGTGATGTTTTCAGATCCGGGTGACCCCTGGCTGTTTTAATTTCTCTCGAGTGTGAGAACCCAGAAGCAGGCCCTCGGAGGGCACGGTGAGGCCTGACTCCGGTGGCACCAGGAAGGCAGCTGGAGGAGGGGAGGCCCGTGGGCGACACTGGCCGAGGTGCAGTCTCCTGGGGAAAGGTGGGGGGGGACCCCCGCTGGTCAGGGCGCCCCAGGTTCCACTGCGGCCACCTTGGAACGTAAGTGAGGGGAGAGGCCTGTGAAGGTGGTTGGGACCGGACGGGGGCCAGGGCTGGAGGACCGAGGAAGGGGATTTCAGCAGGAGAAGCTCGTGGCCGGTCTGTCCCGCGGGGGAACACAGACCGGCCTGCCCCTGATGGTGTAAGAAACACTGCTTCTTACTGGCACCGTGCTTTCTCCGCAAGGTGGCAAAGACCCGCTGAATCCAGGGACACTCCTGAACCCTGTACTCAAAGGTCCAGGTGAGAAGCAGGCTCTGGAGCCCCCAGTGGTAGGAAGGATGCAGAGGGGCCTCCCTGCACGCGCGCGCGGCCTCGGGCTACAGTGAGTCGGAACCGCCAGCCGGAGGGAGGTGCTTCTTCGGGGACTTTATCCACGCCCAGGTGCGCTGGACGCTCCCCGTCATGCCTTTGTCACCACCGGGGGCTCCTGTTGAGCCCCTCAGGGGTCTGAGCTCTTGCGTTGGTTGGGAACGGAAGGCGTCTGACTGCGTGTCATTGGAGCAAAGCCGCTGGTTTGAATCTTTAGCACAAACACCACGCCAGTTTGGAATCAAGGCTCTTTTGTTTCACTCTTCCATTTGTTCGATCATTCGTTCATTCATTCATTCGGCAAATGCCTCCTGGGCCAGGCCCGGCCTCAGCGAATGGCAGTTGCGATCTTTATCGTTGCTGTCCGGTGGGGACAGCCGTGTCAACGCATCTGGCTCAGGAGTGAGTGCTGTGACCACCGCCACCCCCCACCCCCCCCCACCACCCCTGTGTCTTGGGTGAAGCTGAGGAGAAGCCGCCCGATATGATCGAGTCCTGCTTTGCCTCCTGTACCAGAGCCGTCACCCTTCGCTGCCTTTCCCGATGTCCCCAGCTCCCGGGCCCTCTCAGAGGGGAGTCCACGGCCACTCTGCACAGCATAGCCGTCGTTCCCGAGGCTGAGCCGTGCTGCCGGGTGAGGGACCCTGACACAGGCAATGTCACCGTTGGAGCCATCACTGGAGGCGGTCGTGGGGAGCCCCCCACGTGGGCCATCAGGCAGGGCGGTGAGGGACTCTGCTTCCCGCCCGGCCTGCTGAGGTCGCATCTGTGGGTGCAGCCGCGCTCTGGGGACACAGCTGCTTGCCAGGCTAGGGGCCCCGGATGCCAAGTTCATCCCTGCCTGGCCACACACGGGGCCTCCCACGAGGCCATGCTGACTGGCCCCAGTCATCAGAAGACATCCTGACTGCCTGCACAATTGTCCCCAGAACACTCCTGTCTCCCATTATGAAGACGGGAGAGGGAGCGTGCGCGGCTTCCTAATTAAGAACGTCTGTGTCCCTCAGGCTCGCAGGAGGCTGTTCTGTCACTACTGGAAACCCTCTTCGCACCAGACATTCGTTAATTACAAAAAGGACAAGCTATTGATTTTACCGCGAGTGGAAGTTAGTCACTCGCCCTCCGTGCCAAGTTCCAAATGTGTGTGCTCGCGGCACAGAAAATTGCAAACTGGAAAACATTTGGTCTGCGCTGTTAGGCTCCCAGAGCCGCAGGCTTTCCTCCGGTGGAAAGGAGCCCGGAAGACAGCGGCTGGCAGGAGGGAGAGGACGCAGATCTGCGGCCCCTGCAGCCAGCGGGCGGGGGCCGTTGGGGCTCCCTTGACCCCCGTGTCTCTGGCTGGGTGTGAAGTTCCAAAGGGCCCGATGCCTTGGGTGACCCCCGGAGCCGTCCGCCCTCCTCCCCGGGCAGTGCTGGGAGTTGGCGCATTCTGTCTCTGAGGCTGGCTGTGACACGAGTACCTCCCAGGCACGTGTACAGAGAACACCCGGCCGTGTCACCTCCTCAGGTCGCTGGTCGACAGGCGTGAGAACCTTGCCCTGGGAAGCTGGGGGCCATCCCTGCAGCCCAGAGCCTGGCTTCCTCACGACCCCTCCACAGTCCCCTCCACTAGGCAGGCACCTCCCCGCACCCATGGGAGAGGATGCACCGGGTCTGAGCCTCCCCCCTCCAAGGCGCGGGCGTGTGCTCGGGCTGTGGCGCTGCTGGCCTGTGGTCCTGCGCCCTTCTCCCGGCCGGCAGCTCCACGCCCTTGAAGGCAAATGTGGTTTCCCGCAGAGGAGCTTTTTCCTTCTCCCCGCCGCCCCCAGCCCTCCATTAAAAACAGCAACAGCCAACAACTTATGTATTTATTTACTCTGCCGGATGGAGGGAGACGGGATGCAGGGAGGCGGCAGCCGGGCCGTGGGCGGGGGCCGCGCAGGCAGCCATCTGTCTCGTTCTGTCAGCTTCACACCCGGCAGGGAAGCGGTGGCCCCTCTTAGTCACTTGGCTGGGAGGGCTGTTTGTTGGAACTCACGGCCTGGGGCGGCCGACTGTCCTCTGGCCCGCGGGGGCCGGGGCGGTGCCGCCACAGAATGCCGAGCACTGCCCTGCCCACCTCTGTTTGCTTCCCTCTCCCCATCGGATGGCCGTGAGGGGACTTGACCGTCTTTATAAATCCCTGCCCTGGCTGGACACCTTCCTGGGCAGCCGGGGGACAGGGCGCAGCGCTCACGGGGCGGGGGCGGGGGCGGGGGGTGCTCGATGCCTGATGTCAGCCAGACACTGCCCCTAGGCCTGGTGGGGCTCTACAGAGCCCAGAACATTCAGCACATGCCGTCATCCCGAGACCAGAAGAGAGATGAGCCCTCAGCTGGCCCCTTCCTCTGAGGCCTCGCTGAGCTGGCCGGCTGCCCGCACATCCATCACGAGTCAGCGTTCGTTCTGTCTGAGGGCAGATCCCGGCTGATGACTTCGCTGCGGAATATTGAACGTTGGTGCTGTGCACTGGCCTCTCCCTCCACCGAGTGGACGCTAGAATTTGCCGTGTTTTGTGCCAGCAGCGTGGACGGGAATCATCTGCGCTTCGGCCTCTGCCCCTCCTCAGGGCACGCGTTGACTGAACTAGTGAGAGAAGCGTCCAGAGCATCTGGCACACACATTCTGGAACCCCTGATGGCCTCTTGGCTGCTGAGGGGTAAGTAGCTGCAGTGGTCGGGGGCAGTCTGGTGGAGGGCGGGCTTCAGGCCTGACCGGAGCCGGAGCTCTAGAAAGCCTTGCTAGACTGGATCATCACAGCCGCACGTCGGGCCCGGGGTGGGGGGGAGTGAGGGGAGGCCAGCAGGGTGCCACCCTACACGTGCACGGCCCCAGGGGTGAGCGCCCCCTTGGGATTGGTGCCGGGGCACCTGGCTCGCCTCCCGAGCCCTGGCCCTGAGGAGGACCCAACATGATGCTCCCCTGGCTCGCGACTCTGATGTGTCTGTACAGACGTTCCCGAAGTTGACGAACTAGAGAGAGGATTCCTCGTGAGTGCAGGGGAAGCATGGGGTGAAGCGTGGGACGACAGCCCCAACTCTGGCTTCCCCTGAATGTGACAGAAGGGCGGCACGCTGCTCGGAAGATGCCCTGGCTGCTTGTGGTGCCTCGGTAAACCCGGGCCCCGTCAGCCCCGTGGGTTGGCCTCACCCTCACGGGAGCGACTGGGTGTTGGAAGCTGAGCCGGACAAGGGAAAGTGCACCGCACCTCCGCCATCTCCCACAAGAGCTCGAGAAGCTTCTTGGGGAGGCGCCTAGCTCCGAGGCTGGAGTGAGGGGCTGGGCCAGGAGCACACCCCTGACCCTGGGCCCCCGGCAGGCTGGCAGGCTGGCACCAGCTCAAGAAGGGGCCTTCACCCTGGGGGCCTCCAGGTTCACTCTGGGCAACGTCGGAGGGTCACAGTATTCCCCATTGCCTGCCGGGGAGCCCACGGATAAGCGCCCATTGGCATGGGATGGCCTGGCCCAGGCTCAAATCGAGGCAGCAGTGCCCAGGCTCAAATCGAGGCTCTGCGGCTTACCAGATGCCATTTGGGCAAGCCACCCACTCCCTCTGGGGTCCTCGTTGGTGAAAGAGAAACCGCAATGACTTTGGTGCTCCTTGTGGGTTGCCGCGCAGACTGTATCGAGCTGGCGTGGTGCTGGCACGTGCCGGGGCTCAGTGTAGGCCGTTCCCTAGAAGCCGCTGCCCAGAGAACTTCTGAGAACTGCCCCAGGTTGGCCCCCTGTGCACAGCCCACGTGGGAGAAGGGGTGGGAGGGCTCCACGCTTGGTCACCGCACAAGGTTCACCTGGGCAGTTGGAGGGATATTGTCACAGACGCGTGGGTTAACTCGGGTCACCACGGATATGGTTCTGGGCCAGAGGAAGGTGCCAGGTGGGGAGGCGGGCAAGGGGGCCGCAGGGAGATAGAGCCTGGGGGGGAGGGGCAGCTCCCCTCCAACGCCAGACTCAGGCCCTCAACTGACTGCGTGTGACTTGAAGTTCTTTGTGCCCAGGGAAGGGAGAAGGGGTCCCTGCAGCTGCCCTCATGGGTCTCGTTGGTTTTCTTTTTTTACCTTTAATTATAGAAAAATAAATGCAAAAGAAAAGAGAAGAAAGAACCCTTAAGTGGCTATCGACACGGGGCCAGTCTTGCTCCTGTATATACCCTGCCCACCCCACCACCCAGGCCGGTGGAGGCCAATCTGAGACGGCATCATCGCCTCTGAGTATTTCAGTGTGTATCCAGTTTGTCCTTTGTCACCGGCTTATTCTTACCAGTGGACTGGACTCTGGACAGCCACTTGCCCCACAGACACCTGGCCCGGGGGCCCGGCCTTCCTTCTCACAGTTTCTGCAGGACCAGTGGCCCCAGCAGCAGGCTCTTGAGCGTAACCCCAGCATTGCCCAGTGTTAGAAGGGCCTGGAAGGGCATCCAGATGGATGCCCACCCCAGCGGCAGGTTACCCGGGCAGCTCATGGGGGCCACTGTGTTGAGGCCTTGGGTTGGAGAGGGTATGGGTGCTGCCCCTGCTCCTTGTAACCACACAGACAGGAGGGTCTAGGAGCTTCCCACTCCACAGATGAGGTGCCTGAGGTGATCCGGGGACTCTGCCCCTGCTGTTCCCCAAGGAGGCCCTTCCCGTGTGGTGGCTCACTCTGCTGAGCGGGCCCTGTCACCGCCACTCGCCTGACCAGATGGGGAGGACAGCCACAGTTGCCGTTGGCAGGTGACCCGCACACCTCCGTGGATCGGGACCCTCCCAGCAACCCCCATGTGCCTTGGCACCCACTCGGCTGCTCCCCCCACTCTGGAGTCTCCCCGGCAGCACCTGGCCCTTGAGACCCCCTCGCGCTGCTTGACTTTGTAGTGCGGCCGTGTCACTGTCACTTCTCGGCGTACCGGATAATCTGCCTCGCCTTCTGTGTGTTGCCGGCTACTCCGTCGGCTCCCGAGACAGGATCCGTGCACCCGGCCCAGAGCAGCGCACGAGGGAGGAATGAATGCATGAATGAATGAATGAATGCGTGCTGGCTCGGCCGCTGTAGGGAAAGCGCCGGGCTTAATTCAGTGAGCGTTTCCTCTGCGCCGCTCCCGCTTGTGTGCCAGGACCTGGGTGGGAGGCATCTCCGTGCCGGACCTTCTCCTTGATTTTCTGTGAACTGTGAGGAGGGTGTTCACCTCTGGTCGTCTGCAGATCTAATTACACGCCGTACGGTTTTCACGTACCGTAGACAGTCCGGTGGGTGTTAGTGCGTTCACAGAGACACACAGCCATCACCACAATCAAGTTTAGAACATCGTCATCCCCCCAAAAGAAACAGTGCACTCCTCAGCCGTCAGCCCTCCCCCAGCCCCTGGCACCACTAACCCGTGTTCTCTGCGTGGGCGTGATTATCCTAAAGGTTTCATGGAAATGGGACTCCTACGTGAAGTGGGCGGGGCTTCTGTCGCCCTCTCGTTGGGGACGGCTAGCAGGACTTTGGTCTCCCCAGCAACCCGGTAGGGTGGGTACGGGTCCATTTTATAGAGGACGGTGTAGGGGAGTCTGCGAGCCTTATGACGGGCAAGCGGCGAAGCCAGATTCAAACCAGACTGGCCGGCCCCTCGCCCTGGCTCCAGAGAGGAGGCTGGGCGGGGTTTCGGGGCAGGATGAAGAGGCCACTCCAGGAAGGGTGTGCAGTGTGGTGGGGGTCCCGATGCGGGCCAGCCCATTCCACAGGCCGGGTGGCGCTGACCAGGGTCTATCTAGGCATCCTCCGGGGCTATGGGGACAGCTCTGAAGGCGCGTGCCACATGCTGGTAGCGGGAGAGCGTAGGCAGCACCCGGCCATTCGGCCAACCCCAGGTGGTCGTGCGGCTCCTGAGGAAGAGGGGTCCTTGGCCAGATCTGTCTGGGAGCTCGCCGATTCAACAAAGTCGAACAGATTTATGTAACGTCAAGATCTTCAAAGCCGCGGCCCTGTGCGCACGGTTTATTGTGAGCCGGCAGCTAGCATTCAGCTTCCCACACCCACTTGGCCAGCAACCCTCAAGAATGCTACATCTTCCTTCCAGAGGTGGGGACGTCAAGGCTGGGGGTGGGGCACAGAGGCTATGGAGACCCCACTCCCGCTACAGATTTGCAGCTAGCGCCATTAACACAAATGGAACCATGACGCGTGTCCTCGAGGGAAGGAACCGAAGTGCATGGTGTGGACGGCCCAGAGGGAGCTACAGAAAGACGGGCGGACAGATGGACAGAGAGATGGTTGCAGAGGGTGGTGCTGCTGCCCAGGGGCTTGACCTCGGTGGGCCATTTCTGCCCACCTTCTAGGACCCCCCCAGAGGATGGCTCCGTTTGCCGCCCGCCCCCCCCCCCCGGACCTCCCGCTACTCTTCTGAGCCCTGAGAGCCCTTGGCTGGTGACCCAGGCACTTGGGGACCAAGTTCCTCACGTGAATCCCACGCCCGCCAGTTTCCAGAAACGCTGGTGGGCTAGAGAAACGGGCCCCTCACATCAGGCAGGACCTGGCTCCAATGGGCTCTGCAAACGGCCCGGGGCCATCCCTCTCCAGCCCGCTGCCTTGCTCGCGGCCTTTGCTTTTGAGAAGTTCTTTTCTTCCCGAGCCTCTTGCCTTCTTTCCCCTGCCCCAGGGATGGGAACCCTACCAGCTGGAGGGAGGGCCCTCGGCACATGGCCCAGCCCACCGCCTCTCCATCTGCGTTCCCCCTCATCCAGTCCCCTTTCCCAGCTCCAGGACCCAAACATACTGCCCATGAGCGGGTCCTCTGCAAGGCCGGTGGGAAACCTGACCGCAGTCCCTCCCCCGCGGGAGGGGCCCAGCCGTGCCGCCCTCCCAAGCCGTGGCCTTTGGCCACCGCAGATGGATGGGAGTCACAGGATTCCTCAGCCACGCCAAGCACGTTCCACAGCGGGGGGGGGGGGGGGCCCCGGGGGGGAAGGCCCCCAACTGTTTCAGCCCACTGGCCTTGACCTTGCATTCTTGGCCTCTTTGGCTGTCCCCCATCTGGTGCAGGGATGGATGGAGGGGGGCAGAGCGGGCCACAGGCCAGCGGCCACATATCACCTGGATGCTTATTAGAAATGCGTCTCAGCCCCTGGGCCCTAGACCCACCGGGTCAGAACCCGGGTGACCTACGCACACAGAGGCGTTGGAGAAGCCCCCGACCGACACATCCCGCCTGGGCTGCACAGAAGCCGGGCTCAGCTGGATGCGGCCTTGTGTTTGTGGGGTGCCTTCAGGAACAGGGACGGGGCCCCCGGCCCTCCTGTCCCCAGGAAGCTCCCCGTTAGCACTGCCTGCTCTAACGGAGAGAACATTTTGTCTCCCTGGGCTCTTTCAGGTCAGATTGCATGGCCTCAAATTTCACTTTTAAAAAAAGTCAGCCAGAGAGAAAACCAGAGCCGCAGGGGCGCCTTCCTCAATAAAGTGTCTTGGAAAAGCCACTTTCCGTGTGTGCTTTTCAAACAGGCACCGGAACCACTCCGAGGAGCACGAGCCTAGTTCTTTAAATACCCGAAAGTTCCGCTGGCTCCAAGCCACAAGGTTTTGACAGTTTACACCTGGTGACATTTAGCGAACAATTTCAGAGGCGGCTGAGGGGGAGGAAGTATTTGGCTTAACCTGACACTCCATCCTCCAGCTGATTGTTCTCTCTTTTGCCAATATACCATTTGCCTGTAAAACACTTGGGCCTAAAAATAGCTGCTGGGGCTCCAGTCGTGGATGGAGGGCACCTGCCCCATTTCTTTGCCTTTCAGACACCCTCAGGGTACCGCAAGGAAATGTCCCGGGGGCATCCGCAAAGCGCTTTAAACCTGCATTCCTGACCGGGGCTGGGCCAGAGAGAACTCTGCAGGGGGACAGATGGGGTCCCGGGAAGTGACCGCCTGAGCTGCTGCGGTGGTCTCCGTGCCTAGCGGCCAGGCCACTCTTGAGAGCGGAAGGGGGCGCCATTCCCAATCCTGCCACGTGGGCAGGCACGAACCGAGACTTCCGGGGCAAAGCCCAGCCTCCGGCCCGTTCCCTCTGGCCGGTGAGGGGGCTCTGCCCCCCGAGGAGGGGCACGTGGCCTCTTAGGTCGCTCAGAGGAAAGAAATGCAGAGAAGGGGCTACCAGGACCCGAGGCGCCTCTTCCGGTCATCTGTGCCGTCCAGGGCTTTTGCCCACCCAACCGTCACTACTGCTCCCGGCCCAGCGAAGTGGCCATCCCGAGGTCACCCAGCCGGCACAGCGCTTGTCTCCACTTCCCTTTGGGGCAGGGACTGTGAGCAGCTGGCACTCCCTGGGACTGGACCCAGCGGGGACCCCCTTCCTTCCTCACACTCGGCCCTGCTCTAGGCCTTCCCTCCCAGGTTTTATCAAGTGCATTTCCAGCTAAGGTTCATTATCAAAGAGGCACTGGGCTTGGGATTCCACCTGCCATGTGGAGGGTGGCGGGGAGGCACCCGTGACGCTGGTATCCGTACAGGGACCCCTTCCCAGGGTCTTCTCGGCCGCCTGGCAGGAAGGCGGGGCCCCGGGTCAGTGCCTGGCCCCCGGGCAGCCCCAGGCCGCCAGAGGAGCCGGGGTGGGGTGTTCGGGGGGCCCCCCCGGGGCAGGGCCCAGGCCATGGCCCGCATTCGGGGTGCCGTGGCGTCTCTAACCTGCCTGTGTCTGTGTGTGGTCCACAGCCCGAGACCGAGGACGAGAAGAAGCGCTTTGAGGAAGGCAAAGGGCGGTACCTGCAGATGAAGGCAAAACGGCAGGGCCAGGCGGAGCCCCAGCCCTAGGCGCCCCCTCCCGCGCCAGGTCTGCGGCGGCCCCGGTGTCTAGTCACTTAGAATTTACCCCCTTGGCCAAAAACCCAATCCACATTGAGAGCTGGTGTTGTGTGAAGTGTTCGTCTTGCAGTGTTAACCTGTGCTCTCTCCTGAAAACCTACACACCAAAGCTTTATTTATACCACTCCAGTGTCGTCCCTCCCGCTGGAGGCACTCCCGAGGGGATGCTCGCGTGCACGGTGTGTACGGAATCCAGCGTCACTAATAAAGCTGCTGTTTGACTGGACCTTGGCCCCGGGTCGTCATTTGTCTCGGGGGGCTGCTTTCCTGTGGGGCACGGGGTGGGGGGCCAGAGGCTTCCATGGGCCCTCCCGCACTCCCGTCTCGCCCGGGTGCCGATACCTGCGTGTACCCCAGCCCTCGGGTTCTCCTAATGACTTGCTGGCTGGAGGGAACACCCCTTCCCTCCCAGGGCCCGGGCTCCATGTCCTGGCCGGGAGACCCCAGCCAGCAGCCCGCTTGCCCTCTATCTGGCTCATGCAGGCTGCCAGCTCTAAGCCTCGAGTGGCCTTCCCATAGATGGGGGTGGGGGTGCTTGTGAGGACCCAGGGAGGTGATGTGCAGGGAGAACAGAGCCCAGCCTGACTGGGGCACATTCAGCAAATGGGAGCCCTGCCCCGGCCTCCCTCTGCCTCTTCTCAGTGGGAGCAGCTCTGGCTCCTTAGCCCTCTGGAGGAAGAGGCAGGGATTCTTCTAGAAGGAGCCTCCCAGCCGGTGCCAGGGCCCCTGTGCCTGTTGTGGAAACCCCCAGCCACTCAGGCCAGGGGGTTATTGGGAAGGCTTGTGGGGTGGGGGTCTGAGCAGCAGCGTGTGTGAATGGTGTCAGCGTGTAGCTGTGTGTGTGTGTGTGTGTGTGTGTGTGTGTGTGTGTGTGCGCGCGCGCGTGCATGCACATCTGTAGCCCTGTCTGTGCATACGTGTGTGTGCATGTGTGAGATGTGAGGCTGTGCGTGTGCATCTCGGCCAGCAGCCTGCCAGGCACTACAGGGGTCAACCCTTCACCCCCACCCATGACTGAGAAAGACACCACCAAGCACACCTGGTGATGGGAGAATGTTCCCAACCCAGGCTCATCGTGGAAGCCTGGAGATGGGGAGAGTGGCCACCAAACAGCTGCAGCCTCACACCGGGCTCCCCGGGGCCCAGAGAGAGGGAATGCGGCTCCAGATGTGCAGAAACACCCGCCAAGAGCTTCGGAATCTGTCTCAGGCCTCAGTCCCAGCTGCCAGGATTATTTCCTGCCTGGAAGCAGGAGGAGGGAACAGGCCACTGGAGGCCACAGCACCAATCCCTTCTGCCCCCCCCCCCCCCCCCGCCCCCGGCTCCACCCAGGCCCCATTCAGACCTCCTGAAGGCAGCGGGTGGGTGCCCTGGGCTGGGAGTGACCAGGAGGCCTCCCCTACAGGTCCAGCAGAAAGCTCAGCCCAGCCCAGGCCAGCCGAACCAATGTCCGTGAAGCCAGAGCCCAAGGGACAGGGGACATCAGGGCATCTACATCCTTCTCGGTCTTGACCACTCATCTATGTGGCTTTGGGCAAGCCAGGTGCTTAAAATCCACTTCCCAGGACAGCTGGGAGGAGCCCAGGCTAGCAAAGCATTTAGCACAAGGTCCCCAGGGTGGTCATGGGAAGCCCATCTCCCACCTGCCCCCAGAGCCAGCTGAGCCCAGGGCAGGGACACTAGTACAGGCAGCAGTGGGTGAGCTGGGCTGGTGGAGGGGCACTGGGGGCCATAGGCCTGGGGTGGGCTGTCCTCTGCCAGCAGGACAGCAGTGTGGCCCAAGACTCCGGATGACTGGGTCACCTGTGTTTGTCTTAGAAATGCCACACTTGGTTACCAGCCTCCCTGTGCCAGCCTCCCACTGCCGGTGGCCTATTTATAACCAGTGCCACCTGGGCAGGGAGCTGGCCCATCCATGGAGAGCTCACTAGGGGTCCTGGCTGCCCAGAAGCCATACATGGAGTATACGGTCCAAGGCCCCCCATTCACCAGCCCCACTTCATTGTGGAGGCTTTGGATACAAACACCTTCATTTTTGTCACAGAGCACTGACCCTACGGCCTGCCCTGGGTCTCCTAACAGCTGCCCCTAGCCCCAGCTGCTCCTGGGATATAGAGGTGGTGTAGGGGCAGGCGGTGCGGGAGCCAGCTAGAGAGTGGTGTGGGCAGCACTGGCTGCATTTGGTTGGGCCCGGTTCTATCTGGACAGGTGCCCCCTTCCTCCAGACACTGGGCTGCACACTCTTGGATGCTTCCCAGGTGCATGGGAAGGACAGTGACGTGCCAAGCAGCCCAGAATGACTTCGAGACCTTGTGCCCAAGGGTGTGTGTGGTCATGGGTGTCCTTGAAGAGACAGGCAGGGTCCTCTGTAGGGATGGGAGACCAAGACTCCGGGAGTCTCCAGAGGCCCCCATCAAGGAGACTAATAGGATTCCTTCTGGATGCCTGTGCCCCCCGCTAGAAATGCTAAGGTGGGGTGGGGGTGGGGGTGGCGGCGGGGAGCTCCTGAGGCGGGGACCAGGAGTGCTGAGTTGCAGGCCTGGCCTCTCCCAGCCGCCACGTCCTCCAGTTTGAGAGAACATTCCTGAGCCCATGGGGTGAAGGGCAACAACCTGGCAGACCCGTGGTCCATTCACCATCCCACGGTGGACCTCCCCAGAACCCAGGAGAAGTTTGAATCCTTAGTTGACCCGACCTCGCCTCTCCCTACCCCAGCCCCTGATCCTGACCGACTCCCCAGTTCCTGGAAGTCGCTAGTCCTCAGGTGCCCCAGGTCCCCTCCAGCCCCACCCTTATTGTTGACCGTAGATGTGGCTTCCTCCGGGAAGGCCTCCCTGAGCCCCACGCCCGGCCGTAGGTTCTCACTGTCCGTTCCAGTCCTAGGCCCCCTGGGCCCGCCACCCCCCAGAGCTCCAGGCCTTTCCTCTCCCCGGAGGCTCGGAGGCCGAATCGGGCCAGTGGACCGACCCGAGACGGCAGCGAGAAGCCGCTGCGTAGCGCAGACGTCCCAAGAGGCGCCGCCCTCCCGAGGGGCTTTGGCGCCCGCCGCGGCAGAGGCGGGGTGCAGGGCTGGAGGGAAACCAAGGACCCACAGATGCGCAGACCGACGGACGCGGCGGTGGGCCGCGCCTCCGGGGGCGGGGCGGTCCGAGGGGCGGCGCGGAGGCATGCGCCCTGCTCCGCCCCCCGCCCCCGGCCGCCCGAGCT
>NW_024412388.1:4071014-4083629 GCF_014898765.1 Herpailurus yagouaroundi | reverse complement strand
GAGTCCTCGGGCTACGTCACGCTGCACTCGGACTCGCTGGGCTCCGCGTCCTAGGGCCTACCGGCGCCTCCCCACGCGCGCCCGGCGGGCCGGGCCGCCCGCAGGGACCAAAGCACCAAAGATGCCGCGCTGACCTAGGCCGGGCTCCGGGCAGCGCCACGCGGGGCTGGCTGCGTGGCCAGCTCTGCCTGCGTGACGCCTGGCCGTGGGCCAGCTCTCCCTGCGTGACTGAGCCGCGGGCATTTCCTGGAGTGACGGCGGCTGCCCTGGACGACCGCCGGGCACGGACCAGCTGCTGGGTACCGCGTCTCGGGGCAGAGCGAGCCTGGCTTGGGTAAAGGCCCTGATGCACCTCGCACAGCCCCAGGGCAGCTGGGTTGGGGGGATGGGGGTGGCGGCCGGGAGCCCAGGGACAGGGCCACCACTAGACGGAGCAAAGCCCAGCCCTACAGGAGCCACCGGGCTACACCCTACTTTCCACTTTGCACTGTAACTGTCTCACCCCCGTGGGGGGCAGGGTACAGAGGGTCTCTAAGCACAGGGGTCTTCAAAGCCCAAACAAGCTCTCTGAGCAGGTGTTCCTGCTGACCAGTTCTGCCTCGGTTTCCCCATCTGTTTTGAGCAGGTGACCATGTTAACTCTCAGGACTGTTGGGAGAAGTCTCCTGGTCCCTGTGCACTGGCTCCTCAATGGACAGGGTGTGAGAGCATCTAGGGCCCTCTGTGGGCCCTTTGCGGGGCGTCAGTCTTCAGTGTGTGGCCCGGTGTGGCCTCTGCACCTGAGGCCTCCCACTCTCAGTGCCCCTGGCCCCCCAGGGACACACCCCAGCTAAAGCACAGCACTTTTCCTCCACCACCCACCTTGACCACTGTTAGTGTCCCCCCACCCTCATCACCCTGCCACCATGGAAGTCATGGGTCCGTGATGGGAAAGAACTGAAGAAAGGGAAAAGGGGCTTCCTTATCCTGATGCCCCAGGGAAGGAATCCTGGCTTAGAGTCCTCCCAGGTTGTGGGCCTTAGGGTCCTCCCTCACCCATGGACAGGGCTCTTGGCTTTGCCATGGGTCTTGGGGAAGGGCCTGCTGGGTATTCTTTGGAGAAAGACCCTAGGCTCAGGCTAAGGAGAAGCCCAGGAACAGCTGTGACCTTGAGCTGAAAGGACAAGGGCAAATGCAGAGGCTGTGTCATCCTGGCCCCTGCCTCCACACAATGGCCCCTACACCTCAGCCCCAGCCCCAGCCCCTCCCCCAGCAGATTCCAGGGCCAGCACAGAGCCTGTTGGCCCTGTGTTCCCTCCTGCTCTGTCACCTGGGATTGCAATGCTGCCCCAGACCCTCTGGTGGTCAGGCCCATTTCCTCACCCCCCTGACAAGGTCTTGGCCCCAGAGGAGGCCCTGGGAGGGGCGAGGATAGGGGGCTACCTGGCTCCATCTATGCTTTGGAGGCCACTGGTCCTAGGCTGTGGGGTAACTGGGCAGGGAGGAGCCAGCCACAGGTGAGCAGGACAGAAAACCACAGTAGAGCCCCAGCCATGGGAGGGGCCACCTCTGGCCAATGCTGCTGTGCCTTCAAGGACCCACATGTCCAGTGGGGGCAGAGATCGCCAGCTAGCCACTGTGTCATCCCCCCACCCCACCCCTTGCTCAGGCCGGCCCACTTGTCACATTGGGTTTTTACTCTGTATTTCATATCCAATGGCAATACTTGCAGGGAGACATGATACCCCCAAATCCCTCCAGTTATGGTTTTTACAAAAATAAAAAGGAGGGAGGACCCCAGACGGAGGACCCTGGGGCCTGGGTCTCCCCCTCACACTTTGTGCAGCCGCCAGGCCTATTTGCTGCGTTGAGAAGCAGCTTGGCCCCAGGCTCACAGGGGAGGGAGCTCTGTCCTTATACCACCACCCACCCAGAGCCAGGAATCTGTTTGTAGTTTTTTGATGACTGAGCATTTCTCTTCTGTACAGAATACAATAAAAACTTCCTATGATTTGCACCTGGCATTCCTAGGGTGGTTTCATGGAAACACCTTTCCAGAATAGAGCAGCACTGCTAGCCAGCTGTCCCCAAGTGTCTCTCCCTCTGGGTCCAGAAGTCCTCCTAGTGCGCCATCCTTTGGGCCAGTGCCCCTTTTCTATGCCAGCGTTGCAGCCCCACCCAGGGAGCCAGGATGGCCTGGACCAGCGGCAGGACAGAGCAGTGGGGTGGGCACCACAGCGCTAATAGCAGGAGAAGCACTATGAGCGCAGTTGGCAGCCTCCGCACCAGGAGTGGCTTCAGGGACGTTTAGCCTCTGTGAGGTCGGTTCGGGAGAGCAAGAAGGGCAGGGCCTGGGGGCGCCAGACCTATCGAGCCTGGTGGTGACCCGCTCCAGCCCGGGTACGAGTTTGGAGGCCGCTCCCTGGGTCCGCGGTATAAGGTCGCCACCTAGTGGCTGGCAGAGGGATTACTGCGGCTGCTCCTGTCCCCCACTCGCCCCCAACGTAGCAGGAGGCCGAGACCCCAGGGGCCGCCGCGCCCCCCCCCCCCCGGCCGCCATAGCCGAGACCCCCTCCCCGCCTGCGCTCCAGAGAGACTGATGGGCGGAGTGGGGGAGCCGGGCCGCTCTCTCCCCGCACTCTAACCAGAACGGGCTTAGCACACATAAGCAAAGCAGGGGTATCCCTAAATGGGAAATGTTTTATAGAAAGTCAGTATTTGTAGTTCAAAAGATGCACCCCAGTAGGCATCGTGGGAGAAATTTGGACTTCCGTGGTCTCTTTGTACCCATCTCACAGGTTCGCCACTGTCTGTATTCTGAATTTCAAGCTGGAAATGCCAGGATCCCTCCCAGGGCTTGGCGCAGGATTCTCATCCCCCAGCCCCAGGCTGCCCCTCGAACACCGGGACCCCGGGCTAGGGTCGGAGCACAGCAATGACCTCGTTTTCGGAAGAATAAACAGGCGCAGAGCGCTCGGAGGGCTGTCGAGGGTCGCGGGTTCTGTGGCGGCAACAAGAAGTCCGGCGGCCGGAACCCTCAGGAGCCGCGCGCTGCGGGGTGTGGGGTGACCCGAGCGGTGGGCGGAGCATCTGGCGGCAGGGCGGGCTGCTGAGCGGGGGCAGCTCGGGGCAGGTCTTCTGAGATGGGCGGGCCTCAGAGAGCGCGCCGGCCGGGTGGGCTGTGCTGCGTGCGGAGGGGGTGGGGACCCGTGGAAGCCGAGAAGCTCCAAGGTGGGGGTGGGCTGGGGGCCCCTCGCCGGCGGGGCGGGACCCGGCGAGCTTTGTGCCGGTGGGAACCGGGCGTCCTCGGCTGGCTGAATGGGCCGGGGCGGGGCAGCGATTCTCCTCGCTGCGAGGGGTCCGCTCTGCGCCGCTGCCGACGGCGACCTTCCCACAGCGGCGAGGCTGCGGGGCGGGGGCGGGGGCGGGCTGCCCGCCGGGGGCCCTGGGAAAGAGGAGCAGCCTGGGACATCCCCTCCCAGCCCCGCGAGAAGGTGGGACGAGGAGAGAGCGGGTCCAGCTTGAGTAGGTGGGGCTGGGGGGGGGGGGGCACAGGTCCCCCTCGAGGCTCCGTGTATTTCCTCGCGTTCGCGGGCACGCGGCACCCTCCCAGCCACCCCTGCCACGGGACCAAGACGGAAGACTGGGGTCCCGGCCATCACCGCAGGCGCGCTCTAAACAGTCTCTGCGTCCCGGGGCCAGAAGGGGGCCCCCTTGAGTCTGAGGCGGCGCCGGGACTCACCAGGGCCGCCAAACCCCCAGACCCGGCCCCGGGCTCTCGGCGCAGCGGCGAGGGGCCGGCTGCGGCCCCGGGACGCTGGAGGACGGGCCGGGGAGACCTCCAGGGAAGAGGAGCCGGGGTGGCTGGGACCTCGAGGCGCCGATGGCTGGAGCAGGGGCCCAAATGGCGGGGACGCAGGAGCCAAGCGGCGCGGGCGCCTCCGGGCTCGGGCTGGCGCTGTCCATGGTGCTGCCACCTGCGCGCTCAAGCGCCAGGGGGCAGCGCAGGCCGCCGCCGCCGTCCTCTCCGCGCACCAGAAGCTGGCTAACTCCCGGCAGACAGCTGCGGAAGCCAGACGGGAACTCGGCTCCGCTGGGGACCCGCCAGAGCCCTGGGGGGAGGGGAGCGGACAGGAGAAATGTGAAGGGGAGGGAAGAATAGGAGAGGGGAGGAGGAAAGGAGAGGTGTAGAGAGAGAAAAGGAGGGGAGAAATGTGGCGGGGAAGGGAGGGGAGGGGCTAGGCAACCTGAATTTCTTTCCCAGGGTCCAGACCCTCGCTCACCGGGATTGCGACTGCACTAGCCTGCAGGGTCTTCGCAGCCTCCTGCCTCCAGCAATCTGGGGCCCTCTCCTCACCCAGCTGCCCACTGCCCCGAGCTCTCTTCTCATCCATCCCTCCTTTATCTGGCCTTGTGATATGCACGGGTCTGACGCCACAAGTGCCCCCCCCCCCTCAGATCCTTGCCCTATCCCCTCCAGACTCCCTCCCACCTTGAGCCGAGTTCTGAAGGCTTTTCATGTACTTGACGCTCAGCTCCAGTATATCCGCCTTCTCCAACTTGCGTTTCCGGATCTGCAGATCCGTGGAAAGGGCTCTTAGCTGCACAGTCCGACTTGGAAGGGATGAGGTTGGGGATCGTATCACCCCCACCTCACCACATGCCCACGTCTCACCTGGTGGGAGTAGTGTTTTTCCAGCAACGACTTCAGCTGCTCCAGCGATACATTGATGCGTGCCCGTCGCTTCTTCTCCATCAGTGGCTTGGAGATCTGTAGAGGGGTGGCATTATAGGACAGGGCCAGGGTCCTCTTGCCCTTTGCCCCACCGCACCCCCGGCTTGGCAGGCCCACACCCTGAGCCCTTCAGGACCCCAGACCTTGCGGAAGCCGCCGGCTTGGCCACCGGAGCTGCCCTGGGTCCCAGGCTTAGTGCCCATGTTGTCGTATCTGCTCCTGTGGGAGGCAGTGCCGCCTTTATAGGGGCTCCTCGTTTACATGTCAATGAGGCGCTCCTGGACTCGAGGAACCCCGAGGGGGAGGAGATGAGAGGGGGATGCACTGGGAAATTCCCCACCTCTCTGTGTGACCCCCCTCTCAAAGCCCAGGCTTCAGCCTTACCTCCAGGAACCCTCCTTTCTTCCAAGGGGCCCTCCTCTTCCCCTTTCTCAGTCTTTCCCATATCCCTTTCGCCCCCACTACTTCCCGAGTCTGGGGTCCCCTCCCATGCACATCCCTCCGTGCCCTGTTCTGTCCCAGTGTTTAGTGTCCCTAGGGACCGAGCCTCACTAGTCCCACTTACCTAGTGCTTGCCGTCCCTTGCCTCCAAGCATTCTGGGGGGCACCCACTGAGGAAGGTCCATGGGTCCAGCTGGTTCTGAGCCCCGCTAATGACTATGACAACACACCAGGCCTCCGTGTGTCTGATGAAGATGCGGAGGCAGGGAGGACCCGCCAGCAAGGCCTTTCTGCGGGTTTCACGCTCTGGCCACGCTGGCAACGCCACATTAGTCGTCCTAATGTTGGGACAATGCAGCGATTTTCTGCCTGTGTCTGCTCAAAGCCGGGCACAGGCTGGGCTTGAGGGGGCCACACAGCGACATGTGTCCCATTAAAGCGTGCAGCCCGCCCTCGGGGCCACAGCCAGTCTCCTCCTAGCTGGGGTCTTGGACTGGGAGCATTCCTGTGCTCAGGTGTGTGTCCTGACCCCAAGTGCCCTCTGGCCCTGTTAGGCCCCAACCCACACTCTTCCAGCTGGGCTAGTTTCAGTCCTGAGTTTCCAGGCTAGACAACTCAGGCTCTGCCACTTGCCCTCACAGCCGGGGAGTTTATTCCCACCGGCCTTCTCTTGCTCCCAACAAATGAAAGGTGAGGGTGAGAAAGATCACTGGTCATATGGCGAGAGCATCGTTCTGTGCTCTTGGAGGTCTGGGACCCCCAAACACTGTTCATTATTCGGGCTGTGGTTGGAGACCCAGGGAGCTCAGTGGAAGAGACACCACCCCAGGACCTGTTAGGCCCTACAGCAGGACTGCTGCAGTCCCGGGTTGGGCCCCAGGAGCAGGACTCCAGTAGCTGTGGCTGACAGGATGACGCCCCTGGACTCATCTCCAGTTACCTCCCTGTCCTGGGTTCGCAGGGTCCCAGGTTCAAGGTTTATAAAATGGGGCTCCGAACAATGCTGGCTCCCACGGCTACTTGCGAGGGCAAGGAAGTAGCTTCGACGCAAAAGTTCTGCAGTTGAGCCCTGCGGCAGAGGAATAAACAAATCGGCCTTTGCGAGGGACCCAGCGCGAGGGGGAGGGGAGATTGTTGGGTCCCGGATGGGCCCCCTGGCTCCCTGGAGAGGGGCTATCTTCTTCCCCCACACCCGCCCCTGCCCGGAGTATTGATGGGCCCTGCCTGGGGCAGAGGCTTCTCAGGCGCCTAGCAGCGTGGAGAATCGCGCTCCGCCCTCCTTTCAAGGCCCAGGCTGCGTCGGCCGGGGTTCCGAGGTGCTCGTCCGCCCCGGCCGCAGGACCCCGGGCCAGATCGGGCCGGGCCGGGCGGCGGGGACGAGGCCGGCCGGCCAGCGTTGGCACGCGCCGGGCAGCTTTGAAACACCGGGGGCTGAGCGGGCCCCACTGGCCTCCGTGCGCTCCCCCGGCTTGGGGCGGTGGCGGCTCGGTACAAAGGCGCCGCGGGGCAGGCGGGCGGCGGGGCCGGGCACAAAGGGGGCAGCCGAGTGTTAAGGGCTTTGTGCCGGCCCCACAAAGCCCGCCCGCGCCCGCCCCCTCGGGGCCAAACTCCGGGCGCCCCGCTGCGCGCGGGCTTCCAGCGGCCGCACATCTGCACGGAAGCTGGGCGCGCGCCTCGCTCCGGCGGTCGCCCTCCGCCCCCGCCCCCGCTCTCAGCCGCGCGGGCTGCGGGGCAATTTGTCCTCTAATTATTATCCCTCCCCATAAACCGCCGCCCGCGCCTTTCAACTCGGGCGCATTAGCAAACCAATGGCCCTCGGCGCAGCCCTCGCGGCCCGCCCCCTCTCCAGAGTTAGGGCCGCCATAAAGGGGCCCGCGGCCCGCCCCTGCCCGCACCCTAGCATCCGCAGCTCCTGGGGCCGTCACTCCTCTCGAGCCCGAGCGGAAGGCTCCCGGTCGCGCTAGGTGGGGCCGCTCACGTGGGTGGCTTAGTGTGTTCTTAAGCAGTGGAAAATTGACCGCAAAACGAGCTAATTCGCAATGTTCTGCTTTGGCTGCAGGCGGCGAGCCTGGTGGGGCGGCCTGGGCTGGACTCGCATCCGTCAAATTCTGCCTCCGCCCACTTAATGGGCCTCCGCCTCGCTGCCCCCTACCCCTACCCCGGCACCGCCCCCTGCGCCCCCATTTAGCACCCCCCCGCCCCCATCCCGGGACAAGTCCCCGGGCTGGCGTCCCCGCGACTCCCCGCCTAGGCTGATTTTCTCTCTGCTTTCCGGGTTTCCCCACTCCCAGCGCGGCTCGCCCGCCGAGAACCGCCCTTAAGTCGGGCGAGGGTCGGGCAGGACTCAGGGCTGAAACAGATCCTGGTGAGGATTCCACCCTCCCTTTTTCCCCGCGCGCGGAGAAATCCCCACTTTATGCGCAATTCGGGCTCCTGGGCGGCCACGTCCCCACTAAGACCCAGGTCCCCTCCTCCCCCACTCTGTGAGTCCTGAGCTAGACCACCCTCAGCACACTCACAGGCAGGCGGGGTGGGGGTGGGGGGGGCTCCGAAGGGGTGCGGAAAGGGTGGGGGGGTTCGTTTTCCGGGGGGGGGGGGGAGGGGGGGCCCCCCCCCCCCCCCCCCCCCTTATCTAAGAGCAAGCAGGGCGAAGCCTCTCGGCTGCTGGGAAGGACGTGGACTATCTTAGAAGCCGGGCTTATGCAAACTGGGATGTAGGCCACCGACTCCCTTTCCATCTTTAGCATCTGGGCTCCCCAGGGGGCCTGGAAAGGAGCACGAGTTCCGGCAAAGCGCTGGGGAGACCCAGGTTGCCCTTTGCTCATTCAAGGGAAAAGGAAAAAAAAAAATCCTTCTGTAGTTCTGGAGACCTCGGGGGCATTCAAGGAACACTCAGTCCTCTGCTTCCTCGGGCTTGGGAATTGAAGGCAAAAAGTGGCCTGTGCCTTCGTTCTCCGTTTCCCCTTTGGTTTTCTCGACTTTGTCTAAAGAAAAACTGTTACAGAGCAACTAAGGTCTGGAAAGGAGGTAGGCAGGGGGGTTGCAGGCCCCAGGACAAGAGCCGCACCAGACAGTCTACCGACCCTCCCAGGCGATGGCCCTGTGTAACCTCTCCGCCCTGGGTGAGAGCCCCTTTCCCTCCGGCAGCACCCAGGGATTGAAAGCAATGCTAGTTTACTGGGGAGTGCCGCAGAGGCCACCGCCCGCGAGGTGACTTCGGGGAAGAAATACGCCAGCCGGCCGTCTCTGCAGATGCATTTCAAAGGGGAATGAAGTGATTGCTTCGTGTAATTAACTATTGGGACACAGCAAAAGCTCTGAAATGACTCAGCCATTTGTCTCCAGATGGGGTTGGAGTGGCTGCGATTGTTTAACTCTTCTTTAGCTGTGTTGGAACTCCGAATGGCCTGGCAGCCGAGGGCCCTCCAGGGGACAAAGGCTGGGCCTCCGGTGAGTGCATCAACACTGAACCGGGCTGGCCCAGCTGAGGGAGAGTGAATTCCGAGAGACCCCCATTGTCCCAGGCCTTTGTGTTTCTCCCCAGCTGGCTCTAATCTTTAAATATTTACCCGGCCCTTTTGTGCACTTGTGACTTAGGCACTTCGGGCTGATGTGCTCATAAATCCACATCATTTACCCGTTTCCAGACTAGAGAGAGGAGGCTTTCATGCCTGGAGCCCAGAATGGTCAGAGGAGGGAGAAGAAAACTGTTGGAGGGTCAGGGTTCCCTCCCGGGGAGATGAACAGACCCTTCCTGGCCTCCATGTGGGAAGTGGATGAGACGGAGGGCCTGTGAGTGACAAGGAGCCCCAGAGGCCCCTCCGGCAATAACTGACCAGAGACCCACCGGCAGAGGGAGGGGAGAGGCCAGTTCTCAGACCTTTTCTTACTTGGTGTCAAGCTTGGACGAGAGCCAACTTTTCATCCTGGGAAGCCGGTGTGGGTTGAGGTGTTTGCTTCACACCTAACGCTAGCGCCTGCGTCTTGCGTGCTTCGCACTTGCTACATTCTCTCTTGCTCCATAAAGCCACCCCGTTTAAGAAAAAGGGTAGGGACGTCTAGGTGGCTCAGTCGGTTAAGTGCCTGACTCTTGATTGCGGCTCAGGTCATGATCTCATGGTTCGCGAGATTGAGCGCCGCCCCCCCCCCACCCCGCCCCGCCCCAGTCCTGCTCTTTGCTGACAGCAGGAACCTGCTTGGTATTCTCTCTCTGCCCCTCTCCCACACACTCTTTTTCAAAATAAATAATCATAAAGAAAAGAGAGAGAGAAAAAAATTAAAAAAAAAAAGAGAGAGAGAGGCTAATTTCATCTCAGCCTACAGTTTCACATGGAAAAGTAAAGCTGGTTCTTAGGACTCTTTAAGCAGGAGGAAACTGCACTTAGACCCAAGATGGAAAACCACCTCAGCTGGTGGGTGAATAGCAGGATGGGGGCGGGAGGGGGGGATGTGGGGATGTGTAGGGGAGACCCTGCAGAGGGACCTTCCTGCATGAGAAAGGGCTCCCTTTCGCCTTGCCTCCCAGCTCCAAGAACAAAACACATTCAAATGCTTCTTTACAAAAGAAGGCAAGTAAGGCATCCCAGGGCTGAGTAGTTTTCCTTTTATTTTCTTATATTTTTACGGGTTTGTTGTTCTCCTGCCTGGGGATGAGAGCCAGATGCAGAGTGGATTTCTTTGATCAGATTGCTTTTCTCTGGTAGGAAAGCAGGACTCATTGTGTGTTTCTGTCCCTATCACTGGTTGAATTACTGTTACTCTGTGCATCTCTGTATCTGTGTGTGTGACTTTGTTTCTCTGGGTCTATGCTAGTGTGTGCATATATTTGCTCACTTGCCTGTTTCCTCCCTTACTGCTCTGTGAGCCCTGGGTCCTGACAGATTCAGCAACTCCAGTCACTTCTAAAGATCCCCCTTCCCTCAGGTCTGGCCATACCTGGGAAGAGACTGCTTCCCCTTCCTTTCTTCCTTCTCCAAGATGAGGCTTGATGAGGTTTTGGGGTGATGGTGGGGGGTTGGAGCCCACAGCCAAGAAAGGACTCTCAAAGATGTCTTTGGTGCAAAAAAGGTGATTTTATTAAAGCACGGGACGGGACCCATGGCAAGAAAGAGCTGCACTGGGGTTGCAAAGAGTAACTGATTTATATACCTTCAGGTTGGGAGGGGGTTAGGGACAGAGTAAGTCTCTAAGAAATTTTAGAAGAAAGGTTTCCAGGACCTTGAGGGTCTAGCTGTTGTTAGCAAAACGTCATTTATTACTGCTTAGTAAAACCTCAGTCATGAGACCCTTCAGATGTGTATCAGGAGTCATATACTTGGAGTTTAATTGCCAACAAATACTTGGCGATTAAAGATAAATAAGGTTTGCAAAATAATTTTTATGTGTTTAAGGAGACTCAGGATCCTGGGGGGGGGGGGGGGGGGTGTCAGGATAATGTTAAGCCAAGATTCCCTTTTGCCCCTAGCAAAGTGTCATCGTCCAGGCAGCTGAGCTCCTTGAGGGAGGCTGCTCACTCTGCCCCTTTCAAGGACTCATCACTGGGCTGTGGGCAGGAAGGGAATTCAATTTTTCATTTGCCTTTGTTTCCCACATCACCATGGCAAGCACTTAAACCCCCTTCCATCTTGGTGAGGGTGCTATTAGGGCTCCAGGAAACGGAGTCTATAGGTTTCTGGAGATTATGGAGAAGATTGCTTTTTACTTGCAGTTTACTAAGTTATCCGTAGACTGAAGGAGACTCCTGTTCTGTAGGACTGTGATCTCCATCAGTCAGACATTTGCTTTTTCTTTCTTTTCCCCTGTTCTTGAGCAGTCAGGAGTGTCGGAGGAAGACACAGATATCCCACCGGGGGTGGGGGTGGGGGTGCTGTTAGCCTGTACTTTGTCCTCAGCTTGCCCCATGTTCCCTAATCAGGGCTGATGGAGAAGGATGGTCTGAAGTGATGGGCAAAGGAGAGGGGGTTGCCTGGACTGGCTAAACTGGATTTCATGTTACTCTTTGCCCCCAAAAGGGAGCCAGTCCCTGGGGGGGGGGGGTAGATCAAGGCCCTAAGTCAGTGTGGACAGCAGATGCCAATGGCCAAAGGCACCCTGGAGATTTAATGTTTTAAAATACAAAGTTGGGGCGCTTGCGTGGCTCACTTGGTTACACACCCGACTCTTGGTTTCAGCTCAGCTCATGATCTCACGGTTTGTGAGTTCGAGCCCCATGTCCAGCTCTGTGCTGCCAGTATGGAGTCGAGTTGAGATTCTCTCTCTCTCTCTGCCCCTCCCCACTTAGGCTCTTTCCCTCTCTCTCAAAATAAATAAATAAAACTTTTCAAAAAAGTTAAACAGACTTAAAAACAACAAAAACATTACATCTCCTTTCAATTCCCATGAACCCAGTTTAGCAAATGTCTCCTGAGCACCATTTAAACACGGTACAAGGCTTGGGAGAACACAGTCAATACCTGATGGTGAAATCAGGATCCCTGTTTTACAGGACGCTGAGACTTGGGAGTTGATTTGCCCGAGGTTACAAAGCTGGGCCACGGCAGTCCTCAGACCAGGATTCAATCCCAGGCTCTCCATCCTTCCCTGAGCCCAGCTGCTCAGACCTCAGGCCTCCTGCCAGGTCCTGCAGGGACAGACGAGAGAGTGGGGCAGCCAGAGGCTCACATGCAGGCCTGGCTGACTGCAGCTCAGTCTGGTCTCGCGCTCTCTGACCCACTACCCTGGGCTCCAGCCTCCCCGGGGGCCTGTCCCCTATCCCAACTCAGGCTTCCTTTCTCCTGCCTCTGTGTCTCAAACTCAGTGCCAACCCTCCCTCCCTCCCTCCCTCCCCACAGACGTCCTTGCTCTCATTTCCAGCCTAACGCTGCGGGTCCCCGAGTGCCCCAAGACCTAGCTCCAGCATCTCTTCCAAGCTGCCCCCCAGCCCTCTGCCCGCCCATCCGCAGGCCCCTCCTTGGAGCCCCTCCCTCTCCTCCACTCTTACTTGGCTCCTGTCCACTCCCACCCGCCATACTCCATTCTGGTCACTTGCTCACTTGCTTTTCTCCTTCATCATCCGTCTGTGAGCTCCCCAGAAGAGGACATTAACCCTTTCAAAAGAAAAGAGCAATTTCCGATTCAAAAAGTGATGTATGTTGACTGTGGGCAATGTGGAAAACACAAAAACATACAACATATAAAGAAGACAATGAATGTCACCCCGCGTCCCATCACCTGAAGGTGACCGCTGTTAAATAATTCCAATCTTTTCCCCATGCTCACACGTCTGCTTGTGCTTTTCCCCAGCGAAGCCAAAGTCGCACTGTAAACTGTTGGACTCTGCCTTTTGGAAAACGCGGTGTAGCCTCCTGCGCTTTTTCGCTATTGGCCAACATGCTCCCTCACCACGAAGTGGGCGGTCGTCCCGCGCGCGGTTGCCCAGTCCGGGGTGTTCCGGCTGCCTCCAGGGCAGGGTCCCCGCGCGGT
>NW_024412388.1:4031720-4070614 GCF_014898765.1 Herpailurus yagouaroundi | reverse complement strand
ATGGCGGGCTGCGCGGCGCGGGCTCCGCCGGGCTCCGAGGCGCGCCTCAGCCTGGCCACCTTCCTGCTGGGTGCCTCGGTGCTCGCGCTGCCGCTGCTCACGCGCGCCGGCCTGCAGGGCCGCACCGGGCTGGCGCTCTACGTGGCTGGGCTCAACGCGCTGCTGCTGCTGCTCTACCGGCCGCCGCGCTACCAGGTGCGGGCCGGGCGGGGGTGGGCCGGGACCGGGACCGGGACCGGGGCCGGGGCCGGGGCGAGGGCGGGACCCGGGTGGGTTGGGTACAGCGCGCGGGCTCCGTCCCCCTCGGGGTCGGGGTGGGCCGGGAGCTGGGCCTGTGGGAGGGACCGCCTCCCCCGGGCGTGTTCTTTCTCCGGAAGTTCAGTTGGCAGGAGGGCCCCCGCCTCACTAGGCTGGGGGGGGGGGGGGGGGGCGGGGCGTGGGTCGCGGGCCCTCTCTCTCCCGCGGAGTGGGTGGGAAGTTGCAGTTGGTGCGGTTCAGCAGCTGCGCTTGGCGTGGGGAGGAAGCGGGCCCACGAGTTCTTTTATGTCATTTAAGTTGTGGAGACACACTTAACCTGCCGCCAAGTCAGGTCAGAAGCCTCCGCAGTGTTACTCGGAGGGGGTTGGGCACAGAGCCCCGCACGTCCCCGACTAGACTTAACTGCGTGGACTTGGGAGAGTGGCCAGTAAACGAGGTTCATGCGGTGTTCCCACTGCTCTGAATCCTAATAGCAGTAATAATAGCAATGGTAGCTCGAACTTACAGCACTCTTAAGTGCTTTATGCGGGTACTCTTCACAGCAGTCCTAGAAAGTAGGTACCATTGTTGTCCCCGTTGTGTATAGGGGGGAAACGGAGGTCCAGAGAGGTTAAGTAACTTGTCCAAGGCCACACAACCAGAGAGGGGTGGATGCGGGATTTGAACCCCAGGCACGTCTGCCTTACCTAACTCTTAGTCTCTGACCAGATCAGCTCTAAGTGTTTCCCAGTAGCCTACTTGTCCCAAGGAAGTGGGGTGTGTGCTCTTGCAGCCCGGATGTGTGCTCAGGGAACAGCCCGGTGACTGAGCTTCTTTTGGGTCCATTTCAGATAGCCATCCGAGCTTGCTTCCTTGGCTTTGTGTTCGGCTGCGGCATGTTGCTAAGTTTTAGCCAGTCTTCTTGGAGTCACTTTGGCTGGTAAGATGTATTTGGGGGAAGAGTGGTTTTGAGGCGAGGGTGGGAGGATCAGAGGGTCAGAAGTGGTATATCCTCATCTCTGTGTCTCCTCTCTGACTGGCTGAAGGCAGTTGAGGATTCTGTACGGTCTCTGATGTCCAGCTAGATCCCTATGTCTCGGACGTCGAGAACTTGTGCCCATCGGTCGCTTCTGTTGCAGGCAGAAACAGGTCTCCCTGGCACCCTCCATAGGCGCCTTCATCAGTAATGTGACGAGCCCTTCCCAGAAGAGGGTACAGGTCCTCAGTGACAGGAAGGGGCAAGGCTCTGGCTCATCTTCACAGGCCTTTTCCGTCTCTAATTTCTATTAGGTCACATCTAGCGCCTCCCCCACGGCCACTGTAGGATTTTCCCCTACACTATGATTTCATTCCCTTGAGCCTTCTAGTCCCTGACCTGGATATGAACCAGTGGCTTCAAGGTAAAAGGCTTTATCTCCCGTTATCAGTTCTCTAAGCCATCTAATCCTTCTTTGCTGGAGTTATTTGTTTTGCTGAATTTTTTGTATTCAACATACATCACTGCTTTGTTTTGACTGTGTTCCACTTTCATATTTTACTGTGTGTGGTATCCTTTCTAAAAGACTGAAGGGCCCATAATGCCTTCATGACCCTAGTCTGTTTGTGGGGTCTGTAACATTCAAAAGTAGTCTTTTCAAAGCCCCACCTTCTGCAGACCCGAAGAGTAATGTTACATGTGGGTGCCTGATGTCCACTCTCAGGTAGGTGACAGCAGGACCTCCTCAGAGAATTCAGGGACAGTTTGGCAGACCCAGACCTGCACTTGGACTTACGGCCAACTTGATTCCCTTGCCCCAACTTACCTCTCTTTCTTTTTGTTTTTAAATAGGTATATGTGCTCCTTGTCACTATTCCATTATTCTGAATATTTGGTCACAGCAGTCAATAACCCCAAAAGTCTGTCCTTGGATTCCTTTCTCCTGAATCACAGTCTGGAGTACACAGTAGCCGCTCTTTCTTCTTGGATAGAGTTCACACTCGAAAATATCTTTTGGCCAGGTCAGTGTGTCCCACGTTTCCCTCTGGAGGGGAGAAGGGTGGCTTCTGTGCAGGCCTGAGGGTGGTGACGTGGGCTCGCCTCCCAGGTGTAATCTCCCCGAGTGACTTTCCCCAGCTCTCCATCCTCACTAAGCTCTTTATAAAGGACAAGCACAGCTTGTGGGTTCCGCTTCCGGATTTTGAACGGAGGACATGTTGACCGTTTGCTTTAAGCCTTCCACGACGTACCGCACTACCTCATGTGAAGTCCCGACCTTCGATAGCTATAATTCTAATTTTACAGTCAGAGATTTGCATCTGTTCATTTTCTGTGACTTGAGACTTTTCGTGTCAAGATGTTATTAGCAAAAACCTCTGCACCTGAAACCTACTCTCAAATGGAACTTTCCACAGCAAATTAAGTAAAACATATGTGGTTCCCAGGATTTGGTAAAGGGCCAGAATGGGAAACATTGGATCCCTCTCTGCTTCACTTAGCTGTCCTTGTCCCCAAGGGAAGGAGGGGCATGTGACAGAGGGACACGGATGGAGAGCTCATCAGGTCTTTGCCATGATGCTCTAATTGGGTTGTTGGCACTTGAAGCAAATGAACAGCACAACTTAGGGGAATGTGTTTTGCTTATAATTAAATTTTAATGTGATGACAAATGCTAATTGCCCACTAGCATGTTTCCTAATGTTGCTGGCCTTGGAGAAATAGGTTCATTTTAAGCATCTGCAGGGGGAGCTCCATGGGCCCATGTCTTCACTTCCTGTGTGTCACACGTCTCTCCTCCAGAACTGAAGCAGATCACCTGGCTCAGTGCCTTGGGGTTGCTGATGGTGGTCTTTGGAGAATGTCTGAGGAAAGCGGCCATGTTCACAGCTGGTTCCAATTTCAATCACGTGGTGCAGAATGAAAAATCAGAGACTCATACCCTGGTGACAAGCGGAGTGTATGCTTGGTTTCGGCATCCTTCTTACGTCGGGTGGTTTTACTGGAGCATTGGAACCCAGGTACAATATCAGAAATGACAGTGGTCGCCTTGGATGTTTTTTACATTTTAAAAAATCTAACACCATAAGATGTACCATTTTGAAAGGTACAGTTCATTGGATCTGCAAGGTTATTGGTCTCCTTCAAATAGGTGCACGTGCCCTCTGTTGTGTTTCAGGTGGTAATGAAATAAAACCCAAAAGAATGGATTTAGTCCTTAACGGTTTTTGGGGTTTTTTTTTTTTTGTTTTTTGTTATTTTGTTTGTTTGTTTTCACTGTGTACCTAAAATCTGGGTGTCCTAAACTTGTAAACTGCTGGCGATTCTAGGTGCTGTGACCCCATCTGCCCTACCCCTTCCCTGCTTCTTCACCTTAGATCTGGAGCGCCCTTGTGGGATGAGAACAGAGATGGGGCTTCAGGGAGAGAGAGAGCCTTCTGCTGCTCAAGTGGATTCTGATTTTCATCAGAAGCTGCTCTGGTTGAGGCCTGGGTCGTGTATTAGGTTTAACGTGAGCTACCGAGGTTGGCTGTGTCTCGGGTTGCAGACTGAGCCTTGCTTCCTGACCGTTGCCTCTTGAATCTGTTTTCTTGGTCCTAGAAAGACTTGGCCAGAGAATGTGAACAGAGCTCAGGAAACTCCTCATTTCCTTGAGAAAATCCATTCTGGGCCCCCAAGCATTCCATTGGCAATACATGGATGGTCCTTTGGGGACTCCCTGTGAACCCCCCACCCCCCCCACCCATGGTGTAGAAGGGGCAGGTTACCACACAGGATTTCTTTTCTCTTTTCTTTTTTCTTTTCTTTTCTTTTCTTTTTTCTTTTCTTTTCTTTTCTTTTCTTTTCTCTTTTCTTTTCTTTTCTTTTCTTTTCTTTTCTTTTCTTTTCCTCTTTCCTTTTTTCTCTTTTCTTTTCATTTATTTTTTTAAAGTTTGTTTTGAGAGAGACCACGCATGAGCATGAGTGGGGAGGGGCTGGGAGCCAGGGAGAGAGAATCCAAAGCAGACTCCACCCTATCAGCACACAGCCTGACTCGGGGCTCAGTCTCACGAATGGTGAGTTCATGACCTGAGCCAAAATTGAGTCGGACGCTTAACTGACTGAGCCACCCAGGCGCCCCAGGATTTATTTTAAAACTTTCATTTCTGAAACTTAAGACTGCTGCATTAACGATCATACTCCCTGGGAACAAGTTGATTATAGTTGAATCGTGTAATTTACCATAAATGCTACCTATGTATTTAAGTGCTCTACGGGGCGCCTGGGTGGCGCAGTCGGTTAAGCGTCCGACTTCAGCCAGGTCACGATCTCGCGGTCCGTGAGTTCGAGCCCCGCGTCAGGCTCTGGGCTGATGGCTCAGAACCTGGAGCCTGTTTCCGATTCTGTGTCTCCCTCTCTCTCTGCCCCTCCCCCGTTCATGCTCTGTCTCTCTCTGTCCCAAAAATAAATAAACGTGGAAAAAAAAATTAAAAAAAAAATAATAATGATAATTAAAAAAAAAAAAAAATTAAGTGCTCTAGGACTAAAGAGTTTTTGTACCTCTTTGACCATAGGTCTTTTTACACTGTGGCCCGGCACACAGACATGCATGAAAACGGAACAGGTCTTTCCCAGAGCAATATTTGTTCTTACTAGTACAAAATACTCCTGTTTTCTATCTTGTTATTTGTGATGCTGTGATGCACTAAATGGATTTCGGGGCTCAGTAACAGGTTGTGGGCTGCAGTTGGGAAACCCTAGTATAGGGTGTGTTGGGAAGCCACATGTGGTTGCTGGCTGTGAGGGCACAGGCTCTGGGGCACTGACAGGGCCAGTCCTGGCTCTCATGTTGGCTGCTTGGCCTCTCTGTCCTCACACACTGAGGACAGCAGTGCCGCCCCAGAGGTTCAGTGTAGGGGCTTATTGGTCGTAAAGGGCTTAACTTGTGCCTGGAATACGGTTAAGTGCCCAGTAAGTAGTGATGGGAATAAGAAGTCAAGGGCATGTGCCTGGCTCTTGGTGGAAATCGCCCACTGGGGGAAGACATGTGTCCGTAGGGGTCCATCAGAAGGGGCAGGGGTGGAGTAGTGGGTTTCCCACACAGCACAGGAAGTTCCTGAGAGCCGGGAGGTGTTCTTGGCCTGGAGGGACTGTTTGGCTGTGGATCGGTGGGGAAGACATTCTTAAGAGTGGGGAAAACACATGAGTAAGGAAGTGAGAGGCAGTCAGAGTGGGTACAGTCCAGAGAAAAGGGGCCAGAGGAGGTGGCCGAGGTGCTGCTTTTCTGGGTTGGGGCAGGGGAGTGGTTTGAAGAAAGAAGTGATTTCATAAGCTCAGGTAGCAGTGGATCTGGTACAGGGATGGGCTGGGGCGGCAGGGGGATGGGGGGGGGGCGGTGCGGGGCAGGGGCCGGGGACCAGGCAGCTGCAGGCTGGAGGGGGTGCCTGGAACAGGAAGGGACAGGCTAGGAGCCCCACGGGGAGCTGCCGTCAGCCTGAGGACTGAAATCTGAGAAGTTGATGTTTTAATTTTTAGGTACCTCTCACATAAGAGGAACAACAGAAAAGCGTATGAAAGAAAACTGCCGTGATGAGCGTTTAGCTCTAATGTGAAAGCGGTGGGGTGGTTTCAGTGCGTGTGCCCTGGCCGCTGCTCTCAAAGACCCCGATAGTATTTGAGAATCTCTGGGGCCCTTCCCTTGACAGGAAGTCGTCCGCGGGTGTTCAGGAGAAGCAGTGCTGCTGACGTTCGTGGTGTCGGAACACTCTGACCCCGATCGACTTTGTGTCCCCTGTCAGGTGATGCTGTGCAACCCCATCTGTGGCGTTGGCTACGCTCTGACGGTGTGGCGATTCTTCCGAGATCGGACAGAAGAAGAGGAGATCTCATTAATTCACTTTTTTGGAGACGAGTACCTGGAGTATAAGAAGCGGGTGCCCACAGGCCTGCCTTTTATAAAAGGGGTCAAGGTGGAGCTATAACACAGCCGGAGCGGGCCAGGCTGGGCCGAGGGGCCTCCCCCCGCCACACAGCCCGGGACAGAACTGCCCCCGGCAGCCACGCCGCAGGATGGATTTTCTGAATCATTTTATGCGTCACCAGTTACTCTTCTGGAATATCACTCGAGACCAAACGGTCAGAAGGCCTTAGGACCAAAGGACCCCATACCCTAGAGCAATCTGTTCTTGGGCTCAATCAAGGTAGGACATAGATTAAAGGTGGGCAAGGAGCAAATAACAGCAATATTCACCAGTGCCCTTCCAGAAGGGCCCTGGCGAGAGCCCATGGCCCACGAGGTATTTAGTGTAACCAAGACCCCTCGGGAGAGGTGGGCTCACTCATGATGTCGAGTAAGGCTTCTTCTGCAGGAAGGGGTATGTGGGCATCAGTGCTTAGTGTTAGAAATTCGTTCAGAATCTTTAACCGAAAAACACAAACAGCACAGCTTCGACCTCCTTCTTTCTGTGCTTAAGTGCATGAGCATCTATACAGTTTTAAGATAATTCTTTATAAGGCACTTTGGCTCTTAATATATTTAATCGTATTTACATATCTATTTTTTATAAATAGCAGTATAGATTCAGAGGGGACTCACTTGGTGTTTATAGCCCCAACTTTTATCTGGCAGAATGGACACCTCCAGACAACTTGGCTGAGTGGCTTTGTGTTCACAAGGGCACCCCTGGCCAGGGAGACTGGACCCCTGTGGCTTTCCCTGGGGTCCTGGCTCCCGCTCTTCTCCCCAGAGGGGGCTGTTGTCAGTGACACAGGCGTGTCAAAGGGGTGTCGTTTTTCCTTTAACAGAGAAATGCTCACTGAGCACGTGCTCTGTGTAAGGCGTCGTCAGACACCGGGAAGTATTGCTCTCCGTTGGTTTGGGATTTCAGTCTTTCACCATAGCTTATACTTTTCTGTTTCATTTGAAATCTCTCAACTGTTGATTTCTATGTTCTGTTCTCAGAACTTCACCATCTCTAACATCATCTCACACCATCTTTCCCAAGGGGGTTTACGCACACACCACTGCAACATTCAAGCAAGTCAGTGTACGAGAGTCTTAAATAGAGCAAATGGTCCCGACGGAGATGTAGTCGGTATTTTTGTTTTTCAAGTTTGGGGAAAGTGGTTGGCTTTAAGTACGTAAGCTTTAGGACCCTTGTTTAATTCTGGACCAGAGAGGGCCTTGGTCTCCGCGTGGAATCCTTCCTGCAGTTCCGCGGTGGCGCTAACGGAGCCTGATTACGACGGCCGCGGCGGCCCCGGCTAGAGGGCTGCTGTGCTGCCACGCCGTGCCGGGCGGCTTCGAGGAGCCACTTAACCTTTCCGTGCCTAGACTCCCCATCCGTAGAATGGGGTCAGTACCACCTACCTCATAGGGGTGTTGTGAAAACTTAGAAGAACAACGTCAAACGTTTTTAATACTTAGATGAGAGAGAATGGCGTAAATGAAATCTATCCTGTGTCAGAGTCACACAGACGTGGACGTTGCTTAGCTGTACCAGACGCTGGAAACATGTGTTCGGAAGAGCATTTTACCAACTCAGAAACATCACTTGTTTCTAGATTTCATGGCCTAATTAATTTTTTTGTTATTATGTATACCAAAGAGGTTTACGGGTTTGTTGATTCCTGGGATGCCGCTCGCCCGTGTGAGCGGACTCTACCATCGGCCCTCGTGAGGGCCTTGCAGCCAGGCCGGCCGAGGCCGCCGCTGGAGCACTCAGCAGCAGGTCCTTCTGGCACGAACACTCCCCAGTGGGACTCAACATGCACTTACTCTGGGAACTCCAGTTGACTCACTTCTGACTTGTTCTCCAGACCACGCTTAGCAAAGTCAGCTCCGCTCACTGGGACTGCAGAATGGAGGAGGGTGTGGCTGGGGTTTTGGCAGCCATCCCCAGCTGCTTGAGGGAAAGTGCTGTGCTGTATCTACCGGGATTGGACCCAACTTTCATTCCCACTGAGGGCTGTGAAGCTGTCTTTAATAGATGGAGAACAGCTAATGATGGCCCCCTGGCTTTGTGGACAGAAAGTCTAAAGGTGTTGGCGTTTGGCGATCTCATCTTGCCCCACCTGCTAGAATTCTCAAAGCCCACCTTCCTGCCGGGCCCCTGAGCCCAGAACGTGGGCCTGGTGTTTTGTGGCGAGGTGCTGCTGTTACATCACCTGGGCTTTAAAGAGCTCTTCCAGGGGCGGGACTAGGGGGGGCGCCCTCACCCCGACTTGTACACCCAGGGCAGAAGTCAGCAGTTACTTAGGGAGAAAAGATGAACTGCTTAGGGGCAGGATTTGGCAAGTGATTGACTTTCATCTAGTACTGACATTTTCAGATTATTTTTAACTTTATAAATTTAGCAGTGACAGTGTGCATGCAGAGAATCAGGTTAATGAAGTGCAGGCTTTTGGGGTATTCCCAAAAGCTTTTGGGTAAAGGCCACGTCACCAGTTCCCTCAAATTAAGAAACTGTCAAGAGATTACTTACTTTTTCCATTGCAGGTTTTAAAGTGGAGATCCTTAAATGGAAAAAAAGGCACTGCACACAACAAAGCTACTTTGAAGCAGCGTAAAGTGAGACGTTTTATGAGGATTTGCAGGCTGTGGCCGAGAATAGCAGCTCGCAGAAAAGAGGTAGTGAGTGGGGTGAGCCTGGCCGAAAGCGAAAGGCAGCGTACCCCACTGCCCCTTCATCTGTATGAACTGCTTCTTGAGCCTCAAAACTAAACTTGATTAGTCCCTTCCATTTATTTAACACTCTGAGTGATGGATACAATAGGGAAGTATTCCTAAACCAATACACGTGTTCGTAGCTTAGGCTCAGGAGGGCTGGCCACAGCTCCAGCTTTTTGGTAGCAGCCCCTCCGTAATAGGCACAGTGACCCCCACTGTCCCTTCTCTGCACTTTCTTACTGCCTTAGATAGTTGCGATCTCCCACCACATCTTGCTCCTGTAGTGGCTCGATGAGGTTGGTGGGAGAGGCTTGCTCTCTGCGCCCTGCTGTGAGAGCTTGACGCCTTGTCCTGGGCTTGGAGGGCCAGCCGGCAGGGGTGGTCCCAAGCGCTTGCCCTAGAGGAAGCCGTCCCATAGCTAGGAGAGTAATTTAATGGAGTAATTATTTTACTCTTCTTTTTACATGCAGAAATGTTTATTTAAATATTTTAAATTGGATTTTCTTTCACAGATACTGATTATTTCCAATTCTTAAATAAAACTGTACTTGATTTCACTATGAGCGGTAGCGTGATTGTGTGGGATGTAGGACCTCTAAGATCACGTCATCACTGGCTAAGAAATGTCCGGGACCTACAGCATAAAACCAGATGTGTTTTGCCCCTTCAATTCAGTCTTGAATTCTAATTTGTAGCCAGTTTGTTGTGACGAGTTCCTCCTGCCTTTTAGGCTCCCATGGGTTTAGGCTTTGGAATGAGGAAATCAGTGCTCTGAACGCAGGGGCAGAACGGTGGATGTTAACGTGACATTTTCACGGATTGATGTGCTGCCCTACCTGGCACATGGAAGCCATTTGCTGTTCGTTTTTTGGTGGTGGTTGTTGTTGTTGTTGTTTTTTTTTTAAGTTGATTTATCTATTTTGAGAGAGAGAGGGAGAGTGCAGGTGGGGAAGGGGCAGAGAGAAAGGGAAAGAGAGAACCCCAGGCATGCTCCATACCACCGAATGCACAGCCCAATGCAGGACTTGAGCTCATGAACTGCAAGATCATGACCTGAGCCAAACCAAAGTTGGACACTTAACCGACTGAGCCAGCCAGGCGCCCCATCCGTTTGCTGTTTGAACCACCACATCGAGCTGGATATTTCCTTCAAATGTGACTGTGTGGACATTTTAACTCAAAAACTTAAAATTTTAGGTCATCTGGGTTAATTTTCCTCTTTAAAGCATTTATGAAATTACGCTTGATAGAAAGGACACCATGTAGGAGTAGGAATTTCTGGAGAAAGGATTCTGAGTCGTCCTTTAGTAATACCAGTAGAAGGTGAACACGAGAGTGACCGTTGTCTGGAGAAGCAGCAGAAAGTTGTGGGGAAGTTGTACTGACCCTCTCCTGCAGCCCGTGCCACCGGCCGCCTCTCCTTTGCCCTGGCAGCTCAGTCCTCCTTGACAGGAGAAAACGGGAGTGCCAGTTTTCCCTTTTGCTGAGTCAGTGCTCAGATTACCGGCTGGAACTTCCCAGCGGGGCCATGGCTCAGGACACCCTGAATTCTTGGGAGGCAGGCACGGCAGGGCTGTCTGAGCACGGCCCCTGACGGGGGCAGGGCCTGGCGCTCCCGCGAAGGAGGTGCCAGGCCAGCGAGGGGCTCGCACGGCACGTTCACGTGTTCACGCTTTCCAGGCGGACTGGGGCGTCGCCCCCAGTCCCCGTGAGGAGGACTGAGACTTCATGCAGTGCAAACACAGGGAAGAGTGAAACTTAAGCCAAAGAATCTGAGATTAGGACCGGTCGGAGTGTCTGGGTTTTTCCGCTGATTGGTGATTACCCCTTATGACATACCTGGTGGGAATAACCTTTCTTAAATATCCCAGTCTTGACCTGCGTGCTGTGAAATGCCCACCCCTCCGGACCAGTCGCGTTTGCTAAATCGGGCGCTCTCTCTGTGTTGGGCCCCCGCCCCCGTTTTTCAGTTTGGGTCTGTGAGGGTCTTTGTTTTTCAGTGGAGGCTCTTCTTTGAGGCTGTTTGGAGTCCGGCTGTTCCCTCTGGGTTCTGACGTCTTCTCTCTCTTCTCTGCGACACTCACTGGGTCATTCCTAAAGGGACACTTGGCATGAGTGCTGCCTGGCACCCCCCATTTCACTGTGTGCCAGCACCAGCATGGCTCCTGGGATGGGAAGCCTTTCTGGACGACACCAGTGGGTGAGCCGGAACCTTCTCTCCTAAAGGATTCTCCTCTTGTCTCTAATGGTTTTTAGTTGCCAGACATCGGCAGCTCAGGCTATGTCTGTGGCTCGCGACAACAGCTTTGAATGGACAGTCCTCTGACGCATCTGAGCCGAGTGTGGTGCCCAGGAGGGTGAGACTAGTTTCTGCTCTGTCACCAGCCACTCTAGACCGTGGCAGGTGCTCTGTGCCCTCCAAGCTCTCTTAGCTCTGGTCTCCTGCAGCCCTGGTCTCTGCCCCGTGCGCAGCAGGCTTAACTGAGAGCAAAATACTACAAGATCAGCCCGTGACGGTGACGGATCTGTTACCACACATTCTTCTCTTTCTCTGGCAAGGATTTTGGCAAACCCCGTGGTTCCAGTGACTAGTGATGCTCCCACTTGGAGGAGAGAACCCTCAGTTACTTTTCCTCATTCAAGTGAATCTGACTCACTTGGTGTAAATGCCTGTGAGCCAGCAGCCCTCAGTGGCATGAGTGGTGCAGGCAGCAGCCGTGGCCGTCTGCAATTCTGGAGTGCGGGTCACGTCTCCTCTATGAAGCCGCCATCCGGGTTCAGAACCCCTCTGACCCGTGTTTTACAAACAGACCCAGCCGAGGCTCTAGAGCTGGTCAGCGGCAAGCCTGGACCAAATGGGATAGAAAACCGGGACCTGTCTCTGAGATCGAATCGGCTGGAAAGACTCGCCTTACCTGGCCTGGGTCTCAGCACTGACGTCCTCCTCGTGTGTGTTCTGTAGGTGGTCCAGCTGTTCCCCCGCGGGCACCTGAAGCCTGTGCGGGAGAGACCGTTCCCGGGAGGCTCGAAGGCAGCGGAGCCAGTCGCTGTCCTTCAGCCCCGTCTTCGGACAAGACCAAACTGAGTGAGGCACTCGGGCCTGCCTAGGGCTTGGGTCTCAGCTGTTTACTGAGGGCCAGAGCTGCTCCCGGGGACGGCAGCTGTGCTGTGGTTGGGAAGAAGGCACCGCGGGGCCAGGTGGTGGGGAATGGCAGGAACGGACACCTGCGTGTCCCAGGATCCCTGGGACAATCTGGGAAGGGGGATCCGGTCTGGCTTCTCTGGGGAACTGAAAGGCCATTATGACTGGGGTGTGGCCAGGGGCTGCCGTGGTCAGAGGTGGACAGGGAGGGTCCCAAAAGGGCTGTTGGGCCCCGGAGTGATGGGAACTCTAGGCTCTAAGAAGGCCACTAGCTGTGGAACACCCTAGAAGGGCCAGAGAGGGTCAGTGACGGTGGCGTGGCCTGGGGCAGCCGTGGGGACAGTGGGCAGAGACAGTTACGTCAGCAGGATTCAGGGTATGTAGGAAATGGGGCGAAGGAAGGAAAGGAATCAGAAGGCCCCCTGGCCTTCTCACTTGGGCACCTGGGGGATGTGATGCCACTCCTGAGGGGTACAAACAATGGCACGTTTGGGGGAGGAAATGGGGTTCTGCCATTGTGGGATCTGAGGCCCCCATGACCTGTCCAAGTGGAGACATACCCCGCCCCAGGAGGAGGCAGCTAGAGAGGGGTCTGGAGCCCAGGGGGGCCTATACTGGGGAGGGCTCGGGGGTGGTCAGTGGCACACTGGAGTTTTAAAGTGGGGGGACCAGATGGAGCCCCTTAAGCATAGGGTGTGGGATGGGGAGAGGCTCTAGGACTGAGCCCTGCGGAAAGCTGACACTTGGGCACTGAGCAGAGGTGGCAGAGCGGCCAGTCTGTAAAGGGACAGCCTGAAGGGCAGGAGGCAAACAGGTGTGGGCTGCCTCAGAAGCAAGACAGGAGCCTGGTGAAGACAGCGGCCTGCTCTTGAGCGCCAGGAGAGGCCAAGGGCTGCAGCCAGAGGTCGCGGAGGACAACAGGCCACAGGAGCGGGCTCAGTGGGGACGGGGGTGGCGGGGGCGGGTTGCGGGCCCTGGGAGAGGAGGAAGCAGAGGCAGCAACGCCAGATGCTGGAAAATGGTGCCATGAAAAAGGACAGAGGCAGCCAGCCTCCCCCGCCCCCCCAAACCTCCAGGAGCTGGGCTCCAGCCTGAGCTCCTCCTTTCCCTTTGCCAAAACCCACCGCTGGTGCCACGTCCCCAGAGACAGGCGGGCAGGAGCACGTCCTTGAAGCTAGTTCCTCGCCGAAGCAGCACACAGAAGGAAACGTGCGCAAACTCTAAGAACGAGCCTCGGGACAGGCACGTGGCCTGCACAAGTGGGGCAGTGGCACCCAGAACGTCTCCTCCTTCCAGAGCCCCCCACCCCCACCCGGGGACGACCACCATCCCGACTGCTAATGCCAGAGGTGGTTCTGTCTGGTTTTGACATTTCATAAACGTCTCATAGACGGAATCACGCCGTCTGCGGAGCAAGCGACTCGGAACGGCAGCTTCGGAGCCGACGCGGCAACTGGTCCCGGGTAGACAGGGATTTCAGCGCAATTGTGCAGAGGCCAGGCTGCGTTTCGCCTCTCCGTGCGCATGTCAGAATAGTCACCGGAGAGGTGGCTTGGCAGTTCTGGAGGAACACCGTCACCGCACACTAGTTTTCCTTCTTCCTCAAACTCACGAAATCTCCAGGAAAGGGGCCAAAACAACAGGGGAAGGAGCCTCTCCAGGTTGAGGAGAGAAAAGGGTAACACCACAGTTTTGGAAGCTGGAGGGTCAGTGGTAACCTCAGCAGCCGGGAGAAACCCGAGCTTGGAACGGACGCGGGACACGCCCGAGCCTACTGCCTTCACACCACGGAATCGCCTCTACCAGGGAGGACAGGACAGAAATAGGGAGGGGGCCGCCTCAAGCTGCCCACGGCCAAGCGGCCTCCCCTCCCCCACCCCAGCCCCCTGAAGGGTTGGTCTCTGTGAAGGTACCAGGGTACAACACGGGTGGGAAACGAAAACCAGGGCTGCCTGCAAATGCTCCACACAGCGGCCGCCAGGAGGGAGACTGGGGAACGACAGGAAAAAAGCACTGCCCACCCTGGTCCCCCCACCCCCCTGCAGTGAAGTGCCACCCATGTGCTCTGAGTTTCTGGCCTGCCCCCTCTGCCCCCCACCCCTAATATGAGCACACGATCAAGGATGGCCTGAGAAAAGTCCTTAAAATGGAAGACAGAGAGAGGGGCGCCTGGGTGACTCGGTTGGTTAAGCGTCTGAGGTCATGATCTCACGGCTTGTGAGTTCGAGCCCCGAGTCAGGCTGTGCGCTCAGAGCCTAGAGCCTGCTTTGGATTCTGTGTCCCTCTCTCACTCTGCCCCTCCCCTCTCTCTCTCTCTCTCTCTCTCTCTCTCTCTCTCAAGAATAAACATTAAAAAAAATAATAAAATAATCCAAAAATAATAAAAATAAAATAAAACGGAAGACGGAAACCTAAACAAAAACTTGGAGGAAAGAGACTTAAGGGAGAAAGAAACAACAAACACTTGTCAGCCTTGGAGGGGTAAGAGACTGTCCATAAAACAACAGAATGCTGTGTGTTGGGGGTGGGGGGGGGGAAGACCATGTTACAAAACAAGGGCTCTTGGAAATGGAAAACAAATTTTAAACATTTTTATTTGTTTTTGAGAGAGCACGAGCAGGGGAGGGGCAGAGAGAGAGGGAGACACAGAATCCAAAGCAGGCTCCAGGCTCTAAACTGTCAGCACAGAGCCTGACGTGGGGCTCAAACCCACAGGCCGTGAAATCGTGACCTGAGCCAAAGTCGGACGCTTAACCGACTGAGCCACCCAGGCGCCCCCCAAAACAATGAAATTTTAAAAAGAGCTCTTGGGAATTTTCTTCAAAAGTGAACTCAACAGAAGGGTTGGAAGAAAAGAAATCTCTCAGTGCAGCAGAAAGACAAAGAAGAAAGTACCCAGGAGGTACATCAGCCCAGGAAAGCCAATGGTCCAATAATAGGGATTCCAGGAAGAGAAGAAGTGAAGAAATCAACTAATTCAAGAAGACATGTCAAAACTGAAGGACATGGGGGCACCTGGGTGGCTTGGTTGGTTAGGTTGGTCATGATCTCACAGTTCCTGAATTCAAATGCCACATTGGGCTCTGCACAAGGAGCTGAGCGTCCTTGGGATTCTCTCTCCGTCTCTGCCCCTCCCTGGCTTGCTCTCTTCCTCTCTCTCTCAAAATGAACAAAACAAAACAAAAAACCTGAAGCGCATGAACTTACAGACTGAAAGGTCCTTCCTAATGATGGAAGTAGACCCTCACCAGTGTGAAGTTTCAGAATGCTGGGACCAGAGAAAATTCCAGAAGCTTCGAAAGAGAGTAAGTAGATCTCATCACAAAGATTAGGAGTCAGAATGCCTTCGAACTTCTCAAAGACAATCTCGGAAGCAAGGAAATACAGTGATGCCTTCAAAGGACAATCATTTCCAATCTAGAATTTCATGACTTGTTTGTTTGAGAGAGGGAGACGGCAAGCACGGGCAGGGAAGAGGGGCAGAGGGAGAGAGAGAGAGAGAGATAAGAGAGAGAAGAGAGAAGAGAACCTCAAGCAGCCTCCACACTCAGCCAGGAGCTTGGTGAGGGGCTCAGTCCCACAACCCTGGAATCATGACCTGAGCCAAAATTGAGTCAGATGCTCAACCAACTGAGCACCCCAGGCACCCCTCCAGCCTAGAATTCGATACCCAGCAAAACCATCAGTCAAGTGCAAAGGCAGAATATAGACATTTCAGACTTGTGCTGTCCAAAATGTGTACCTCCTGTGCACCCTTTTCCAAAGAGTCACGGAAGGGTGCAGGGGCAAGGCAACGGGAGTCCCCCAGAGGGTGGTGGAGAAAGACTTCAGGCTGACCGCGGTCAGACCTACAGGGCAACCAGCCCACCCTGGAACCAGGTGATGCAAGAGACAAGCACATTGAGAACCTGCCACCAACATCCCTCTGCCACTGTAACACCTTTTGATACCCAAGTATGGTGCTGAGAGCCTAGACTTGGCTTAACCATGTAGTGAGGCAGTTCTGCCCTCTCCTCCGTGTCCTGCTGCCTGGATCTGTTGAGGGCCCTCATTTCACCCCTAAGAAGTGTCTTCTGCTTTGGCCTGTTCCTGAGGGCTAGAGGTGGGCAATGTTGTGCCTCGAAGCAGAAACTCTGAGCAGCCAACTCATTCTGTGTCTTTGAGAGATGTCCAGCACCTGGTCTGCCCAGATGCCCTGAGTAAACCCTCGTGACCTGGCCCACTGACTTCCTAAACGGAGCTCTTCTGCACGTATGGCACCTTGTCCACACACATTCAGAAGTGTCTTGGCTCCCCTGTGAACAACCCCTGCTCTCACCTGGGCTCCAGTCGCTCCTTCACCTTGGCAATGGAGCGGACGTAGGGCGTGATCTGCTTGGTGATGCTGGTCAGGTAGGCATTCTCCTGCTTCAGCTGGAGAAGGTCACGGAGCTGGGCTGTGGGGGCCAATGCCAGAGCGTTGGGTCTTGTTGGCTTCAGGTTCTTCTTGTCAGGCTCACACCTTCTACGTATCTATCCCAACTACGTCATCGATTGCCTCTTTAATTAAAGAGCATCGTGAGACTTGTGGAGGTATTGTGTTTACTGAATCCTGACCTCACATGCATCATTTTGGGGCATTAGCAATCGTGAGGCAAAGTCAAGGGCTAAGGGGAGGAGCCTGGGAGTCTGTATCTGGTTAGTGGGTAACTGACTTCCTGCCCCTGCTAACACGTGGGTTAGCTCCAGGATGGGGGTGCACCCAGCAGCAGTTGCCTGGGACCTTCGTAGATCTCCTGCTCGTTAGCTACCCGCTGGTAGGATTCCTCCCAAATCTGAAAGAGAAAGGGAGTTGGACGTTGCACATGGTCATCAGCTGGAATTTCCACTGGTGGCATTTCTGTCCTGTAGCTACTCAGGTCCACAGGGCACCCCCAGCTAGGTCGCGGGGTTCCAGGCAGCAAAGAGCCTCATTCCAGAGCCTGCCACACGAGGGCCTCATGATGGACCAGGCCAAGCTCCTCCTCCTCTCTCCTTCCCCTGTATGCCCGACGGGTGGGGCTGCAAGGGGCCCAGCGCCCGGGGAGGGCCTACCTCCTGGAAGACCGCTCTCATCCCCTCCAGGGAGGCGTACTCCAAGGCGATCTGCGCGTCCACCTGTGCGGACTTGTGCAGGATGTCTCCCATGATCTCCGCCTTGATGAGCGAGTGGTGTTTGGTGAGGTCCCGGTGCAGTTCCTGTACCTGGTCCTTCAAGTTCTGCATCTCTGCCTGCAGGCGCTGTGCACAGACACCTAGTGAGCGTGCCTCAGCAGAGGCACAGCCTCCAGGCCAGGTGGTCGGGACTCGATTTGGCCACTGCACTTTGGGCAGGCAGGGGTGGGGACATTCCCAGCCTGCAGGTCCCTGGCCCCACTCACCCGGTAGGAGTCCTCATAGTGGCGGCAGTGCTCCACAAAGGGTGTATCCTCACCCTCGGCCAGCAGCACCTTGGTGCTGATGGACCGGTGCAGCGTGGGCTTTTGGATTAGTGACCCCAGCATCTTTCCCGCTGGGGAAGGGCAGCTGGGCCCCATCAGCACGTTGGGGCCTGAGCTCGCTGCTAGCCTGAGGGGGAGAGAGCCAGTGTGGATGCAGATGTGGGGGGTTGGGAGGGTCTCCCCTTCTCCAGGCTCTCAGCCTCTCCCCGGGACTGCACCCCAGAACCACCTAGGAACTTTGAAAAAGTCTGCGCAAGGCGCACCCAAGACCAAGGACATCAGCATGGTGTTTTAAAAAATCCAGGGTAATGTCGATGTACAGGAAAAGGTCCATCCAGATGTGTCAGGGCTGGTGCATAATAAACTTTGTTCACTCACCCGCGGGACTCTGGGCATTTCACCTGACGCCCAGTCTCCCCTGACCGGGTCCCCGGGGTCCCTGGCACATACATCCAGCTCAGGCATTTCTCCCAAGTCCTCCTGGGTGTCTGGCTCTCCAGACTAAGGCCCGGAAGTCAGGCCTTACCCCAAGCTGCCCCTCCCCTTCAGTCCCTAGGCGCCGGGGGCCGAGTGGCGGAGGACATGAGCGGCAATTGGGGACAGTCCCGGGTCCTCTCTGTCCTTCCCTAACCAGGCTCTGCTCTGCCAGGTCTGCCCGGGGCTTCCGGTCCCTCCGTCTGGGGAGGGCGGCAGGCAGCCTGTCCCTACCGCGACCGGGTACCTCGTGTCGCCCCCACACCCCGCCCCGGCGGCAGGGAGGGCGCCCCCAGCTGCTCACGTGTTGGGGGCGGCCCCGGCCCCCGGCGCCCGGCGGGGCCCCAGCAGCAGCAGCGGCTCCAGGCAGCGCGCAAACTCGGCGCGGTAGTCGCTGGCGATCTGGGCGGCGGGACCGGCTGGTGAGGCGGCTTCCTCGCCCCCTCCGGCCCCGCCCCGGCCCCCCCAGCCCGCGCCGCCCCGCACCTTGCTATTCTGCGCTGGCCGGAGGCGCTGCGGCCGCGTGACGATGCCCTGCAGCCTCTCCAACAGCTCCTGCAGCGGGAGGAGGGCGCTCAGGCCCCCGGGAGCGGGGGAGGGGGGCTGGCGGGGCAGGACAGTGAGGCCCCGCGCCGCGAGGGCAAGGCTGACTTTGGCACTCACCTGGTACGTGTTGGAGTCCCTTCCCTGGGACTGTCCCAGAACCCCCACGCCACCCCAGCCCCCAAATCCACAGGCAAGTTGGGGGGAGCCGGACTTCAGTAGACACCCCACACTGTGGGCGGAGTGGAGGCTCCCGCTCCCCTCCAGGCTTCGCCGTCCTTATAAAAGGGACTCAGCTGGCCCCTGAATGGTTTGCAGATGATGGTGCGGAGGAGGAGGAGGTCAGCCGCAGAGAGCCCTGGTCCAGACCCCGGGTGGCAGGCTGCCAGGCCTCGAGGTGGGAGTCTTGGGTGTGCAGGGTGGGCTTCTGATGGGGAGAGGGAGACCCCTCAGGAGCCAGGGGGACTCACATAGCCCAGGTCCAGGAACTCAGCCTTATTGGCCAGGCTGAGGAAGGATGAACAGTTGACCAGGTGAACCTGCGGGAGGGACACTGCGCTATAAATGGCGGGGTGGGGGGGGGTGAGTGCCCAGCCCTGTACCCCCAGCTCCCCTTACCTGCAGGGTGGGCAAGAGAGTGGCCAGGTGGGAGAGCTGCTCCTTGAAGGCCTTGTCCTTCTCTTCGTATTGGCTGGGGGAGGGGCAGGCAGCCTCAACTCCTAGGGGAGTGCCACCCACCCCCACCTGGGTGGGGGGGGGCTCAGAACGGGGAGGTTCTATCTCCCCACCAGCTCTGTGCATCCTTCCCCGGCGCCCTGAGCCACCCGGCCCTCCTCGCCCAGATGTCTTGCTCCCCAGGGTGGGGCAGGGTCTGCCTAGGTCCAGGCGGGGAGATAGGTGTATGGAGGCCAAGGGACAGGGAGTGGAGACCCCACCACCACCACTCACCTCTGCACCGCCTGCAGCAAGAGCGCTTTCCTCTCGGCCAGTTTGTCCTGGAAGGGATGGCCTGCTTCTGACTGGGCGCGGTCAGCCCGCCACCTCCCGGCCCAGCACTCCCCCACGCCTGGGGCCCAGCCACACACCTGGTTCCGCTGCTGTGCCTCCAACCTCCTGGCTCTTCCTGCCTGCCCCCTACTGCCTGGGAGTCCTGGTGCCCTCACCCTAAATGTCAGCAGCTCCCCCGGGGGTGGGGGGTGGGGCGGGGAGTGTTCCCTCACCACCCCGCACCTCTGGCACCAGCCTGGGGCTGGAACTCTCCTGGCCACCGTCATTAAGTAACTCCATGCGCGGCTGCCCTGCTACACCGGAAACTCCACGCGGGCGGGAGGTGGGGTGTTGTGGGTACCGGGTTGTGGCTGATGAGGATGCTCAGCCTGTGGCTGTCGGGTCCCCACTACCCCTCACCTGCATGCTGCCGAAGAGGGCATGAATGGCGGCCTCCTCCTCCGCCGCGCTGCGCCGCACCTCCTCCACCATCGCCTGCAGCTGCGCGATGGCCTCCCGTGTGGCCGTCTGCAGGGCCTTCACGGCCTGGGAACAGGGCGGCCTCAGCCCGGCAGGCATGCACCTCCCCTGCCCTGGCGCCCTGGGCACCCCGCGCTCACCAGCACCGCCTGCTCCAGCCGCTCGCAGCCCTGCACGTAGGCTGACTCGAGGTCCACGCAGTGCGCCCGGCTCTCCCTGCGGGGACCCCGCACGTCAGCCCCGCTCCCGGCTGCCCTCCGGCACCCCCTCGCCTCCCGCTCCCCCCTACCCACCCCTGCATGTCCCGGAAGCAGCGGATGCACAGCAGCGACTTCTTGTCGGTGGAGAACATGATGTAGGGCTCGGCGTGCAGCGCTGCGGCCCGGGGCGGCGGGGACGGAGGTGAGGGCTCCGGGCAGACCCGCCCGGCCCGCCCCGGCCCCGGCCCCCACCCGACACGCCGCACTCACTGCACTTCTGGAGCACATCGCGGCTGCGCTGGCCCAGGGCCACGATGTCGTGGCGCGCGAACATGCGTGCCCGGTGCGTCTCATCGCGGCAGCGTGCGCACAGCGGCTGCCCACACGTGTTGCAGAAGTACGTGGTCTCTGCGTCCTAAGGACAGAGGACCGAGCGCAGCCTCAGCCTGCCCACGGGCCGAGGAGCCTGAGTCCCTGAGTGCGCACGTGTCAGAGAGTGTCAGTCTGAGCCTGGGGCAGGCACGCTGCTAAATGCAGCCCTTCTGGGTAATCATGACGCTTGAATATACCCAGTTTACAGATGAGGGGTGGGGGGAGCAGAAACATTTTACCTACAACAAAATTTCGTGTTTGAAGGCTTCTCAAGCCCTCCTTGGCACCCTCAACAGTGGCCAAGTAACGGTGCCCACCCTGGCCATCTGCGTCACAACTTGGCTGGGAGAGGGAAGGAGGGCCCATTGGTTCCCTCCCCTACGCAACACCTAGGGCTGAGAGGCCAGGTCTCCCACTGTCGCTGTGGCTTTGACCCCAACAATGGCTGTGTAAGCACAGACCCAACTCCTTACTTTGGCATTCAAGGCCGTTTCCTTCCATGCTGTCCCTACCTCCAACCCCTAACCTCCTGAACTGTCGGCTCTCACTTGCCCAGCACATCCTGAGCTTTTGGCCCCACAGGGCTGTCCTCCTGGGGCTTGGAATACCTTATCCAACCTTCACAAGCCAGAGTCCCTCGTGTCATTCACGTTCACAGCCCAGCCTGAAGCCTGGCCTCTGCTCCTCTTTGTTAGACTGGGGGAGGGGGGCAGGAACACCCCTCTCCAACAGCACATTGTCCTCACTTCCCCTTGGGTACAGGTAGCTTGGTCAGCTCCCCAGGTAGGAGCCCTCAAGGGCCATCCCAACTCCACCCCAAGTTTGGGGACTGGTAAGCCCTCCCCCAATGGAATGATGTTAACCTCTGCCACTATCTGGCTAGTGCCTCAGGTCACTTGTCCTGGACCTCAGTCTTCCCACCTGTAAAACGGGGCCCACATTTGGGATCCAGGGTGACTTAGGTTTTGGAAAATCCAGGGAGGGAATACTCCTCTAAGGACATGTGGGGCACTCCTCCTCCCCCCCCCCCGGGCCGGCCCCCGCCCCCCCCTCCCCCCCAGGCCTCCCTGCCTGCTTGCCGCACTCCAGGTCACAGTTGGCACACTGCACCACCTCCATGCCATCCCCTGAGCTGTCCACCAGGAACTGCAGCAGCCGATCCACAGGAGGGAGCCCGCTGGGGCCCTTCACCACCGTCTGGTGTCTGTGGAGAAGCTGCAGCCAAGATCCAGATGCCCCTTCCCCATGGCTCCTTATCTCCTTTCCCACCCCCCCCACGTTTCAGGCTGGAACTAAAAATAGGAGCTGGCGTCTGCTATAAATATCTCACCCAGTGCTCATTCTGACCCTGTCCCCCACTCTGCCCCATCCTGGGCGAATCCTGGGGGCCCATGGGGTTGGTGACCTGGGGTTTCAGAGGTGGACACCTCCCCTCTACCCTTTCTCATCGCATTGCACAAACTTAGGGCTAGCCCTTGTAACTTGAGCCAACATAACCTGCTTCTGTTGATCTAATACTCAAGGGATCCCCCAAGTGAATTACTGTCAGTGTTAGATTGCTGTGCTGAGATCCTGCACAGCCTTCCTCTTGCCTCCTGGCTTTCTAGGGGAGGGCTTCTGCCAGTTACTCCGGGCCTCGGTTAACCTGCTCTGTACAATGGGCGGGAGCCCGCATTCTGGGGCTGAGAGGTGCGGGCTGGGGGCAGCCTCTCCCAGCGGCCTCTGCCGGGAGTCAGAGCCCTGCCCTCCCTGCACCTAGCCCCGCATCTAGACGGGGCCAGTCTCCCCGGGGGGTGGGGGGCGACCACTGGGCTTTGGGGCACTCACTGGCACAGCGGGCAGGCGAGGCGGCCGTCGGTGGCGCGGCCCCGCAGGCAGCCGGCACAAAAGTCGTGGAAGCAGTCCAGCAGGCACGGGCGCTCGAACTGTGCGTGGCACAGCGGGCACACCAGCGGGTGGCCGCTCGCGGCGTCCGGGGCCCCCAGGCCCTCCAGGGGCACGAAGATGGCTCCCGACATCTTCTGGAAAAGCTCAGGAAGGCGGCGGCGCGTGCACGGTGCGGGGAGCCGGCCGCGGAGCCCGCGCGTCCCCTCTGCCCGCGCGCGGCTCCCTCCCGTCTACCCCGCCCCGGCCCGACGGGGCGTCCAGCGGTCGTGGGGCGGGGACCACCTAGGCCCGGGCTGGGGTCTGGAGCGCCCGGGGCGGGGAGAACCGGCAGCAGGCGTGCGGAGGGGTCGCGCCCTTTGCGCGCTCCCCGCCTCTCCCGCACCCCCTTGGTGGCCCCGGAAGGTCAGGCCGCAGGACCGAGCAATGCGTCCTACTCAACGTCTACCCTCCCCTGCCTCCACGTCGCCCACCTCGCCTCACTCCCACCCCAGGAATTCCCCTCCCGGTGTCCTCTGGGTGACCTGCAGGCGACACCCCTTCCGCGCTGGACCGCAGCACTGCTCGGGCACGGTGCTCCCGTGCACCCTTCCCAGGCCGGCCGCTGAGCCGCGACGAGGGCTCCCGCCACGGCCACGGTCACTCCGCGTCTCGCCCCGAGGGCAGAGGCGGGAACGCGGGGGCTGGAAAGGACCGCGCCGCGCGAGGGCCCGAGGCTCTGACTGGCTCCCGCCCGGTACCCGAGCCCGGAGCCCGGAACCGCAGGAGCGCCGCGCAGGGCTAGGCCGGAGGACCCCGACTGTGGGCTCCGCAGGGGTGCCGAGGCGCTCTGGCTAGGCCGGCTCTCTCCCGGATGACGGGGGCTGGGACACGAGTGGGTGTGTGCGGGTCCCCAGTTCCTCCACAGCCAATTGGGGGCGCCAGAGAGCAGCGGCCGCCCCTCCGCAGACAGCGCGTGGGAGGGCCTGGAATCCCAGGCGGGCCTCTGGCTGGTTGGAGTCTCTCGGCCAAGAGACTGACCTCTCAGAGCCTCTCTGCTTGGGCGAAACAGAGCCTGCCCCTCGGTGATGCGCGAGAGTTTAATGAACTGAAATGAGCCTACTAGGCTTCTAAGTAATGAAGGCCTCAAACCCCATCACCAGCCGAGTTCCCCAAAGAAGGGGTGGGTTGGGGAGGGAGAGGAGTTTCTGAGCCTTTCCGGCAGAGCTCCCTCTGCTGTTCACGGCCAGGCCGGTCCTTGTTTATCCCAGTGTTATTTTCTCCAGAGTGCGGGCCATGCTTGGGTCATTTGCTACCTTCTCTGCACATGTTATCCTGAGCTCTGGGAAGGCAGCCTCTGTCTCTGCCCCTCCTGAAATCAGAATCAAGCCCAGAGACTGACCCACAGAAGGTGCTGGATAAAATCTCATCAGTTAGGATGTAATATTTTAAAGCTAGGAGATAATATTTAAAGCTGGGTTTTGAAGGATGAATAGGAGTTTGACAATGGGAGAAAGGAAAAGAATTCTAGGTATAAACTACCTGTTCTTTCTCTCTCTCTCTCTTTTAAGTTATTTATCTGTTTGTTTGTTTATTTATTTAGAGACAGAGAGAGCTCGAGCAGGAGATGGGCAGAGAAAGAGAGAGAGAGAGGGAGAATTCCAAGCAGGCTCTGGGCACAGTCATCCAAGAAACCAAGAGATCATGACCAAAATCAAGAATCGGACACTCAGCTGACTGAGTCACACAGGTGCCCCTAAACGACCTGTTCTACCCCTCTCTACCCCTGGTTCTATTTGTGCTCTAAGCCACAAGAACTTTAATAACAATAGCTAATGTTGTGGACAAGATACTATTCAAAGTTCTTTTACTTGTATGAACTCATCCAGACAACAGCCTTAGAAGGTGGAAAATGTTACCCTAGTAAGTGATAGAACTGATATACAGAACTACAGGATACTTCATAAGCGAATTATGCAGGAGTTTCCTTCTGGAGGGGCTGTAGGAAATGGAAGTCCCTTCCTAATACTTGGGATTATTTAATCCATTGATTCGTGTCTTCATCTGTTAGTAAGCAGCTGCCATAGGTCATACACATGGGAGGGACCACAGTAGCCACGGTTAGCCAAGTATAAACATGGACAAGTACAATTATGACAGACAATAATGACAGTGCTAAGTGCTCCAAAGAAAATTATCAGGATGATGTGAAGGAGGGCAGCTGGGAGGGGTGGAGCTGAGGGTACACTGGGTAATCCCGGGCAGAGACAGGCACTGAGCCCGAGACCTTGCAGGATGAGAAGTGATCAGACACAAGAAAAGCCAGAAAGAGTTCAAAGTGGAGGGAGCAGCAAGTATAAGGTCTCAGAAGTTGGAATAAATGTCAAGCAAAGAAAAGTAGACCAATGTGCGTGGAGACTCAGGAACTCAGGGGTTAGGTGGGGCTGAGGACGGAGGTGGGTGTAAGGGTTACGGGTTTGGGGGGGGAGGGGGAGGGAGAGTGGGGTCATGGGGGTGAGGGTGGTCCACTCCACACTCTAGACTAGAGATATCAAGGAGGTCACTGGTTGTGAGTCAGGAGTCCAGGGAGGGGTGGAAGCTGCACACAGAGACTTGGGGAGTTGTATTCAAAGGCATGATCTTGGGTCACACCAAAGGTCAAGTGCAGATAAAGATGAAGGGAGCTCTGTGTCCTGCAGCCCTTCAATCCAGGGAAGAGGAGGGAGCAGTAAGGAGATGGAGAAGGAGTGGCCAGTGAAGTGGGAGGAGAACCAGGAGACCCTAAGTCCTGCCCACCCCCCAAGAAACGTCAGCAAGGAGGAGGGAGTGACCCACAGTGTCAGATGCTGCTAAGGAAGCAAGAAGAGGAGGACAGAAACCTGACCCCAGTCCCTAGCAGGGGGACATCACCAGTGACCTTGATGAGAGCTGTCCTGATAGCTGGGGGCCAAAAGCCTGACCAGAGTGGGTTTAACGGACAATGGGAGGACAGTCCACGGAGAGGCAACTCTTCCAAGAAAATTGGTGTGAAGAGATTGTCTTTCTCTGTCTCCCTCTCTCTCTCTGCCCTCCCCCCACTTGCACATTCTCTCTCAAAAGGAAATGAACATTAAAAAAAAAAAAAAAAGAATAAAAGGGTGGGTTTGGTATGTGGTTAACTGGCACAACAGGCCTGAGTTTAAACCTAGACCAGTCACCAGTCAGTGCACTGGGTTTCCTCCAGCCCTTGTAAGCCAGGATGGGATTTCTGCCAGGGGAGGCCACTGCAACCAGGTGGAAGGGAGAGGAGGGTGTATGCAGCTGGGTGATTACAATGAAGGACCCTAGGATGTAACTGGTGAGGACAAGAGTGGGGTGAGGGTGGGTGGAAAGCAGTCCTGTCAATGGATCTCAGTTCGGGGGTTGCAGATCCCTGCTACTCAGCTTGGGGTGCATAGACCACCACCGGCAGCAGCATCTTCTGGGAGTTTGTGGGAAATGCACAATCTCAAACCAGTGAGACCCACTGAATTGGAATCTGCATTTTGAGGAGATCCCCAGGTGATTCCTGTCTACGTGCCAGTTTGAGAAGTGTTGGCACAAGAATTTTTGGAACTGGGAAACTAGAAGGCACGCGCTGGAAAGCTAGGTGGTGATGATTGGAGGGTGGGCGGCTTGTATTTTGAGATGGCGAAGGGGTCAAACTGGAGAGTGTACCTGACTGCAGCATGGAGGGCTAGCCCTGGGAGACACAGCCCCTGGGCACCAGCTTCAAGGCTGGGCACTTCAAGTAGGAAGAAGCCAAAGTGCTCTTGGGCATTAGGACCCCAGGACCAGAAAGGCCTCAACTCCCCAAGTTGGTGGGTTCTACTCCCATACCACTAGCTGGTGATTTATGGGTTAGTGAATTTCCTTATTTCTTTTCTCTTTCCAAAACTTTCAAAAGTAGAGCGAACCCTCTATTTCTCTTTGGGCTCATCCAGTCTAGCTCCCCCCTCCGATCATTTGCATTGGGACAGGCCACAGGGCCTCCTGCCTCAGCACGCCCCCCCCCCCCCCCCCCGCCCAAGGCCTGCGATAGGACGGGCTTTGCATTCAGGGAAAAGCAATCGCTCCCCGATCGTACAAAACAGGGCGAAATCGTGGCGGCCGAGGGGCGTGGCCGAGCGATTGGTACGGCCTGAGGCCTGCGTGCTCTGCGCGCTGCGAGCTCTTTGCGTCTGCGTAGAGCGCCCACCTCCCTTTCTGCCTCCGCTGCCGCCATGGCGCCCGTGGTTAGTATGGCTCCGCGCGAGGCCTCGGCTCTGGGGCAAGCACGTGGGCTTCGCTGGCCCGGCTCCTGCCCGGCTCGCGCGGGACGGCGCTCTGCAGAGCCCGGCCCAGGCTGGGCTGGCAGGCCGGCGGGAGCGGGCCAGGGCCGCCCCGGGCCCCGCACGTTGTGGGCGGAGGAGGCCGCGGCCTGGGGCGCGAGAGGAGCCCCGGAGTTTGCGGAGCCCGCGGCTCGGGCTCGGGCCCCTGTCTGCGGCCAGCCGGGAGCTGGGGCGCCCAGGCTACAGCCTGGGCCGGCCAGGGCCCTGGGGAGCCCGGCTGGCGTGAGGCAGCCAGGGTCTGGGCCTGGTTACCTGGGCGGAGGGCGGGGAAGAGGAAGGGGACCTGCCACTCTCGGGAGTCGCATATCCGGGTAACCTACACCCGGGACTTGGAGACGAGTGGGAATGTCCACGGAAGGTGTCAGGCTGGCTTGCTTTCAGAGAGGGGCCTGGGTTTGAGGACCCTCGTAGTGTTCATGGAGGAAGCAGTTCCTCAGGGCGCACCTGTAGAGACTTTTTTTGGTCGAGGGCAGGGCCCACCTTCATTCAGCCCCGGCCGGGCTAGGACCGGCCGTGTGGCGCCCTCGTGTCACTCGGCCTGCAGCTCGCCCTCCTCACATGTTGCCTCGAGCAAGTCGTTTTCCTGCCTCCCTTTTGTTGGGACACCGTTAACATTTTCGGCTTACCTACTCTTTTCTGCCGGGGCAGGCTTTTAATACCTCTCTGCATTTGTATGCCTTTGATTTAAAACCTTGATGGGAGGTGTGGATCCCATTGTGGGTAGGTCTTTTACTTGCTGATTGTGTATGTCCGGGACTGGATCTTAAAGCATCCCTTTAGGTTACCAGGAAGAGATGTCTTAAAGAGAAATCCGTGATTTTTGGAGTAGCTAAAATGTTGGGACAAGTTGAACCAATCAAATGGTAGATGAAATTTTTTTAAACGTGAAGGGGGGCCAGGTGTGTTCTTGGAAAAGTCTTTTTAAGAGTCTGTAAAACTTTTAGAGTGGAACTGCAAGTAGTTAGGTAAGGTCGTACAGGTGCTTTTCTTAGTGATGTTGGAGTTTGCAGAGGGAGAAGACTGAGCTTTGTGAGAGTAAATGATGTTGGAGTTTGCAGAGGGAGAAGACTGAGCTTTGTGAGAGTAAAGGGACTGGATCCTTGCCGGATGTGCTCAGACTGATGATTTAAATCAAAACCTAGAAATCGACAGTAGTGTTGTAATTAGAACCAAAGTTTGAGTCTTTTTCTTGTCCCTGCTGGGGTGGATGCGCTGCTGGGACGTGCAGTTCCCACTGTGGTTTTCAAGAAGGTAGGTGAGCAGTTAAACGGATCAGGACCCTAATCTGGAGAGTTAGGACAAGTACTCATTTCGGATTCAATTTGTCTTAGATATGCAAGGCATAGTTTGTATGCTTGCCCTAGTCCTGGAATAAAGTGTGCACTGTTTCTTGAAACTGTATTTCTAAAGTTTTATGGTAAATAAAAGAAAATGTTCCTTTTATTGTGGTTCATAAGGTAACAGACTTTTCATGCCCAGAGAGACGGGGGAGGCTGGAAAGGGCAAGTAAGAGTGCTCGAATTTCCCCCTCAAAAGGGCATGACTCCCGGCCCCTAAGCTTACAGAGCAGCCTTCTGGGTATCACCCCTCAGGGCAGGTCTCTTGCGACCCCGCAAGCAAGCGAGCACAGCTTCGCGGATTTTGGATTTGTGTGGGCTTTTCCATCAGGCATTTTCGGTTCGGTTCTGTTTTTGGTGGTTGGGGGGAGGGGCATACCGGTTGTGCCTTCATCTGTGTGTCGTTTGCGCACCTTAGAAAAAGCTTGTGGCGAAGGGGGGCAAAAAAAAGAAGCAAGTTCTGAAGTTTACTCTGGACTGCACCCACCCTGTAGAAGACGGAATCATGGATGCTGCCAATTTCGTAAGTGACACCCTTGCTGCCACTCAGGACAGGGAGGGACCTTCTGAGATGTTGCTGAGAAAACCTGCTGGAGCACGTTTCTGTTCTCCTGCTCGTGGGCATCTCTGGTTCTGGCTCCACACAGCCCGGAAGTTGGTCTAGTTACTTGTTTTTAAGTCTCGCTTTCTTTGGTGTGTATCGGTGGTGAGGAGTAAACATCAGTGCTAGGGAACTGCCTCAGTTTCTTTTGCCTCTTTCCTTTTGTTTCCAAAAGTGGTTTTATTTACTTCCGAGTTCCCAGGAAACGGCCAACTCCACTGGATCCGGTACCCGCTTGGCACCTTGGTGTGTTGAAGCATAAGCACTGGGCCCTGATCCGCACAGAGTAAGGGGCTGTCTCCACCCGGCCTGACTGCTGGGCTATGGGTATTGGACAGATGGCAGCGTTTCTTTGGGCTTTCCTTTTTATCAGATATCAGGGCTTCAGTATTTACATTAAAATATCCTGTTTGCTGATTTGTAATTGGAGCTTGTTTTTTCTCCATATCCCGCTTTGTATTGATATTTTACCCCACATATTTGGCCCTAGAAAAATTAACCTCATTGCCATATTTTGACTGTGCAACTTGGCAGTTTACTCTTTACCTGTTCAGTAGCAATGTCTGGGGAATTCAGACTTATTTATCTATCTATCTATCTATCTATCTATCTATCTATCTATCTATCTATTTAGAATGTTTACTTATTTTTGAGAGAGAGAGAAAACGTACCTGCGAGCAGGGGAGGGGCAGAGAGGGTGTGCGTGTGTGGGGGGAGACAGGATCCAAAGCAGGTTCTACGCTGTCAGCACAGAAACCGACTCGGGGCTCGAACTCACAACCCGAGAGATCATGACCTGAGCCAAAGTCAGACGCTTAAGCCACTGAGCCACCTGGGCGTCCCAGAATTCAGACTTCTTGTGCAGAGGCTCTTAAATTCCCATTTGCTCTTCTCTTTGCCAAAAGATAATGTTACAACAAGAATAATTTTCAGGTGAAAAAATCTAGAGGTTCAGCCTATGGCCACTAACAACAGTGAATGCCCGTAACTTCTTGCGTGTCCCTGCCTTGTGTGATGTGATGCCTTTTGTGTCTCTGTTGCTGTGGGAAGTCCCTTAATTGGCTCCTCAGTCTCTGTGTAACACTTTTCTCTTCTCTGTGGCCACCTTTCCCTCCTAACCTTTGTGGCCTCTTCCATCTTGTGTCTGTGTTGGCCCTTCCCTGGCATCGCTTCTCTCTCCCTGCCTTTACACTCACTTGTGTGTAATTGTTTCCTTCTAGAACCTTCTTAGGATAAAAAAACAAACTTGAGTCTAAGATGCAGAAATCAAGATTTCTGACTTAGTCACTCTATTCTGTCCTCAGTTAATGTACAGTGTATTGGAGTATGTATGTATGTATTTTAAAATTTATTTTTGAGAGAGTGCGTGTGTGCATGCTGGGCAGAGACAGGAGGAGACAATCCCAAGCAGGCTCCACGCCATCAGAGCAGAGCCCGATGTGGGTCTCTAACCCATGAAACATGAGATCATGACCCAAACTGACATCAAGGGTCAGACACTCAACTGACTGAGCTGTCCAGGCACCCCCCACCTTGGAGTTTTTAAATAGAGGATTGTAGGGATTTGGGGCTGGAGGGATTTCATATCATTTGTAACAGCAAGAGAACCAGAGTTGTCCCTTTTTTTTTTTTTAAGGAGGTAGGCTCTAAGCCCAATGTGGGTCTTGACCCCACAATCAAGAGTTGCACACTCCACTGACTGAGCCAGCCAGGCACCCCCGGAGTCCTCCTTTTTGACCAAGACCCCTGAATTCACCCCATGGAGGTGGGTCCCAGGCTTCCAAGGGGTTTTGCCAAGAGTGCCATTTCTGGGCTCCTGGGCTGTTGCCCTTCTCCTGTGCCATGCAAACGGCCCCTGAGCTGATGTAGAGTTGTTTTGGTCTGTGTTATGTTTTGCTCCTACTACTAGGTTGAAGACTGACTTAGGTCCTCTCATGGTACTGAGAGCACTGTTTTTATACTCCTTAGATTCAGAATTGTCTGTACTTTGTAACAGTTTGGCCCTAGGTTTCCTGTCTATTCTTTACTTTTGACTCAGCAGTCAAGCCTTTTGTGTAGAGGCACATTTGTTTGACCTTGTGTGGAAGCAGTCACATGTGTTCATGTGGGGATGTTTTCATGTTCCACGTGTAAATAAAGTTGAGTAGTGCTGTCTTCTAATTTCCATTCTTAGATTTCAGACCTCATATTAATAGCTAAATATGTGCTGTAATTTTTTTTTTTTTTTGAAGACTGAACATAGGAGAAACAAGTCTTCATTCAGTATTAAGAGCATAAAACAAGTGGGCAAAGCTGTCGCTTCACTTATCGATTTGACGATTTCCACAGGAGCAGTTTCTTCAAGAGAGAATTAAAGTGAATGGAAAAGCCGGGAATCTTGGTGGAGGGGTTGTAACCATCGAACGGAGCAAGAGCAAGATTACGGTCACTTCTGAGGTGCCTTTTTCCAAAAGGTATGGGACAGAAAAGTGCTACCTGCCAGCCTCTCGTCTCTGAGTCCCCCCCCCCCCACCCCCGTTTGTTTTTCGCTTGCATCCCTTAATTCCTGGAACAGGGTCCAGTGCAAGGAGGCACTGAATGAATGTTCCTGTGGGGGTTGAAAGCATTCAATTTTTGGTAGTTTAAAAAATTTTGTTTTTCACGGGCTAACGTATTTCAAGCAATAAAGATGCTCAGACTTGCTTAGACAGTACTGAAAATGAGAATATTGCCTCCTTTCCCTGTAGGTCAGTGGAGAGCTTTCGTTTTTATTTTATTGAGGTATAGTTGACACGCAGTGTTGTACTGGGCTCAGGTGCACAGCACAGCGATGGGACAGTTCTCTACCTTCTTCGGTGTTCACGATCAGTGTGCTTTCATTTTTAATTCTACTTTTAGTTCCCTGTAAGTGCCAGTATCGTTGGCTGAGGACTCCGAGATCTCAGTTTAGACTGAAGCCATTGTGGGCCCATTTTTCTAAGTCGGAGACCCCAGTTCGCTTGTGCTGCAGTATTGTATGGTGGTTGTAAGGAATTGAACCGCTTTATACCTCGCTCCTAGGCCAGAGCCTGGTATGTTCTTAGGAGCTTTCAATCAGACTGAATCAAGTAATGGGAAATTTGAAGGTGTGTTAGGACGAATTTGGTATAATTCAGCTTTTGCTTTTAGCTTTAATTATTATCAGTCAAGAGGTGACTTCCTACTCTGCCTGGTTCAGTTATTTGTGCAGAAGGAGATTTTTTTTTTTTTTTTAATGTTTGTTTATTTATTTTTGAGAAAGAGCACAACAGGGGAAGAGCAGAGAGACAGGGAGACACAGAATCCAAAGCAGGCTCCAGGCTCTGAGCTGTCAGCACAGAGCCTGATGTGGGGCTCGAACTCACAAACTGTGAGACTAGGACCCGAGCCAAAGTTGGACGCTTAACCGACCAAGTCACCCGGGCACCCCCAGAAGGAGATTTGATAACACGAGAGATGGATGCAACCATAGGGCCTCCAGGCCGTACAAAGCCTGCAACACACTGGGCTTTTGCAGAGCTCCTGGGGGTGATGCTATGATCTGTGACCTGTCCCCAACGTTTACCAGGCTGGCTGTGAGAATGGCTCCTGACACCCTTTCCATTTGCACAGATTGTTCATCCCCAGTGCAGGAGGACAGGGGCCCTGTCTTCATCGCTTTCCTTTCTGGATGGTAATAGTTTTCTTGAAGTGTTCTAGGTAGTCCTAATCTAGGACTTTTTCTTGTTTCTGCACTTCTGTAGCTTTTTACCTAGTTTTCCAACATCCTATTATAAGAAAAGGAAAAGGAAAATTAAAAAAAAAATTTTTATTTATATTGAGAGAGAGAACGTGTGCGCACATGCACGGGTGGGGGAGGGGCAGAAAGAGGAGAATCCCACGCGGGCTCTGCCTTCACAGTGGAGGTCATCACCTGAGCCGAAATCAAGAGTCGGACACTTACTAACTCAGCCACCCAGGCAGTTTAATTTAAAAATTATGAAAAATTTTAGGCCACCTGGACTTTCAAATTAAGCACCTCACCTGAATACAATATGGTAGAAACAGTAAATGGCAGAAAAGAATACTTTTTAGATGGAACGACCAAATTGATTTATTTTTATGTAGGGGAAAGTGGATAGGATTGAACTGAGATCTTCACATCTTTGTGAAGATTGCTTTGTTGGCGTAAGTAACGCTGTTGAGCGGTACTCATTTCCTGGAGGTGGTGAGTTTGTTGGTTCGTTCCTATCTGGGTCCTTGCCGGTCTGCCTGTGTGTCTCACGTAGTCCTTGTGACAGCCTGAAGAGATGGTAAGTATCAGGAGTCTCATTTCATGGAGGGGGAGAGTGGGGCTTGGAAAGGTTAATTTGCCCAGCCGGGACTTAGTTTGGTGTTCTGTTCCCTCTTCTCCTTTTGGGTTTGGGAAGATGCCCGAGGGCCTCCTAAGTAAACAAGTGAGAGAAGAAACACGATTGCAGGCTTTGGGCAGTTGGGATGTTGAGCACAGAAGCCAGTTGCTGCCTTTATAAAAATAGCCAGTTTTTTAAGCAGTTTGCTGTGGTGACTGCTTAGCTGTCCCCCAGGCCACACCAGCAGTCAGGCTGACAGGTTGAAAGGACTGAGTGCCGTCACTTGCAGAGGTGGAGCAAGGGCAGTGGCAGGGTGGCGTCCTGTTTCCCAGGAGTTGGGTGGTGAGCATCTGGCGGGAGTGAGTGTGACAAACAATCCCCGTCATCCGAACGACCTCAGAAAGAGGTTAGAATCCGTGAGGTGAGATGCGGGAAGTACTTGGAGCTCATTAGAAACCCCGTGATTTCTCCGTAAAAGGTACTAAGATCGGGTACTTAACTGTGTCATTACTACCATGGTATCTTTCTCCAGTGGTCACTAAGAACCACTTCATAGGCGTTTTGCTGTGTTTAACCGACAACTGTGACCTCTCCTTGTCTGTCCTCATTTTATTGCCAGTGTAGATGAAATGTGGCTGATGCTTGTTTTAGAAACTTGGCTGGGTATATCGGCCTTACCTTTGCCCTTTTTGGATGCTGGGAGAACACCCTGAATGGTGATGGTTTGAATGCACAGGTTTTATACAAGTGACTGTTGGAGATGCCGGAGCCCTGTGGTGAGTTCTCAAGTGTTCTCTCTCTGCAGGTATTTGAAATATCTCACCAAAAAATATTTGAAGAAGAATAATCTACGTGATTGGTTGCGCGTAGTTGCTAACAGCAAAGAGAGTTACGAATTGCGTTACTTCCAGATAAACCAAGATGAGGAAGAGGAGGAAGATGAGGATTAAAACTCCTTTATCTGAAATATTTTGTATAAGTTCTTCAATAAAACTTGGGAACCAAAATGGTGGTTTTCCTTGTATCACTGCAGTGTGGATTGACCAGAAAATTGGAAATCATAGTAAAAGGGCTTCATTTGGGCTGCCATTCACTTATTTGTAATTAGACTTTTTTTTCCTGCTTAAAAACTTTAGTTATTGTGGTAATAATACCAAAATAGAAATAACCTCCTTTAAGGGAACTGCCCGTGAATTGACCTTGAGCAGGTGGTTAAAGGGTGTGGAGGTGTGTGCACTTCAGTTAGTCACTATTTTACTTCAAAAGGTGTGACCGTTTTACCTGGTGCTTTTCTTAAAAGATTCAGGTATACAAACATTGGGACGTCTAATCCACTGAGAGCGAAACCAGTGACTTCTCTGAGGTTCGCTTCCTGCAGGAACAGGGCAGCGTTGATAAAAATGCAAGGTTCTGGGGCATTTACTTCACCTTTTGATTACAAATTACTCGATGCACACAATTATATGTACATCCTTTTTCTTCCTGTAGAAATAGGATGTCCTTTTCCACCGCTGCGTATTCTCCTCTTCAGGAAAGAATGTGGAGAGTGCTTATAAAAGTCCCAGGTTTTAAAAGTAAAAGTGCACAAAAATGAATTTGTAAATAAAAACTGTTCCCACAACTCTTTGCAACAAACTGTCCCTTTGGCCCCCAGCAGGGGGAGCTGGAGCTGAGCGGTGGTAGAGCTTCCAGAGATGGACCTGTGCATCTGGCCGGGATTGGAGCCTTGTCACGGGGGTGGGGCGCGAAGGAGAAGCGATTGAGAGACAGTTCGTGCCGAGGAGACGGGGAAACACGTGTGGACGTGCCAAGGGAATGGTCACTTCTGAGCCACCTAGGCCATGCCTGGATTTAATGTCCAGTCCTACAAACTTGCATTAAGCAGGACCAGACTGAAAGTGGGATTCCGTTGCCTTGTGTGCAGAGGCTGGAGATCTGAGCAAGGTTATTAAGTTGTAAAGATGTGTTATTGCCAACTGAGAATCCAGAGTATTTGGGAGTGACTTTGAAAAGAGACCCTGATGCCTTATGGTGCCCTTCTAAAATCTAAACAATTCTGCAGAAATGTCTGCATTATCTTAAAACTACAGTGTAAAATGTTCTTAAAGAGTTTCCCTCAGCTAATTTCTACACCTGACATTCTTGGGCTCTGCTGGTTGGGGAGCTGGAAATTAGAATCCTACCTTTGCTCCGATTTAACATTTGGTGCTCCTTGGATTGAATTTAACATGTTGCATCTTTGCAATTTCATTTGTGGTAAAGGCTCTAGCATTTTCTATTTCTATGCAAATTTCGTGAAGCAGAATTGTTTGCATGTGTGAAGGCGAGGTTTCTTTCTGATGTAACTGAGGCTTCAGCTGGGTTTTGGCCACAGTCCCTACCATGATCTGTCCCTACCGTGATCGTGATCGTTAACTGTTAGTAAGTTTATGACCTGGGTTTGCAAATTGTACTTGTTTGTTGCATTGATGTTCGCCTGTAGTGATTCTTAATTTGGTTGTAAAAAATTAACCCTGGGCTAAAATTAGCATATATAGTTTTTTTTTTCCCCAAACTGCTCCCAAATTTTAAAACTTGTAATAAAATTGAAACTCATTGGTTTTTCTATGCCTTTTTGAACTCTTGTAATTGAGTTTTGATCACATTTTATATTAAAGTGGCTAACACATGGCTACTATTACTGTGCAAGCCTTATTTTTTTTTTTTTTTTTTTTTAAGGATTGGCATGTTAATCTATTTAGCAACAGATTGTTTTTCCTGCTAATTGCTGTACCAACAATGACCTTGGTCTTCATTAAGCTTGAGAAGAAAATGTGTCCTTTATTTCCATTTTCTTTACCTCAGCTGTGCCTCGGTGAGAGTCTGGAGTTGGTCGTGACCCAACTCTCCGGGTCAGATCCAGAGCCGAGAGGATAAATTTGCAGACGACTTTTTCTGATGGAGGATATGTCCTGGGAACCTGAATCACTACGCCCGTTATGCCAGCTGTGTCCAGACCACCTTTAGACCACTTTCCTTTTCATCTCTTGACTGATGACCTACCTGCTCCATGGGAAATACAGCCCAGGAATGGGGGGGGGAGGAGGGTCATGGAGAGTTTCAGGCCAAGATTTTCGTTCATAAAAGCAACGGAATAGGAAGCTGGCACAATCCTGTTCTTAGCTGATTCTGGTCACCAGTACCATTTCTGGGCTAAAGGTTGAGTATTTGGTTTTCTTTCAAAAGCGTCAGTGACACCCACCTTTTCCTGTGAGTTTCAGTGGTTGAAGGTGATTTTTTTCTGAGTAGTGTTCTCTTCCTATCTTTTTGGGAAGAACCAAGTGTTGAGATACATGGACCCTAACTTCACCAGTGGCTCCTGCCAGACGGAAACAACTTGTGCGTAAGACATGGAACAAAGTGGGGGAGTTTGATCACACCAAATACTTTAAGAGACAAACTGATCAAAATTATGGAATGTTCTGGGGGCATTTAGACCACAGCCTTTTCAGAGGATACTTGATGACCTGGGAGGTGAGCAGGATTCCAGTGAGGTGATAGACTGGCCTGTCCCCTGGTTGTCACCTTAACCTCAGGAGAGCCTAGAAATTGGCTTTGGCAACCTGGCTTTCACTTCTTCCTCCTGCTGCCACAGTCCTTCCCGTGGCTTTGCTCCAAGCTTATCCAGCGTTGGAAGCAGAGTGTGGTGCTGGCCGCTCCCTTTGAGGGGGGGCATACGCCTAGGATGTGTGGGTCATTGGCCAGATGACAGATTCTGCAGTACCATGGGGACATGTCCTCTTGGTAACCCTGGACAGAGAGTGGGGCTGGCCAGAGTCAGAAGCTGGGGAGAGCCTGGGTGGGGTCCTGCTGGAGGTGTTGACTGCCTTGTCGGGTGCCTCTTCTTTGGGGTAATAGGTTGTAGAGGTTGTGTCCCTTTCTGGAAGGGAGGAAGGTGAGGAAGAGGCCTGGTGGGTGAGGAGGAGGTGCCGAAGGAAGCCGGTGAAGGGCTGCCTTTTAAAGGATGCCACCATGCTGCTTGTCTCGGGGAGCAAAAACCTAAGAATTTGTAATCTAGACATTTTCCTATCTTGCCTCTCTTTGGGAGGATCTGAGAATTCACATTCTTTTTTTCTAGGCTATTTCTGGCCAAGCTAAAACTGTCTGTTAATGCTGTGCTGACCGGCTGAGTTGGCTGCTACCGTACCTAGAACCCAGAAAGAACCCCTAAGATGATTTAAGTCTTAGACAACCCCTTCCTCCGGCCGAGGGCCATGGGGCCCAGAAGTCTGCCTTACCGAGAAACACCCCCAGCAACTCTAAGTGATTTGGGTTCAGGCAGTGCAAGACTCCCGTCTTGAGAAACAGGCTCCAGGTACAAGGGAGATCTTGGTGCATTAGGGACATTTACCCTTCATTTTATTTTTATTTATTGTTTTATTTATGAGGGCGAGAGAGAGAGGGACAGAGAGAACCCCAAGCAGGCTTTGCGGTCAGCCCAGAGCCTGGCACAGGGCCGACTGAGCCACCCGGGGGCTCCTGCCATTCATTTTAGAACACTGCGATGCCAGTGATGCAGCTCAGCTGCTAAGAGGAGGCCGGGGCGGAACTGCATGGCTCGCATGAGGGGTGTAGGGACAAGGGGCTTCACGGGGCCGTCAGGTGGTCACAAGTAGGATATGTTGGTAAAGAACTGTCCTCAGGCAGCGCTTGGGAGCCGCCTGTATGAGGAGTCCACGCAGCCCGGGGACGGAGACTGATCGGGGTGTTTGCTGAAGGTGCCTCATAAGCAGTATAGTTAAAATGATTTTGATTTTGAATTGTTCCTCAGGTGTAATTCTAGGCTCTCATCAGCCAGCAGGAGGACCTTGTCTCCTGAAACTGTCACCTTATGGATAGGCTTATTCTCAGAATTGCGGTCTTTATGGAATTGTCACCTTTTTAGGGATTGTTTTTGACATCAGACATTTGTGGTCCATTGTCACGGCTGCTAATAGTTTGACAATAATCGGAGCTCTCCTTTAAATATTCTCGGAGATTTCTAGTCAAAAGTCCCTTTGTCTCTGCCATTCCAGTCTTTGCTTAGTTTTGCTTTTGGTGGGTAAGTAACTTGACCGAGCCACAGCCCTCTGCAAGATGGGATGGCCAGGGGGCTGGGGGAGGACTAGGCATGTGAGCATTTGGACTCTGTTGCCAAATTCGGCAGGTGGAACTGTCCTTGAATGATGTCTTGACTGTCTCAGCCTCGCCTTGGGAATGGGACCCAAGATTAGTGGTGTGTGCCTGAGGTGGGGGCTTTCTGGTGATAGGAGATCCTGTAAGCCCACGTTTCTCTCAAGTGGGACAGAGAACCTTTGGAAGGGTCCTGACCTCCTCTGCCATCCTGGAGGGGTTGGGGGCGGGGCTGCTGAGGGGCGGACAGGTTTGATGGTGCTTCGGGCTTTTCCCTGGATAGTTAACATTCCGAAAGACTGGAGGTCTGGAAAGAGCAAGGCAGCCTTGCCAGGGAAAACGGAGGCTGGCTAAAGCATTGGCGATTTGGGGCCTCTGAGCTAGATGCTCAGTGACGTGAAATGCAGCCTTAGACCAGAGAAGCCCTTTGCTTTCTTAGCCCAACTCCCTGCTGCCTTTCCCTCTGCCCTTGCAGGCCACCTGCTCTGGGATGCTTCAACCTCCCTCTCTAGTGTGGCTTACAAGTGACCCGGCAGATGAAGGGGATCCCCGGCACCCTGCACTTTGACCCGGGAGGCTGGACAGACCCGCCTGTATCCAGGAATAAATGATGAGGAGCTTTTCTTCAGGGCTTGCTCCCAATTCGTTTGGATCGGAACGGGGAGGAAAAATTGCCTACACATTTTCCCAACTGCCCCGGGCCATCCATCGCCTTCTGGTCACAGCTTAGATTCATGGCTTGGGCTGTGG
>NW_024412388.1:4028626-4031320 GCF_014898765.1 Herpailurus yagouaroundi | reverse complement strand
CCCGGGAGGCGGGCACCTCCCTAAGCTGTCCTCCTCAGTAATTCCCAGCGGTGCTTGGGGCGGGGCCCCTTTGTGGCACTGATGGGGCAGTGGACAGCTGAACTTGCACCAACAGGTCTGTTTCCAGGACTTCACGGAACCCCTGGTGGGGGGTCCCCTGTTCCCTTTCCCCCCATACTCTGCCTCTTCCTGGTTGTGTCAGGGCTCAGAGCGTGGGGAGGGTTGATGGGCTCCTGCCTCACTCTGTTTGGGCCAGAGGGGTTGGGTCCCTGTCAGAGTCCCCTGCCCACCACCTGTTCTCCCTGCTTGTGCCCATTGCTCTGGGGCAGGGCGAGGTGGAGGGGTGAGGTGGTCCCCAGGGGCCCTGCAGGGAAGAGGTCCTGCTCTGGGCCCCTCTGGCCTGGGGATTGCGGCCCCGTCTTTCTGCAAGACGTGATGCCCTGAGCCTTCCCAAGCTCCCAGCTCCCTCTCTGTGTCCCTGGCCCCAGGCACCGTCCTGGTCCACTTCGTAGCCTCCTAAGCAGTCCTCCCTGCCCGCCCTCCCCTCAGCAGCCAGGGTCACCTTTGTAAGCACAGATCAGACCCAGACTCCCGCTGCTTGGGTAGATCAATGTGCTCCTGGTCTATACCACCTTCGTCTCCCCCCTCATTCCCCAGCCGCAGCCACACTGGGCTGCTGGATGCTTCTGGAACGCCACCTCCAACTCCAGACTCCGTCCTGCCCTTGAGTACTGGCTGTGACCTCTGTCTGACCTGCTCTTTTCTCTGCTCATGGCGGCCTCCTCGCTGACACGTCAGTCCCAGGATGCGAAAATGTCTCCGCGGGGAGGCCCTCCTTGGGCCTGGCCCAAGCACGGCCCCACCCCTGTCCCTCTCAGGGACCATTTTATTTTAATTTTATTTTTAATTTTAACGCTTTATTTTCTTGGCCGCACCAGGTTACTTCTGTGTCAGTGGGCTCCCCGTCTCGAGGGCGACTCCTCTGATCACCTGCCGTGCTTGGCATCCGGCACCCTGGGTGCTCAAGAGATGCCTGTGGTCTCGGCGTCTGAGGGCTGGGAGTCCCTAGCTCACGCCTGGCCTCTGGACACGGCGTCGGCTTCAGCCCGGGCCTCGCGTCTCTCCTGAAGTGCCAGCCAGTTGGCCCCCTAGCCCTCCATTACAGCTGCCCCGTGGCCCTCGGCCTGGGCTCATGGTCGTGACCCGCTCGGACCTAGGGCCGGCTGCTTCCAAAACGTCACAGCTTTGGCGGGGAGGAGCCAGTGTGTGGGGCGCAGCGGCGCTAATTTTTCAAATCTGCAGCGGTTGGACGCGTCTCTTGTCAAATCTTTCTTTCCATTGTGCCTCACCTTCCCCTCCCCCTCAGCCGTGTTCTTGTTTCCCACACAGGGCTCTGTGCCACCAGTGCTCTGGCACCGAGGCAGGTGGGCGAGCCTGTGTCCAGGAGGAGGCGGGGCGGGTCCCTGCCTTTCTGGCTCGGGCCCTGGCGGCTGCCACATTCTGCCGGGAGAGCGGAGGGCTCAAGGGTCAGGTGCAGCCTGGCTCTGCTTGTTAGCTGACTGATCCCGGGCAAACTCCCCAGCCCCTGTGCCTCGGTGTCCCCACTTGTGGAATGGGGATATGGCACTAGCTACCTCATAGAGGGTTATTGTGAGGGCTGGTGAGACAGTGCACGTGGAACATTTAGGTCACAGTGCCCAGCACATAGTAGGTGCCCCATAAACTGTGACCACTGTAATTGGCACCATCCAAAGGGGGGCAGTTGACCTACCTTCCCCGAGGAAATGCTTCTGAGACTTGCACCTTCATCTAGTAAGCTGGGGGGGGGGGGCACGGGGGCCTGGGCTGCAGGAGGGCTGGGAGTGTGAGGCCATGGTGGGGCTGGAGGGAGAGAGGGAGTGGCTCCCTGGCCTTTTCCTTTAAAGTTCCCAGCCTGCTTAACCCCAGTCAATCCCTTACAGCCAGAGGGGTGGGTTTCTCAGGGCTGGTGAGCCCAGCCTCTCCGCCGGCCAAGCAGTGTGACCACTCTGGCCGCAAAGACACTTGACTGGCCCGTGTCCCCATGCCCACAGGGCTGACCCCAGTCATGTGAGCATCTTAGGCTTCTTGGAGCCCAGGATCCAAGAAGGAGTGATGGCCATGATTCCCAAGGTTCATACTTTCCTAGCTTACTGCACCCCCCCCCGGGGACATGTGGGTTTTGGGGGCCCCACGGAGCCTGTATGTAATACCATTTGCTGGGGGGAGGGAGGGAAAATGACCAGCGTGCTTTGCCCAGTGCCTTGGCCTGTGAGATAGTCACTTCCTTCCGAGTTGTCTATCATTTCGTCCGTTTATTCAGTCAACAACCCTCCTATTAATCCACCCACCCATGTGTGCACTTTCCCACCGAGCATCTGTTTATCCAACCATGAAACCAGCCAACCGGCCGTACAACCACCACTCACCAGCCAGCCATCCTGCCCACATCATCCATCCATCCTAGCCACTCTCCATCCACCACCCACCACCATCCGTCCATCCATCCATCCATCCATCCATCCATCCATCCTACCCACTCTCCATCTACCCATCCACAATTCATCTGTCCATCCATCCATCCACCATCCATTCATGTATCTGTCCATCCATCCATCCATCCATCCATCCAATCCATTCTCCATGCACCATCCACCATCTATCCATCCATCCCTC
>NW_024412388.1:4000191-4028616 GCF_014898765.1 Herpailurus yagouaroundi | reverse complement strand
ATCCATTCTCCATGCACCATCCACCATCTATCCATCCATCCCTCGTACCCATTGTCCATCCATCCATCCATCCATCCTTCCATTATCCATCCATCCATCCTATCTATTCTCCATCCACCATCCATTCATCTGTCCATCCAGCCATCATCTGCCCATCCATCAATCCGTCTGTCCATCCATCATCTAGCCATCCATCCATCCTACCCACTCTCCATCCACCATCCACCATCTATTCATCCATCCATCCTGCCCATCCATCCATCCATCCATCCATCCGCCATCCATCCGCTTGTCCATCCTTCATCCATCCGCTTGTCCATCCTTCATCCATCCATCTGCCTCCCCAACATAGATTTATTGAATATCTTCTCCGAACACAGTATGTGGTATCTAACTTTCTGGGGCTTTTGCAGGTACAACTTTTGAGACTTTCTGCCTTGCCTTTGGCTCTATCCTTATTTCTCTCTCCCTGTCTCTTTTTCCCACTCTGTCCCCATGTCTGTCTCACTGTCTTCGCTGAGTGCTTGCCTCTGCTTCTCTCTCTCTCTGGCTATCCCTCTCTTTCCCTGTTTTGTCCGTGTCTGTCCCTGACCCTCAGGTGCGTCTCTCTATCCTCTCCCTCCTTGTCTCTCTTTCCTCCTACCTGCCTGTGCTCTGGCTTTGCATGGGGTCCTGTCCCTGCTTGCCCTGGGTCCCTGTCCTCTCTTCTTTGATCTCTTCCTGTCCCCAGTCCCTTAGGGGAAAAGCTTCACCTCTTCCCCCTGCTTGCCTGCCCAGACTGCTCAGAACTGACACTCTCTTTGATGAGATGCCAGTGAGGTGATGTCTAGGTTTTGGTAAAGGTCATAAATAAATTATCAATCCTCTCTTGGACAGGAGTACTGACCCCCCCCCCCATTATCAGCAGAGGGCCTGTGGTGTGGGGGTGCTCCAAAGACTGATGGGAACCTTGGTCTTGGTGCCCTGTCCCTTGGCTAGCCTCAGAGTGGCCTTGGGAACCCCTGGCTTGGCAATGCCCAAACTGGAGACCCGCTCTCTGCCACCCGCTTTGGGGCCCCGGGCTCCGCCTGCTGTCACTGAGCACTTACTGTGTGTCTCACGACGTCTAAGTCTCCACCCCATGAGAACGGCGCCGTGAGGCCCATCTAAGGATGAAGAAGTAGGTTCATCTGGAAAGGGATTGGGGGCAACCTGCCAGGAAGGGGTGGTAGCTGGAAACCTGCACTCCCCTGGCCACCAGCTCTTGTCCCCTGCCTGGTGGTGGGTCGGGGGTGGAGAACAGAAGGAGCCTCCTTCCCAAGCCCCAGAGACGATGGTGGATGTTGAGCTGGGTCCCCATCGCTGGCAGATTTGACTGCCTTTCTGGACCCTGGCAGTGGAGCTTTTGTCCCTGCACCCGGCTTGGGCCCCCGAATCTTTCGACCATCCTCAGATCAGATGACCTAACTTTTCCCTCCATAATCTGATCACCTTGCATTTGCAAAGCTCCCCGGGGGGCTGCGTTCTTGCCCAGAGGAGGGGGCAGGAGCTGGGCAAAGCATAACCCGCCGGGGGGGGGGGGTGTGTGAGCGTGTGGACCAGCTCTGACCCTGTGGGACCCTGAGGGACACTGTGGGACCTTCCAGACCAAGGGCTGATCTGAGTCACCTTGGTCCCAGGGTGAGGCCCGAGCTTGGCACAAAGGCCTTGCTAAATAAATATGAGGAAAGTCTGAATTCTGGAGTGGGGGTGGGGGGTTGGGGGAGGCTCCGGTGCCCGGAGAGGGGCCGGGGTGAGGACCACGCATGGTGGTGGGAGCCACCCATCTGAGTTCCTTCCTGGCTGTACCACCTGCTGGCTGTGAAGCTATGTGGGTAAGTCGTGAGATCTCTGAGCCTCAGTGTCCTCATCTGCAAACGGGGGTAATAATAGTACCATCTCTCAGGGTTCCTGTGTGGAGTAGACAAATTGGTTCAAATTAGCACATGTGACCTTCCTCAAGCCCAGTGCAGGTGGCGTCAGGTGGCACGTAGTTACTTGCACTGTTACGCCGGGTTACCCTCGAGAATGGCCCACCCAGCTTGCCTGGGCTGCAGCCTTAAATGGCTCAGTGAGGGCAGCCTGGGGGGCACCGGAGCATGTGCCCAGGGAACTGGTGAGAGGGCTGTGGGTGAGCTTAGGAAAAAGCAGCAGACGTACCTCTCTTTGCCCCGCTGTCTCCACCCCGCTGCCTGTCTCCGTCTCTCTGTCTCTGGAGCAGCATCCACCCCCCCCCCCCCCCCGCCCCCTCCCCTGCCCCCCAGCCTGCTCCCGACCTGGAAGCTCAGGAGGTAGCAGAGATAACAAGGCTAATGGGTCCTAATTATAGCCCAAGTTGGATCGATGGAGCCTCGGCCCTGGAGGGGCAGGGCTGGTGCGGGAGGGCACAGCCCGGCGGGGCCAGAGGGCTGTGGGGGCTGCCAGGAAGGGCAGGGAGGAGCTGGCGGGGCACAGAGTCCTGGGGCTGGTCTTTCCTGGACCCTCACCCCAGGGCGAGTGGGATCCCCCCCGAGGAGGGTACAAGGCTGGGGGCTCGGGGAGCAGCAGATGGGCCCAGGAAAGGGTGCTTGGATATAACTCGGAGGGTCTGGCTTTCGGAAGCTCGCCTGATGTTGCAGAAGAAGGAGGGCGAGGGGAGATGAGGCTGGGGTGAGATTGGGGTGCCGGGGAGTCATGAGGTGTTGGCGGGGAATGTCACAGAGCTCAGCCCTGGGGTGTCCTCAGGGCTACCAGAATCTGTGCAGGGAGAGGAAGGGTCTGTCAGAGATGGGGGGTGGGCAGGGCGGGGCCCTGATCCTGGTGCTCCAGCTCTGGAACCTTCCTGGAGGAGGGGTTTGATCAGGCAGATGGCCCTGGGCCGTGAGGTCTTCTGGGAGTGGAGGAGGGGCTCTGTCCATGGGCAGAGGGTCTGGGGCCTTGTCCTCTGAGGCTCATTCTGGGCGTGGATTAGGGCTGGAGTGTGGGGCATCCCCCGACCCCCTGCCCTCCGTCCCGGGCAGATAACCTCCCGCAGCCACCTGTTCATCCCCTTGTCTGCTCTGCTGGCCACTTGGCCAGTCGGTGACTGTGTGCTGAGCTGGCCTTCCCGGGCTGGGGACCACCCTGCTGAGGGAACAGGGGACTCAAGGAGGTGGCAGGAGGGAGAGAGAGCCCCTCCCGATTGCATCAGCCTGAGCCTGTTACATAACTGGCGCTGGGCACTGCAAGGGTGCAGGGGTGGCTCTGCCCAGGCAGTCTCCCCGCGGCTCCAGAGGAGGTGGGGACAGGTGGGGGTGGGCAGGTGTCGACGGACAGCTGTGTCACTACCTCCAGACCCCCCACTTCAGGACGCTTCTGGGGGTCCCCGTGCGCGTTTTCAAGCGGTCTGAAAAATCCCTGCCCCTCCCCTGCCAGGGCTAAGAGGGACAAAACGGGACAGGGTCAGCTTGTGCAGCCTTGCCTCGGCCTGGCTCCACTCAAGACCTGGCCCACATCAAACCCAGCCCTGGGCTGGCCCCCCTGCTGCTCTCCCCTGTGTGCCATGGCCCCGGCCAAAGGCCCGGCAGCTATGCCCCCCCTGTGCCAGCCAGGACCACTGAGCTGGCCCTCGGGGGCGGCTGGTACAGTGACCACGAGCAGCAGCTTGAGGTCCTGCCTGGAGTCTGCCTCCCTGCACGCCCGTGTTTGCCCAGCGGGATGGGAAGGGCTCTAGGACTCGGGCCTGCCCTGCTGCCTGTCCCCGCGGACTCCAGGGGCCCCGGCCACCCCAGAGGGGGGCCTTGGGGCAGACGGGTGGCCAGACAGTGGTGCAACCCCCACTTGCCCCTGGTGGGGAGGTGGTGCGTGTGGGAATGGGTCCTGTAGGGCACCGGGGTGGGAGGGCGTCCGCTTGGCCACTGGAGTCACCAGTGCCCTCTAGCCGCACCCACACGACCCTGGGGACTCTGGGGGACTGGGGTCCCAGGCAGGGGGTGAAGGGAGACCCGTGTGGAGGACAGGAGGCCGGATGTGGGTGTGTCCTGGGTGTGCACACGCGTGTGTGAGCATCTGATGTCGAGCAGCTGGTGGGGTCAAACGCCACGCCAAGCGGTCCAGGCTTCCTGGGCCGGGTGGGTACGAGCTCTGTTTCTATTAACTTATTTCAGTGGGGACGCCCTATCGTCTTTCCCGATGAGAGTCCCCTGGGCACCTTCCTCGGGGTCATGGGGTGGCAGACCCGCCCTGGCTGAGATCCCCTGTCGTGTGTCCCGCCCCAGCCCCCGCACGGCCAGAATCCCGGGGGGCTCTTCTCTTTGCTCCCCTGGGCACACTTGGCGGTAGGGGGGCGGGTAGGAGAGCCTGACTGGGGGTGCTCAGGCCCCCGGGCTGGCATGCAGCACCCCTTTTGTGGACTCTGGACACTCCGTGGCTTCCTTCTGGATGTATCTCTACTCTGGGGGGTTCGTTTCTTGTCGCTGTTTGCTCCCAAGAGGACCCTCGCCACTGTCCCCTTCATGGCCCACGTCTGACTCTCCATCCCCCCACTGGGGACTCGGGGCTCGCTGCCCTTTTCTCGCTGCTGATCTCCTGGGTGGGAGTGAGGCCCTGGGGCCACACGTCAAGCCCCCTCCTTTTTGGCAGGGGTGGGGATGGAGGGGTGGCATGAAGCTGGAAGCCAGCTGCTTCTTCAAAGATATCCCGCTGCGCACACACCTGTCCTGCTCCCCTCTTGGCCTTTTAAATTCACGAGGGAGGGAGGGAGGGAAGGAGGGAGGGAGGGAGGGAAGCGTGGCCGCTTGTGGAAAGCCCACGTGTGGCGGATGCAGCATCTCTCTGTGGAATTTCACGTCTTCCTGGGTGCCCAGCCGGAATGTGCTTGGCATCCTGCATGTGTGACTGGGGGTGTGTGCACCGTGTGGGGGTGCGCGTGCCGGTTCGGGCGGGAGACACGATGTGGTCTTCGAGCCTCATCAAGGGAGGGTTCTGGCTTCCTCCTTGTTGGTCTCCCTCCCAACTCCGGACACTTGTTGTGTGGCTTCACGTGGTCCTGGGGTGATGTGACCCGTGCGTCCCCACCATCCAGCATTCACAAGCCGTCTCCTGGCCACACTGTGGGCCTCTGGAGGGCGCAGGTAGGCCCCGACCCCTCCCTGGGGCCAGCTGGAGGGGGTTTGTGATTCTCTGGGTCTGCTTCTGCCCTGGAGGGGGTCGTGTCAACGAGGACTCATGATTAATCACTCACTTGTGCTCAGAACACTGTTCTATCGTATCGGGGGGAGGGGTTCTATCGGGGGGGGGTTCTTTACGGTCCCATTTTACAGTGAGGGCAGGAGAGGTCTGGAGAAGTGGGGACATGGAGCACAGCCTGCCTGAGGCCTGGGACTCCATGCACCAGGTGTGGATGGTGGCTCTGAGGTCTTGGGAGGAGCCTGGGGCAGGGGCAAGGTCTGCAGGGAAGGGGTGGGTGCTGGGGAGGCCGGTGGCCGTGACCTGGCAGGTGGCCGGCCGTGACCCAGCAGGTGGGTGCCTGTGGAGCTGCCCGTCTCACTGGGCCCTGCCTCTTCTTCTGCGTCCCTGGGGGCCACCCTGAGGGAAGAGGCGGAGTAACCCCCTCCTACTTCTTACTCCTCCAGAAGAAGAAGATGGTCTTGGGGGCTTCGATGACTGCTTCCCTGAGGAGCCTGTGGGCCTTCCCAAGAAGAAGAAATCCAAGAAGCTCAAGGAGAACAGGTCCAAAGGGAAACGGAAGAAGAAGGAGGTGCGTGGGTGGGTGGTCCTGCTGGGGTCGGGGTGGCTGGGGGTGGGTCAGGGCCCCAAGGGGGTCTTGGCTGCTCTGCCTGGGCCTGCGGAGAACCTTCCAGGGCGGTGTCCTGAGAGCTGGGTTTGAGTGCGAGGCACCAAAAGCAGTGTGTACAGAGCTTCACAGGCCGGGTCTGAAATGCCCTGTCCTCATAAACGGGATGATCCAGGGTCGTGGTCTGTATGTCCCAGAGCACTGGTGGTTTGGGGCTGGTAGGACGCCGGGATGCAGGGACCGACCCCCATCCTGGCCGCGGCCACTGCCCTCACCCCACAAGACCTGAGGCTCTGTGGACGATGTCCGGGGAGGTGGAATCTAGGATCCTGGGGCCTCGTGCTTTCTGCACATGCCCCCCCTCCCCCCCCCCAGCTGCTTTCATGGGCAGCAGACCTGGGTGGGAGGCCCGATGCTCTCTGTTCCTTGGTCGCAGGCTTTTAGGTTGAGTCTGCCCGGTCCCCAAGTGCAGATGAAAGACCACCAGAGGTGCCCCAGGCAGGGCTGAATTCTCTCTCTCCCTCCGGGGCACAGGGTGCAGCAGGAACCCCCCCTCCCCCAACCCCAGGCCAGGAAGGAGGCTGGAGGTGGGCAGTGTCTTTGCAGTGGTGAGGCCGGGGCAGGGCTGGGGGGGGTAGTTCGGCAGCTGGAGGGGCGAGGGGCCTTCAGAGCCTGGGAAGGCTGGCGCTTGCCTCCCCCATACCCACTGCCGCTCCCTCGGGTCTCGCCCTCCCTTCTTCCTCTGGACCCGCTTTCATATGTTTGCGTTTGTCCAGGCCGGTCTCCGTCTCCCTCCGCTGTTTAGGCCTGAGCTTGGCCTCTGCCTCACCCTCTCTCTCCCTCCCTCTCCCTTCTCTCCACCTCTCCTTCTCCTTCAGCCTCATTTCCCACCCCCCTTCCCACCCTTCACTTCCTCACCCTCTCTCCTTCCTTCTGCTTCTCAAAGGGGGCGGAGGGCCGGGTGGATGGGAGGCCTGTGCATGACCAGCCGCTGCCTGGCAGGCCCCCAAGGTGACCCTTAGGTCATTGCTGCCCCCTGCCCTGTACTCCTGAGAGCCTGGCTCAGCCGGCTGTCAGATCCTAGAGTCCAGAGCAGGGTGCAGCAGCCAGAGAGCAGTGTCTTGGCCGCCATGTGCCCCCCACCCAACCACCCGCCTGCCTGGGTCCCCAGGACACGGGGAGGGGGATTTCAGCCTGTGCTCCTCGTCCTCTCCAACCTGGTGGCTCCAAGATAAGTCAGTGGGTGGAGGCAGAAGAGGGGCGGCGGACTTCTTTTCCTTGTTTCCTAGGGGCCCGGGGGGGGGGGTGGGGACAGGCAGCAAGTCATGGATCCTGATTTACATAAAACAACCGGGCTGCGGCCAGAACCTGAGCATATGTAGATGAAGCTCCTTGTCAGACCCAGCGCAGGAGGGAGAAATGATTTCAACCTGTACTGCAGCGGTTACCATAGCAACCAATTATTCAGTGCTAAATTATAACTGTTTATAACACTCGTGAATGGGAAGGCTCATATTTCATTCTTTCTTTTTCCCTCTCAATCTTGAAGGACCCCAAATTGAGAATGACCAACTCTCTGAATCTTTCCTTTTGAGTGTAAATGCCTCCTTTATCGAGAGATGCGGGGCGTGTGTGTTGTGCGCTGGGCGCTGGGCGCAGAAGGAAGGGAGAGGGAGATGGAAAGCCTGGATAAAAGGCATCCGCAGAGCTGGGGAAGAGGAAGGGCGGGTGGGGACTGCCTGCTTGGGGTCCCCGGGGCCTGCATTGGTGGCCTGCTGTGCCCTCAGGGGGCCAGGGGGGGTCGGGGCAGGGAGCCCTCCCACTTACCCCCAGCTTCTCACACACACAGCCTGGGCATGGTGTTTATTAAGGAAGTCAATGGATTCTGTTGGGGACTCCGAGTCCACTAAGATTCTTCCACTACCAGGTGTCTCCCCTGTAGTTATGTCTGGGGCTGCCACAGCCCAAAGGACAGCATCAAGGTCAAAGCCCTGACTATGACGGTCATACTGATGTTCGCACATCACTATGGCTTGGGGCTGAGGTTGGCTCCGGGCTTTATTAGGACATTATCGCTCCGTGCCTGTGTCTCTTCCCCTGAACATGGCTTGGCCCAAAACCCCTTCTGTAAGTTCCAAGATACTGAACCGGCTGGTCTACCCCTGGTTCTCGGTCACTCCTTCCTTCTCACCACTGGCTGGTGCTGCTCATGGATCACTCCTTTTTGTATTGTTTTCAGAACCCCTTGCTGCTCTTCCTCTTGCCCGTTTCTCTGCAAGGAAAGATTTTGGGGGAAGAAACAGGAGGCCTGGGTCTTGAAGGGGCCAAACAGCTGGATGCAGAGATAGGCTGTGGATACAGGCTTCTTGTGCCAGTGGGAAACCAGTCTTCAAAGACCTGTCCTGTACCTCCACCCTCAGCCAGCACCCTGCCCCACCCTGGGCAGGCAGGAGGGCCTGGATGACATCGGGGTGCAAGTCGGGGTGGGCCCAGGCGCCATGAACTTCATTTGGTTGGGGGGATAAGGCACGGCCTGGGGAGGATGAAGGAACAGGTGGTGAGTCAGAAGAATTGGGGAGCCAGAGCTTTCTTTCTGACAGAACTTTCCCCAGTGCAAGTAGACCGTGGAGGGAGAAGTCTCCCCTCTCCCTGCCACCACTGCTGTCACCCCGGGGGGCGACTAGGGCACTGATGAGTGGCATATGTGCCCTGCCTTAGCACTAACTCATTCCTCAAGGAGGATCTTGGCCCTCCTGCTGTGCCACTTAGCCCTGGAATGGACGCTGGGCCAGCCCTCTGGCAGTGCTCAGCTTGGGGCCTTGCGCCAGGCCTGGCCTCCAGGGCACACACAGACAGTGGAATCTGCTGGAGGTGCGTTCCCCCACTCCCTCCCTCCCTGCCTCCCTCCTGCCTGCTCCCTCTGGGCCCCACATTTGGAGCTGTGCTGGCCACTCCTGGACCTGGCAATGCTGGCTTCCCGTCAGATGCCCAGGTCCATGCACCCTTGGGTGTTGCCACAACAGCCTCTTCTGTAATTGCCACCCAGCTGCAGACACTGGCTTTGCATTTGGCTTAGCCGGGTCCTCACGTGCAGAAATGAGAAGGGTGAGGCTGGTGATGTCCTCAAGTCTGTCATCTGGCCTGCATCTCTGGCTTCCAAGTAGAGTTGGAGTCATGGGTGCTTGGATCTCTCCCATTTCAAAATGGTTACAGCCCCCTCTCACACCCTCTGCTTTGTTCCTCTTGAATCCCCCTTTCACAGATGGTGAAGCTGAGGTCAGGCCGCAGTGACTTGCCTAGTTCTGTGCTAGCGAGGGACAGTGATCCTAGGCATTCTGTGTCCTGCAACCTCCCTAGGGAGCCCCAGGACCCACGGTCAGGCCACTGGGGCCTCACCTGAGTGGGTATTAGTCATGGGTCCACCCCAGGGCAGCTTGGGGACCAGCCCCATGCCCCGCCCCCGGCAGCCCCACAGCCCCACAGCCTCTGTCCGAGGTGCTGAAATCCATGGCAGCCTCCTCCTTCCATGCTTACCTTTGCTGGGGTGAGGGCTGGGGTAGAGCCTGTCTCTCAGGTCTCTGGAAGGGTGGTCTCTTGCAACTGGCTGAACTCTACACCCATGGGGAAAATTGATGTCCCTATCTGACCTCTGCCTCTCCAAAGGACTGTGGCAGAGCTGGGAGCTGTGGTCCCAGGGCTCTGCATTGGCATCTGCCCTGGGAGCACCAGCAGCCAGGACCGGCTTTGCCCCTCGGCCCCGCATGGCGCATGGCGAGTCAGTATTCTGGGAAACACCCAGTTCCGGAAAGGCGCAGAGGCCCTGCTGTCTGGCACCCGCCAGCCAGCAGACTGACTCAGCGGCTTAATGAGCATAAAAGGTTTGGGAGCAGGGATCCCAGTGGGAGAGAGTTGGGAAGTGCAGGGAGCCCGTGGGGGAGTCCTTTCCCAGCTGTATCTTGGGAAGAGCCTTCCTCCTGGGAAAAGACTCTTAGCTCTTTACAGGGTGCCTGGAAGGGGCAGAGATCAGGTTGGGCCCTCCCAAGAGCCTCCAGACAGACCCCTACCCTTGCTCCCCCCCGCTTCCCTTCTCCCACCTGCTCTCCTTCCTCCTCTCCTTTCCGACCCCCTCCCCACCTTCTCTTAGGCCTCCCCCCCCCCCCCCCCGTGCTGTTTCTCAAGCTCATTTTTCACCTCTCCAGTTCTCTCCTCATCTTTTCCGTGCCTCTCTTTGCTCACCTTGAAAACAGTAAACAGCCAGCTCGAAAATGACAAGCCCCGCGCTGGTAATTGGAACGTCAGTGCCCAGCCTCTCCTGCAGACCCAGGCCAGGAGGGGGCTGGGAAGGGCTTTGCCAGTGCACTTGCATCTGGAAAGGCGGAGAGTAAACAGCTTTCTCAGAGTAAACAGCCTTCTCGGAGGGGCAGTGCCTTTCTGGTGGGGATGCTCTGGCTGTAAACGCCCTTATCTCCATATAAATGGGCCATTTTCTGCCTGTACAGACGGGGAAACTAAATCAAGGAAGCCAAGCTTAAGAGCTGCCTAAATTACCTTGTCTCATATCGAGGCAAAACGGCCAGGGTGGGGGTGGTGGAGAAGGTGGGCTCGTGCCATAGCAGCTTCTGGAGAGCCCACGGACAGATGAAACTGGGATGTGCGTGCTACATTAATTACAGGTTTCACCTGACGCACGCAGCTCCATAGGATGCATGCAGCTCCAACAGAGGTTGGGTGCTGGCTCACACCCCTAGCTCTTCACCCGCCCGTTTGCTGGTGCGCTTTGTATTTTGGCTCTGGACATCACGTCCTGTCCAAATTCCTGGATCCAGGCACTCTCACCAAACACTCGTTAAATCCTAAAGTCCAGAGAAACCTGATTCTGATGGACACAGAGCCTGAGCCCTCACCCCAGGGCAGTCCGAGCAGGCTACCCTGGATTCCCCAGGAGGGGAAGTGTGGCTTCACGAGGCCTCGTCTTTCCCTGCACGCTCCACCATTTGCTGTGGCCCCAGCACTGGGGACAAGGCCCTTCCTTGCCCAGTGCTGCCCCGAGCCAGCCCCTCTGGCTGGGCTTTGGTGCTGAGCTGTGTGGGCAGAGGAACGCTGAATGATCCAGAAAGCAGTACTGCTGCCCGGGACTCTGGATTTTCTTGGGGCCCCTGTTGCCGTCACCACCCCCCTTTCTCTTCCAGGGGAGCAATGACGAGCTGACGGAAAATGAAGAAGATCTGGAAGAGAAGTCGGAGAGTGAGGGCAGTGACTACTCCCCTAATAAGAAGAAGAAAAAGAAACTCAAGGACAAGAAGGAGAAAAAAGCCAAGCGAAAGAGGAAAGACGACGACGAGGATGATAACGAGGACGGGTGCCTGAAGGTAACCCCCCGGGGCCCGGCTGCAGGGACCTGGGCTCCACCAGGACGCGCCAGCCTGGACGGGCCGCGGCTTCAAGGCGGTTCTTCTGCCTCCTGGCGTCCGTGCGAAAAGGGCCAGAGCTTCCTCCCCGCTCCCCGCCCCCCCCATGGCTGTCGGCGGCGGATGGGTGTGTGGGTGTGCACATGCGCGTGTACGTGTGCCTGCACGTGGAGGTTGGACACAAGCGTGTGAGGAACACCGTGCCCCAAGTCCCGGGGACACAGTTGAAATAAGGATGGCTGACGTTCAGAAGTAGCCTCCTGCTCTGGAATTTTCTGCTCCTCCACCTGCTGGAGTAGGAGAGCGGTGTTCTCTCTTGAGCTTCCAGTTCGGAGCCTCTCCCTTGGAGCACTCTCGGAAAATAAACCGACAAACGGAGCCTCTGCCAGCAAGAAGCGGCTGGACAGCTCCACTTCGGGCAGGGGGGAGCTTTGGCGCTCAGCGGGTGCTCTGGATTTCTGGCCGCCAGGGCATCCCAGAGAGGGTCCCAGTGAGCGCCAGTCAGGGCGGCTGCAGGGGCGGGCCTGCAGCTCTCCCTGGGGGACAGCAGCGTCTCTGTGCGGGTGCGGAGGAATGATGTGAACCAGGCCACGGCCCCTCGGGTCTCCGAGGCCACTGCAGGGCTCCTCGGGGAGGGGAAGGGCGCTGGGCCCCCCCCCCCGCTCTGGGATAGTGGCAGAGGTCAGCGAGCCGCCCCAGACGGAGCACTCTGCTTCCTTTGTTCTCCCCTTAAGGCACCCAGACTCAGTTTGGGCTAGCCATGAGTTAAAAAAAAAAAAAAGAAAAAAAAGTGCCCCGTAAATATCAGTGGAGTGGCTGTTGGGTGAGGCAGAAATGGTGGCTGTCAACGGCTCGAGTTAGGAAGCACCGTGGTGTCCCGACACCCAGAGGGATTTCATTAGTCGGCAGGTGTGTGGCGAGTCATCTGTGACTGATAATAGCTGAGGGCTGACAGCTTGAAAGGTGAACTTGTGGGCACGGTCCAGGGTTGTCCTGTAGCCATGTCACCCGCTCATGCCGTTCCGCTTCCTGCTGTGGGAGCAAGGTCAGAGGCGCCTCCAGGGATGGATGCGTGTCGTGGGGGCAGGTCAGCCACGGGAGGGGGTCCCACACGGGAGATTAGGAGGCCAGGAAGCGGGTTCCCCAGCCTCCCTGTTGCACTGTGCCGGAAGGCCTGCTTCTCAGCGCTCGGGTCGGAGGGAGGCTGAGCGCACGTCCCGGGGTGGCCTACTGTTGTGGGGGAGACAGCCCAGCTCGGAGGGGCTCGGGCATCGATAGGGCTTGTTGGGTCAGTGCCCAGGAGCTGAGAGGCCAGGGGACTTCCGGCTTGCGGTATTACCCAAGGCCTGTTTTCACATCTTTCGCCCTTGGTGGGGTCAGCGCCAGGCTCAGGCCACACACACCCTTGTGGCTGAGAATGAATGTCTCTGCAGCTCTGGGCTTCCTGGCCACCCCGGCCCCCTCTAGTAGCGGGGGAAGCAGGCCTGCGTCCTAGATCGTTGTCCACACAGGAGACCCAGTGGCGCCCTGGACTGGACTCCCGCCTGGGCCGGTGACTGTGGCCTGGGTGTGTGGCATGTGCCGACTGGCTGAGTGGGTCAGCGGGGTGCCTTGGACCAATGCAAAGGGCCCCGTTCCAAGCGGTTGTGCTAACTTGTCCCTCCTGGGAACGCTTTGCAGGCGGAAGACAGGCATAGAGGGGCGAGGTAGCCTGTCCAGCTCTCACCGCCAGGCTCAGAACTGCCGTCTGAGCCTGGCTCTAGGGCCCGAGCTCACGGCCAGCACCTCCACCCCCCAGCCGACCCCCGCAGGCCCGGGTTAGGCCAGAGATCGGACCCCTGGGCTGGCTGTCTTGAGGCCGCACTGTGTGCCCTCAGGGAATCACACACCTTGGGTCTCGGTGCCCCATCTGGAAAGTGAAGCAGTGGCCAAGGGACCCTCTCCCGCGTCTGCCTTCAGCTGGGCCATTTGTCCCGTGCCCCTACCCTGGCCAGGGCACACCTTCCTGGCCCTGGAAGCAAGAGAGCAGTGGTCTGTCGTTTCATGGCGTCCATGTGTGACTCTACCAGGCGACGTCCTGAGGCGGCCTCCTTTCTTCCCGACGTGCCTCAGGCAGCCCTTCAGCCCTGCTCCCTTCTCAGGGACACCTGTCCCCTTAAAACCCACCTTCAGGCTGCTGTTCCCTCCCAGTGCCCAAATTTCCAGAACATATTCCTCCCAGAGAGTGAGTCCTGTTACTGTTCCTGCCTTGGGTGTGCATATAGCCTCCCCCAGCCCCCGCCCCTCCCGCTAAACCCCCAGGCTTGACCCCACACCCCCTCATGAGCTGGTGCCTGAGCCCTTCCCTCTGATCAAGGGGCAGGCGGGCTGGGGGTCGGGGGTGGGTAGGAAGGCTGTGGGTGGACACTCCTGGGACGGGGCCCCAGGGGTGGGGGTACGGGTTAGAAGGACCCTGCTCTGACCCCACCTCTGGCCTGGGTGTCCCTAGGAGCCCAAGTCCTCGGGGCAGCTCATGGCCGAGTGGGGCCTGGACGATGTGGAGTACCTGTTCTCAGAGGCCGACTACCACACACTGACCAACTACAAGGCCTTCAGTCAGTTCCTCAGGTGGGCGCGCCGCCGGCTGCCGTGGCCGGGCATCCATGGGAATGACAAGTTGGAGGACAGAGCCCCAGGCCCCTGGGGTGCTGGGTGCTTTCAGGCCGATGCCAACCCCGGGCAGAGCCATTTTACCCGGTGGTCCCGCCTTCCCCTGCTTGCCCGGAGCCCCAGGATGGCGGTCCCGGTCAATCCCGAGGGCCACAGACCTCATGGGCTCTCTCAGCTCTGGAAGAACTGGGGCTGGGCACCCAGTGGCTCACTGCGGGCTCGTCCCTCTGGTCTCTCGGGTCATACAGGGTCTGGGAACCTCATTAGAAGATGGCCGACCACATAGACAGGGAATCAGGAATGTCTGGGGCTGGACTGCTGTCGAAAGCTTTGTCCTCTTCCCTGCTTCCTGCCCAGTTTCTCAGCCTGGAACGCGGGGCTTCTTATCCCAGGCTCAGGAGAGGAAGGGCTGCCTGGGTCTCGTGGGGGGTCTCATCCCCTCCGTGGTGGCGCCCTCACCTGCCTGCCTTTCACCCCACACAGGCCGCTCATTGCCAAGAAGAACCCGAAGATCCCCATGTCCAAAATGATGACCGTCCTGGGTGCCAAGTGGCGGGAATTCAGCGCCAACAACCCTTTCAAGGGCAGCTCGGCAGCGGCTGCCGCGGCAGCAGTGGCCGCGGCCGTGGAGACAGTCACCATCGCCCCTCCGCTGGCTGTCAGCCCCCAGCAGGCACCCCAGCCTGTACCTATCCGCAAGGCCAAGACCAAGGAGGGCAAGGGTAAGGCTGTGGGTGGATGGGCACCCGGACCTGCTGGCAGGGTCCTACCCCAGACCCCATAGCCTCGGGCAGGTGGGACAGGTGGGGCAGTCTTCTTCAAGGACCCAGGGCCGTGGTTGACCTTGGACCCACTCGCCCTTTCTCTGCGGTACTGTGGCATTATAGCTTCTGCCTGCCTCCCTTTCGGGCTGGGGTGAAGCAGAGGGGATAGTGTGCTTGGAGCTTTGGGGCTTTTGCACTGGTACCCTCCGACATAGTATGGAGGTAGGGAGAGGGCAGGTCCACGCTGCTGGGAGTGGGGGGGCTCTTGAGTTCTCATTTTCAGGGAGAAGGGGTCCCAAGGTTAGCCCGTTGACCCCTCTTGTCTGAGCACCCAGCCCTCGGGGTAATGCACGTGCATAGGTGTGGTTGTGGTCAGGACTGGCTGCTCTGGGAGACCTGGAAGGAGGTCCAGAAACAAAATCAGACTCAGTGCTGGGTGTCTGGGTCTCTCTGGGGGAGAACAGGGACACCAGAAGCTCTCTGTGACTTCAAGTCCTGGGGGAGGGACCTCCCCTAGGTGGAGGATTTCTGGCCCCATTGGGGTAGAGACCCACATCTCCCCAGGGCTCTCAAAGATGGGGTCACTAGCAGCTCGGCCTTTCTGGGTACTCAGGACTTTGGTGGGCAGCTAAGGGGGCCCTGGGGCCCACCGTTTCAGCCCTAAGGAGCTTTGGTTTCTGGGATGATGTACCCCTTTTCCAGGTCTCTGCAGGGGCCTGGTGGGCAGAGTGATGTGGGGTTTAGAGCCTGCCCCTCCTCTCCTCCCTCCCTGTCCTCCATCCTGGGCCTCCCCAGCCTGCCTTACCTTCTCATTTCCTCTTGGGCTCCAGCCACTGAGCTATTCCCTGAGCTGCCCATTCAGAGCCTGAAAAATTGAGATAGATTTTCCGTGGCGCCACGGAGGTTACAGCTGGGCTCCTAGTCCCATCTCAGCTGTGTGATGGAGCTGGAGGAGGAGGGTCCAGGTCAAGGCCACTTGCTGCCAAGGGCTCCATCTTCCCTGCTCAGCCGGTGGGAGAGGCTGCTGGGGGGGGGGGGGCGGTCATGACTCCCAGGTGGCTAATTGTCCTGTGGCCAGTTCCATAAAAATAGCCTCAACCCTGCTGGCCACCAGGGAGCTAGTGTTTCCTGGGGGTGATTGGCAGAGGTGGGGCAGTGTTGAGTGGTGCCAGTGTTGGCCGGGCGGGCCTGGGGACAATCTGGAGGCTGGCGGCTGGCGGCTGGGGAAAGGGCTTCCTGCCCAGCATGTCCCTCCAGGGCCCAGGTATGGACCACAGGTGGGTGGGTGTGCCCTCAGTGGCCCTGCTAACTGTGGGGGCCCACGGCTTCACTGGGGACAGCTCCTTCCTGGGGAGAGGGGACAGGACAGGGCTGTTCCCATGATGGCCGGCATTTCTACTACTCATGGAACAGGGGCCGTGGTGGCCAGAGCAGAGACCGGGTCGGGTCCTCCTTGCTGTGTCACTTTACACAAGGACCTCACCGCTCTGAGTCCCCTGCCTTCTCATCTGGAAAGGGATGGCGGCCAAACCATCCTTCCCTTATGGAGCCCCTGGGAGGGCTGACCCAAGTCATGGCTCTGGGTGAGTGAGCCGCCGCGGCTCTGGGTTATTGGGTTATCTGCGGTCACTCTTCAGGGCCAGGAGTGAGGAAGAAGATCAAAGCCTCCAAGGACTCGAAGAAAAAGGGCAAAGGGAGAAAGGTAGCCGGGCTCAAGTTCCGCTTTGGAGGGATCAGCAACAAGAGGAAGAAAGGCTCCTCGGTGAGCGTGTGCATGAGACAAGGTGGACTGGAATGTGTGTGTGTGAGCAGGAGTGTGGGTTTGGGAGCAGGAGCGTGCGAGTGTGTAAGCATGTGAATGTGTGAGGGTGGGCCGGGATGGGTGGGTGTGAGGCATCGAGACCGCATGTACTTGGCCGTGTGTGTGGGTGTGTGAGCAGCCTTCAGATGCACTCTGCACGAGTGTGAGCGTGCTCGTGTGCTTGTGTGCCATGAAGGCAGGGGGACTGGAATGCAGGGCTGTCAGTCCACTCTCCTGAGTCAGGACTCTGGGACGGAGAGCGCCCTGCTGAGCTGGGGGCTCACTTCCGGCTCTGCTCCATCTGGGTAGCAGGTGGGAGCATCAGCTGGCCCTTAAGAGTCCTGACGGGGCCTGCGAAGCCAGGTCTGCTGGGAGGCTGGACCCCAGGAAGGTGGCATGTAGGCAGGATCAGGTGGGCCGGAGCTCTGACCCTTCCTTGCCCTGCCGGGGCCAGCTCTGGCACCCGGTTCAGACTGACCATAAGTCCCCACCGGAGCCTCTGGCCCTCCCTTCTCTGGGAGGAGGGCATTCACACTCTCCCCTACCCCCGCAGCGCACCCGTTTCCCTCACCTTGCCCCACCTCTGTAGAGGGGCAGAGTTGGAAGCCATTTCTCTGTCCCTTGGTAGAGGCAAGTGACAGGTCTTGAGTTTAGCTGCTCTAAGAGGGGAGCACGGGGCAGCAGGTGTGGCTCAGCCCAGCGCTGGTGGTCCAGCTCAGGTCAGCAAGTATCTGTGGTGGGACTTTCTCCGGAGGTGTTCACAGTCTGGAGGGTGTTTGGGAGATATAGTGGGAGAGAGCCAAAGACAGGCAGATGATACAGGCCAGACCTGGCACACAGGCTGTGCAACAGGTCCAATTAAGGAGGGATCTGGGAAGGCTCCTTGGAGGAGGTGTCCTTAGGGCTTTCCCTTGAGGGATGTATAGGAGTTCGGCAGGGTGGAAAGCAGGGCTCAGGGAGGGTGGTGGGACATCGGGTTGGCCTGGTGGGTGGGGCCTTGGGGTTCCTAGCCAGAGGGAGATGAGACGAACCACTGAGCACGCAGTGCCTCTGGAGCCTCCATCATGCCCTGCACCACCTCGTCCTCTGCCCGGGCCAGTGAGACCCTCAGGATGAGCCCCCAGGGCAGGCTGTGGGCTCACAGGGCCCTCCCCCACCCCCGCAGAGCGAGGAAGATGAGCGGGAGGAGTCGGACTTCGACAGCGCCAGCATCCACAGCTCCTCCGTGCGCTCCGAGGGCTCGGCAGCCCTGGGGAAGAAAAGCAAGAGGCGGCGCAAGAAGAGGAGGAGTAGGACTTCCTGGGGCTCCTGGTGGAAGGGGGTGCAGAGCCCCCCTTGGCTGGCAGGGGAGGGCATCCTCCTGTCTGGGCCTTTGCCGGCCTCAGCCAGACGGTTCGCCTGTGCTCCCTCGCCCACTTGGTCTCCATGGTCAGGAGAGGGGTCCCGTCCCAGTGAGGCTAAGCTAGGGACTTCTGAGCCACTCGGGGCATTTGCACTAGCAGAGGGGACACCGGAGAAGGCAGTGCTTTCTAACCTCCTGCACATCCACCCCTTCAGTCACCCACCCATCCGTCCGTCACCTTCAGTTACCCCCTTACGCCTGGTCCCCACCCATGCCCCCTCCCTTTATCCATCTTCCGCCCACCTCTCCACCCCTTTCTTCCACATTTGTACACTCCGCCTGTCCGTCCACCATCCATTCATCCAACATCTGTTAAACACCTACTGTGTACCGGTCCAGTCTGGGGTGGAGATTGGTTGGGCACTGGGAGTGGGCACCAGGCCCTCCACTACCGCCTCTGCCCCTCCCCAGTTGACGATGGTGATGGCTATGAGACGGACCACCAGGACTACTGTGAGGTGTGCCAGCAGGGCGGGGAGATCATCCTGTGCGACACCTGCCCGCGGGCCTACCACCTAGTCTGCCTCGACCCAGAGCTGGAGAAGGCTCCGGAGGGCAAGTGGAGCTGTCCTCACTGTGTAAGCCTTTGGCAGAGGCCCCGGGGGGCAGAGGCCCCGGGGGGCAGGGGCGCGGGGAGGTGCAGAGTGTGGAGGGGCGCGCGCGGGAGGGAGGAGGGAGGCGCACCCTGCCGGAAGCGGGGCCTGGCCCAAGGTGTCTCCACGCGGATTGTCCCTCCAGGAAAAGGAGGGGATCCAGTGGGAGCCGAAGGACGACGAGGACGACGAGGAGGAGGGCGGCTGCGAGGAGGAGGAGGACGACCACATGGAGTTCTGCCGCGTGTGCAAAGACGGCGGCGAACTGCTCTGCTGCGACGCCTGCCCGTCCTCCTACCACCTGCATTGCCTCAACCCGCCGCTGCCCGAGATCCCAAACGGTGAATGGCTCTGCCCGCGCTGTACTGTGAGTGTTACGCCCGCCCCGCGCCGCCCCGCGCCGCCCCGCCCCGCCCCGCCAGCCAAGCCCCACCCCCTGATCTGGCCCCTCCCCGACCAAGCCCCGCCCCGGCCAGGTCCCTCCCCCCCGGCCAGGCCGTGCCCACGAAGGCCCCTCGTCCACGGGCCCAGGCCACGCCTACCCACAAGCCCTGCCTGCGGTGCTCCAGGCCACGCCCCGCCGGCGGAGCCCCGTCCACCAAAGGCTCCGCCTCTGTTGGGCCAGGCCACGCCCACCCAGTATAGCCCCGTCCGCGGAGGACCCCCCTCACCCAGCTCTGCTGGCGCAGGCCCGGCCCACCTAGGCCGGCCCCGCGATGCCACAGGCCTACTAGCCAAGGCCCCGCCCCCTCCAGGTCCGCCCAGCCGGCCACCATCCCATGCTCGAGTCCCCGCCCACCACGGGTACCCCCACCCACCCACCTCCGAGGCCCGCCCACCGCCTTTTCCCACCGGAAACCCGAGCCCTTCTGAAGAAACAAGTGGCCTCCATGACCTACCATCACCCTACCGTCTGTCCGTTGTGCACCCCTTTACCGCGTACCGAGTTTTCCAGTACAGGCCTTTTGTTATTCCCAGTTTTAGATGACAAAACTGAGGCTCAGGGAGGTAAAGTGACTTGTCTAAGGCCAAACAACAGAACTGAGCACTCAGACCCTGCCAGGACTCAGGGCTGGGGGTGATGAGAGGGCAGGAGGCAGGGAGAGAAGAGCGCCTCCCACCCCGCCCCCAGTCGCTTTGTGCATTTGAAGGCCCCCCTGCTCTGAGTTGTCCCCCAGGCCCACCCCCAGTGCTGGATTCTCCACCCTCCGGATCCTGGGCTGTGCTGTGGCCAGCCCCAGTTACCCTGTGTGCATCTGGGCTTCTGGTGTGTGCGTGCGTGCGTGGGCGTGAGTGTGCACAGACTCATGTTGCCTATCTCGTGTGTGCACAGCATGTGCCCTGAGGACAGGGCAGCATTGTGGGGTCAAGGTGGTGCCTACTTGGGGGTCACTGCAACTTGTTGGAGAGAGCCTTGTGACGGCCTGATGTCACTGGAGCCTCAGGGTGGGGCCCTGTGGCTAAGCCCTGAACTTGGGGACCCTCCTCTGTCCACAGTGTCCCCCACTGAAGGGCAAAGTCCAGCGGATCCTGCACTGGAGGTGGACGGAGCCCCCGGCTCCCTTCATGGTGGGGCTGCCGGGGCCCGACGTGGAGCCCGGTGTCCCCCCACCGAAGCCCCTGGAGGGCATTCCGGAGAGGGAGTTCTTTGTCAAGTGGGCTGGACTCTCCTACTGGCACTGCTCCTGGGTGAAAGAGTTACAGGTGAGCGCCCCCGGGGAAGGTGTGGCTGTGCTGGGGCGCCGCTCCTGAGGGCGCTGGCCAGCACCCCGAGCGAGGCACGCTGCTGGGAGTCCGGGAGCGGGAGGCTGCACGTGGGGGCCGTCCTGCCTGGGACCCAGGCTGGGGGAGCTGGGTTGGGGACCTGGGGGGGCCATGGCCCATCTCCCTCCCATAACCTCTGCCCCTGTGTCAGCAGCTGGAGCTGTACCACACGGTGATGTATCGCAACTACCAAAGAAAGAACGACATGGATGAGCCGCCGCCCTTTGACTACGGCTCTGGCGACGAGGACGGCAAAAGCGAGAAGAGGAAGAACAAGGACCCTCTCTATGCCAAGATGGAGGAGCGCTTCTACCGCTACGGCATCAAGCCCGAGTGGATGATGATCCACCGTATCCTGAACCACAGGTGTGTGCCCGGGGGGGTGCGGCCCCGGGTCTCACTGGAGGGGTGCCCGCAGGGCTGGGACACATGGCTCCTTCACCCTGTGGAACGGACACAGGACTGCACGCGGGTGCGGAGGGGGCAGGAGGAAGGGGTGGAGGGCCCCCACTGGCAGCGATTCGACCGCCCAGCTGGAGGGGCCGTCGTGTGCTCGCAGGTCTGTGTGCGCGCACGCGTTCTGGCTCACATGTGCGCACGTGTCCCACTCACGGTGGGAGCACGGTTCCAAAGTCTTACATAAAAAGGGGCAACTTGACCAGCCCGTGACGCTTGCACGGAGCGGGACCGTCATTGGGTCAGGATGCTTGTGCTCCTGGGCTTCTGCCAGAGCTAGTGCTTGGTACCTGGGGTAGGGTCCTGGGGACCGAGGTGGCCTGAGTGTGGGGGTGTATACACGCGTGATCTTCCTTTATAACAGCAGCTAACACAGCTGAGCGCTATCTACCCGAGAGACAGGCGTTTTATTTCTCTCTCTCTGTTATGGATGTGTGAGTAGGCACAGCAAGGTTAAGTTACTTGCCCGAAGTCACACAGCCTAGAGGGGGTGGAGCTGGGATTTGAACCTGGTGAGTTTTGACGGGAGGGCTTGCTGTCTTGGCCACTATTCCAACCTCTGTTGAATGGTCTGGAAATCCCCCAGGGACAGCGATCGGAGGCTGCAGAAATTTGGACAAAGAGATCAGGGCGGGAAGCCTGTGGACCCCCTGAGTTTGGCTTTGGTTTGCAGAGCCAGTGGGAGCTCTTGTGAGTCCTGAGCTCAGGTGCTTGAGAACTGGCAGTGGCCGACAGGTGGGCGCAGGGTGGGGGTCAAAGGCGTGCCCTTGCCTCCCTGCTTCCACCTGATGGGCTCTGCCCTGGAGGGGCTTAGGGCCCAGCCAACCACAGGCGTCCTGAGAAGCGGGAGTTGGGTACTGCAGAGGTTAAGAACCAGAGCCAGACCCAGATTCTAATCCTGGCTCCCCATTTTCTGGGCCGTGTGCCCAGAAATTTTTCTCATGTGAAGTAGGATCTGGAGAGTACCCCGCAGGGCTGTTGTGAGGGCCGGACGAGCATGCCGGGGCTGCGAGTGCACCCTTCAGTGAGAGGGGGAAGCCCTGCCTGGAGGAGCTGCCCGCCTCTTCCCATCCCTAGCCCTCACTGAGAACAGCTCTTAAAGAGAGGGTTAGTTACTATGCGAACCTGAGCCCCCCACTGAACTGACCCACGGGTTTTTGCCTTTATTAAATTGCATTTTATTCATTTATTTAAAAAAAAAATTTTTTTTTTTAACGTTTATTTATTTTTTTGGGACAGAGAGAGACAGAGCATGAACGGGGGAGGGGCAGAGAGAGAGGGAGACACAGAATCAGAAACAGGCTCCAGGCTCTGAGCCATCAGCCCAGAGCCCGACGCGGGGCTCGAACTCACGGACCGCGAGATCGTGACCTGGCTGGAGTCGGACGCTTAACCGACTGCGCCACCCAGGCGCCCCGATTTTTTAAAGTTTATTTACTTATTTTGAGGGGAAGAGGGGCAGAGAGAGGGGGAGAGAGAGAATCCCAAACAGACGCGGGGCTCGATCCCATGACCTTGAGATCATGAACCAAGCCGAAATCAAGTCGGTCGCTCAACCGACTGAGCCACCCAGGTGCCCCTTAAGTTGTATTTTAAAAGCATAAATGACAGTCTTGCTCCCTGTCTCCAAGGCAGGGCTGATGACTTTTCCCCACATTTATTACCCCACGCCTGAGTAACAGCTAATTATTTATTTTCAAAAATATCAGTTTCCATGGTGCCCGGGGACTGGACTTTCTCTTAATGGTTCCCAGGCTAGTTGCAGCCACAGGCTTTTTGGGGGGCCGAGATTCCCCCACCCCGCTGCACTCCCCAAGCCTGGCTGCCCGCTCAGCTCAGTTGGGTGGCAGGCCTCTAGGACCCTCCCAGCAGCCGGAGTCAAGCTGGTGTAAGGTGCTTCCCTGGCACAGCCCTTCTGTGCTGCTGGCTTGGTCACCAGGTCCCTGCATCCCCAGGGGTCTTCGGAAGAGGTCATCCCACTTGCACCCGCGGGAATCAGCCCTTGTTTACTTTGCAGAGATGGGACCAGGATGGGCATGGCTCTGGTCCTTTGAAGTTTTTTTTTTTTTAAGTTAGAAAACCAAGGCCTGTGGTCAGGGGAGAGGCCTGCCCAACTCAGAAATGCCGAATTCCGGTGTCCACACCCCCGGCCCGGATGGGATTCGTCACTGTGACGGGAGGATGGAAATGTGGCTGGCTCTTTGCTCCTCCGTGAGCGTGCCCTCCCACCTCTCCCTCTCCGGCTCTGCCACTCAGCCCGCGCCCTCCTCCCTGTCACCAGCCGTGTGGCCTCAGGCAAGCCGCTTCACCTCTCTGGAGTCACAGCCCTGGTGCTCTGCCCTCCCTGCTGGGCCCAGGATGTCAGGGGACTGCGGGCGCGGGCGCCTGCATCCTGAGAGAGCCCTCCTGGACTCTCCCGAGGCCACGGGCCCGGTGGCCCGCCCCTCCCCCACCACCCGTGTGCTGTGTTGCAGCTTCGACAAAAAGGGGGACGTGCACTACCTGATCAAGTGGAAAGACCTGCCCTATGACCAGTGCACCTGGGAGATCGACGACATCGACATCCCCTACTACGACAACCTGAAGCAGGCCTACTGGGGTCACAGGTGGGCTGGCCGCCGGGCTGTCCCCGGGCTGTGGCCTCCGGCGGGCTGGAGCTTTGCCCATCTGCACCCCCCTCTTCCGCAGGGAGCTGATGCTGGGTGAGGATGCCAGGCTGCCCAAGAGGCTGGTCAAGAAGGGCAAGAAGCCAAAGGAGGATAAACAGAAGCCGCCAGACACACCCATCGTGGATGTGAGCAGGGAGGCGGGTGACGGGTGGGGTTGCCAAGGCCCGCCACCCCCAGGCGTGGCCACAGACGATGGCCCGTCCTGCAGAGGCGGGACAAGGTGATCAAGACCCAGGACCGCCCAGGTCCCCCAGCCTGTGCAGCCCCCCCGGGGACAGAGACGGCTTCCTGTGAGATTTGCACCGTGGGTTATCTGTGCACAACCGGGAGGGGGTGGGGGCAAATAGTCCCTGCTCAGCACACAAATTTACATTGCTTTAGGTGAGCTGATTCCAAGCATTTAAGTCAACTTTAAGCTGACATGGTGATTATACTATACACCTTTCTTACCTGTTCAGGGAGAGGACACCCCCAACTTGCCCCACCCCCAGCTTTGAGCCCATCAGGGAGGGGAAGGGTTGACCTTTATTCCTTTAGCAAACTTCCCTGGGGTGTCTGCCAGCTGCTGGCCCTGTGGGAACAAGGACTCTGGCCCCATTTCAAAAAGTGCCCATCTCCCAGGGGCCTGTGGCGTGAACACACAGAACATAGGGGTTTGACCCGGGACGGTGGGATGCCAGGGAAAGGCAAACGGGCCTGGTCCATCTGGAGGACTTCATGGGGGAGGCGGCTCTGAGCTGTAGGATAAAAGAGACAGAGGGTGATGTTTAGGATCGAGTGGATGGAGCACCTCAGGCACGCACCAAACACATGTTGACTGAGTGCCCACCGCAGCCCAGGTACTATGTGGGGCTCAGAGGAAGCAATGGTGTACAGGATTAAGTGTGGCGACCACAACCTGGGCTCAAAGTCAGAGAATCCAGCCATCAGGAAACTGCCCCGATGGCAGAAGTACAGGGCTGCTGCAGGAGGACAGGGGAACACCTGAGCCAGAGTGGGAGTCAGGGAGGGCTTCTTGAAGGAAGAGGCGTTCCAGCCAAAACATGAAGGATAAATAAGTTAGCAGGGATGAGAGAGTGGGGAGGGTATTCCAGGCAGAAGGAATGGTGTGTGCAAAGGCCCCGGGGTGGGCTCCGGTGCCCAGGATTCAGGGTGTATCTGAACCTCTGCCTCCCCTGCAGCCCACGGTCAAGTTTGACAAGCAGCCTTGGTACATTGACTCCACGGGTGGCACACTGCACCCGTACCAGCTGGAGGGCCTCAACTGGCTGCGCTTCTCCTGGGCCCAGGGCACAGACACCATCCTGGCCGACGAGATGGGCCTGGGCAAGACTGTGCAGACCATCGTCTTCCTCTACTCCCTGTACAAGGAGGTGCGCGGGCCGGGGCAGGGGCCCGGGAGTGGTGGCCGGTGCTGGCCGGGGTGGGGTGGGCAGCCTCACTGCTTCTGTCTCCCTCCGTCCCCAGGGGCACTCCAAGGGGCCCTACCTGGTCAGCGCGCCCCTGTCCACCATCATCAACTGGGAGCGGGAGTTTGAGATGTGGGCGCCCGACTTCTACGTGGTCACCTACACGGGGGACAAGGAGAGCCGCTCCGTGATCCGGGAGAATGAGTTTTCTTTCGAGGACAACGCCATTCGGAGTGGAAAGAAGGTGTTCCGCATGAAGGTGAGCGCCCCTCATCCGCGGGGAGGACCCCGGAGAGGCTCCGGGTCTGTCGCTGGGGCCGCAGGGGCCCTGCTTTCTGGCGGGGGTCCCTCAGCTCCTTTGGAGGCCTGTGGCCAGCAAAGGGCTTCTCTGCAGGCAGAGTTACCCGCGTCTTGCGGCTGCTGTCACAGAGCACCACAAGCCGGGCGGCTGACAACAGACTTACTTTCTCCTGGTTCCGGAGGCTCGGAATCTGGGGTCGAGGTGTCAGCAGGGCCACGTGCCTCTGAGGGCACCAGGGGAGGGTCCTTCCTGCCTCCTCTGGCTTCTGGCGGCTGTTGGCGTTCCTTGGCTCACAGCTTGGCTCACAACTAATCACACCTGCAAAGACCCTAGTTCCTGGAAGGGCCACATTCCGAGGTGCTGGGTGGACACGGATTTTGGGGGGAACACAATTTCCCCTAGTACACCAGCTGGGCGACCTCTCTGTGCCTCAGATTCTTCTCAGCAGAATGAGCTCACGGACCCCACAGGGTCATGGAGGGGCGACCGAGTGAGCCAGGCAGGGTCTGTCCCACTTGATTGTGCCCACGGGTCACCAGGGCTCTTGCTGAAGGGCAGGTTCTGATCCAGCAGCTCTGGGGTGGGGCCTGAGACTCCGCATTTCCGACGAAGTCCCAGGAGGTGTGGATGCCTCTGGTCCCCAGACTCCCCCAGAGCACTCAGAACAGTGCCTGGTGCATGGGAGGCCCTCAACGAATCTCAGCACTTACGCTGGGGGCTGGGGCTCCCCTCCCAGGATCCTGGGGGGGGGGTTCTTACCCCAGCTTGCTGCAGCATCTTGGAGCCTCTGTGGCCCCAGGGGATGCCCAGTAACTATTTGCTGAATGAGGGGATGACTCAGATGATGGGCCTGTGGGCCAATTAGTCACAGAAAACTTCTCCTGAGCTCACACTGGGGTCCTGTGCCGTGCTGGGCACTCTATAGACTCACCTCTTTTACTTTAGTTTTTAAAATCGTGGGGGGCGCCTGGCTGGCTCAGTTGGTTAAGCGTCCGACTTTTGATCTCAGCTCGGGTCTTGATCTCAGGGTTGTGAGTTTAAGCCCCACATTGGGCTCCATGCCGGGCACGGAGCCTGCTTAAAACAAATTGTGCTAAAATACACAGACATAAAATTTACCGTTGTGACCATTTTGAAGCGTGCGGTTCAGGGGCACCGAGTATCCTCCACCATTGGGCAACCATCCCCCATTATTCGTCTCCAGAACTTTCTCCTCTTGCAGAACCAAAACTCGGTCGCCATCAAGCAGTAACTCCGCCAGCCCCTGGCACCCGCCCCGTGATTACCGATCAGTGCCTCATTTGCGTAGACTAGCACAGTGTATGCTTTTTTTGTGACTGGCTTATCTCACTTAGCAAAGTGCCCTCAATCTCACCCTTGTCATAACATGGGTCAGAATGTTCTCCCTTCTTCTTCTTCTTCTTGTTTTTAGTGTTTATTTATTTTGAGAGAGAGAGAGAGAGAGAGAGAGAGAGAGAGAGAGAGAGAACGCGCGTGTGCGTGAGCAGGGGAGGGGCAGAGAGAGGGAGAGAATCCCAAGCAGGCTCTGCACTGTCAGCGAAGAGCCCAATTCGGGGCTTAATTCCATGAACTGTGAGATCATGGTCTGAGGCAAGATCAAGGGTCGGACACTAAAGTGACTGAGCCACCCAGGCACCCCTGGAGTGTCCTCTCTTCTTAGACCGAATAGCACTCCATTGGCGAACCGCATTTCCTTTTTCATTCACCCATCCAGACCCTTGGGTGGTTTCCACCTTTTGGCTCTTGTGAAAATGCTATAAACGTGGATGTGCTGACATTTACTCCGAGTCCCTGCTTCCCTTCTGTTGGGCCTTTGGGTCTGTATCCAGAAGCGGAATACTTGGATCCTGTAGTGATTCCATGTGCGTTTAATTATTTTAAGGGACAGCTTTTGCCCTCTGGATTCTCATGGCGTTCCTCACGCAGACAGGATCTCTCCTTTTTTTTTTTTTTTTACCAAAGGGGATACTGAGGCTCAGGAGGCTAATTAGCTTGACTTGGGTCTAGCTGGAGAGGGTAGGGCCGGGTGCAAACCCAGGGGCCACCTGCAGGCAGAGCCCGTGCAATGAGACGCCCCTCTGCCCCTCTCTGGCCCCTTCACAAGGGACGTCGGTCGCTGGGAGATCCGGGCTTGGATTGGCCAGGACTGGCTACCTCCTTTGTGGGGCCCGGTGGAGACTGAAGACGCAGGGCCCCTGGTTCAAATGCAAGAAACAGCGTTTTCCTTTTTTTACTAGTCTCTCGACCTCTGGGTGGTGGTTTTTATTGGCTATTTAATGTCCTGTTTCCTCAGCACAGGGCTACTCTCAGGGTGAATGCCCCCCATGCCCAGGCCTGGCCCCCACAAGGGTGTGAGGCGTTGGTGTTTGCTGGGTGGGGACAGGGAAGCTGGGGGCTCCATCATTCCATAGATCTCCTCTTACAAAACACAAATTCAACAACGTAATTATCAAGAATTTCAAGTCCGTGGGGGCACCTGGGTGGCTCAATCGGTTGAACTTCGGCTCAGGTCATGGTTTCTCGGTTTGACAGTTTGAGCCCTGCGTCAGGCTGGCTGCTGTCCGTGTAGAGCCCGCTTCGGATCCTCCTGGCCTCCCTCTCTCTCTGCCCTCCCCCCACTCTCTTTCTCAAAAATAAAATAAAACTTAAAAGACAAAAAAGAATCTCAAATCAGCGACGGCAGAGCATTTAACCACACGTGCAGGGATCACCTCCCTGTGCGAATCCTGATTCTGCCATCCATTGGTCTTGGGGACCAGCCTGAGATCCTGTGAGCTGTAAATGGGGACAGTGACAGCGTGGGGGGGGGGCGGCTTGTGAGGATGAGGGGGCTTGCCAGGATGAGGGGGCTTGCCCCCGCGGCCCTTCCTGTCAGTCCCAGAGCCTCCCTGGGCCCTCCGGAGTCCTGTCCACCCCTCCTCCACGTCTCCTTATCTCTGGAGACCCTACCTGCTCCCCTCCCAGACGTTCCTCTTCCCCTCCAGAAAGAAGTGCAGATCAAATTCCACGTCCTGCTCACCTCCTACGAGCTCATCACCATCGACCAGGCCATCCTGGGCTCCATCGAGTGGGCCTGCCTTGTGGTGGACGAGGCCCACCGGCTCAAGAACAACCAGTCCAAGGTAGGCGGTGCTGGCTGCTGGCCCCTGGAGCCACCCCTTCCACCCCGGTGGAGGGGTGGGGTGGGGAGGGGTGCCGGCTGGCCGCCCCGCTCCCCCTAACTGGCCGCCTCCTCCCCGAAGTTCTTCAGGGTCTTGAACAGCTACAAGATCGATTACAAGCTGCTGCTGACGGGGACCCCGCTTCAGAACAACCTGGAGGAGCTTTTCCACCTCCTCAACTTCCTGACTCCAGAGAGGTTCAAGTGAGCCAGGGGGTGTGGCCGGGGAGGGGGTGTGGCCGGGGAGGGGGTGTGGCC
>NW_024412388.1:3991621-4000181 GCF_014898765.1 Herpailurus yagouaroundi | reverse complement strand
GTGGCCGGGGAGGGGGTGTGGCCGGGGAGGGGGTGTGGCCGGGGAGGCAGGCTGGCGGGCAGCCAGGGAAGACCAGTTCAGTGCGAGCTGGAGCTCAGCTTCCTTGTCAGTAAAATGGGAGCATTAGCAGCAGCCTGCCCCTAATGACCTGTGCGGGAGGGGCCGCGGCCCTGGCGTGTGCAGGGTGCTCAGTGGACGTGAGCTGCCCCGAATACCGTGACTGTTCCCCGGCTCTGCCCCAGGAGACCCCGGGGGCATCCTCTGGGGCTGCTGTCCTTGCCCCCCGTGCCCTGCCTCATTCCTTCCCCTCCACTAACACCTAAGTGACCACCTGGGTGACAGTGATGAGGGCAGAAGGCTGGGGGTGGTGGTGGTGGATATGGGGCGAACACGGAGCCCCTGCCAGTGGGGGGCCCGGGCTCTCCTTCCCCGGCCTCCTTGCCTTCACCTACCCCATTCCCCGGCTCAGAATGGGGGGTTCAGGGTGGAGGGTGCGGACTTCAGAATCAGGAGATACAGATTGGAGGGCAGGCTGGACCATACAACCTTGGGCCCCCATCAGCCTCAGTTTCCTTTTCTGTAACAGGGGTAAAAGTCCTAGAGACTTTGTTTCCAGGACAGCTTTGAGGAGAGGAAGTTATCCTATGTGGCCGAGCTATGCTGGAGGGGTGGGGACACGGGCTTAGGTGGACACTGAAGGGACACTTAGGGCAGGGCTAAGGCTCCCAGGCCCACCAGCTAACCGGCCTGCCCTTGACCCTCTGGTCCCCCACCCCAATCCTGGCTTCCTCTGCAGAGGGCTTTGGCCTGTTCCAGTCCCCTGCTCCTGGCTCTGACCCTGGTTCTCTCTCGCAGCAATCTGGAAGGCTTCCTGGAGGAGTTTGCCGATATCTCCAAGGAAGACCAGATCAAAAAGCTCCATGACCTGCTGGGGCCGCACATGCTGAGGCGGCTCAAGGCCGATGTGTTCAAGAACATGCCGGCCAAGACCGAGCTGATCGTTCGCGTGGAGCTGAGCCAGATGCAGAAGTGAGTGGACGCTCCGCCCTCTGGGGCCCCGCCACAGAGCGGCCTGCCTCACGCCCCCTGGGCTTGCCTTCTCCCAGAAGGTCTGACTGAGCCTTCCAGCAACGCTTCCCCGGGTGATGGGAAGGCTCTGCGCCCCACACCCCTGCTCCCCGCCGCCGACCCCTTGACTCACCTTTTGCACACGCTTCCTTCTTTGACCTCTTTCACTGGCCTGGGTTGGGGCTGCCTGAGGCTTTTCAATGTCCTCAGTAACTTGCTGGGTGACTCGGGGCCTGGGGCTTCACCCAGCAGGGCTCCTCTGGTCTCTGTAAGTGGTGCTCGGCCGGCAGGCAGCCCCGTCTCCCTGCAGAGCAGAGAGTGTCCTCTCAGAGGTCGGGGCGGCCCTGGTGTTCAGGCTGCCTTTCCTCCTCGCCCTGCTGCAGGAAGTACTACAAGTTCATCCTCACGCGGAACTTCGAGGCACTGAACTCCAAGGGGGGCGGGAACCAGGTGTCGCTGCTCAACATCATGATGGACCTGAAGAAGTGTTGCAACCACCCCTACCTCTTCCCCGTGGCTGCCGTGGTAGGTCCCCATGGCCGCCCTGTGGCCACTGTAGTGGGTGCCCGTGACCGTCACGGTAAGGGCCCGAGGCTGCCGCGGTAGGTTCCCTTTGCCCGTTGCGGTGCCTGTCCGTGGCTGCCGTGGCACCCTCAGCCCCCCAGCCCTCCCCGCACGTGTGGACTTATAGGTGATGTGGCCCCGTTACACCCGGTTTCTGAAAACTTACCTCCGTCCATTGCTCAGGCAGGCCCTCTCCTTCCCTTGACCCCTCCTTGTGCCCACAAAGCAGTGGGGGGGGGCATCAGGGCACCCCAGGCTGATCTGGCTGTGCTTGGTCACCGGGGGAGTCAGGAAGGCCTGCGTGGGGCCCCAGGTAGTCCTGAAGTGAGAGACTGGACCCGGGTCAGGCACCAGCTCCAACCCTGTGGTCTCAGGAAAGCCAGTGGTCCTGCTCCGAGCCTCAGCTTTATCTTCTATAAAATGGGACAGTAACAGCATCTGCCTGAAAGGGTGAGGGCCGGGTGAGAAAGTGCCCTCAGAGAGAGCCCGGCACGGCCGTTCTTGTCACCGTCACTACTGTTCTGGTTCTTGCTGAAACCCTCCGCGGTGTCTGCGTCCTGCCCCCAGACAGCCAGACACGTGCAGAGGGAGCCGTGGGGGGCCGTGCTGTGGGTGATCTGCCCCCCAGATCTCTCTCACCTCCCTGGCACGGCAGGGCCCTTGGGCTGACGTCCTGCCCAGCTGGGGTTCAGGGCTTGGCCTTGCCAGGATGCGCCCTACCGTGACCACAGAGACCAGGCATAATTCCTTCTGGGAAGGCCGGCTTAGCTTAAGACCCTGTCATCGCCTGTTGGCTGATGTCCCCGGTGTCCTGGTGGAGTGCCAGCAGGGGGAGACGGAGGGCTCTGCCTGGGAGTGCCGTGTGCCCGGAGGGGCCCCGTGGGATGAGTGGCCTGTCTGCCCGGTCCGACCCGGGAAGCCCCCCAATGCCCCACCTTCTGCCGTGTCTACAGGAGGCCCCCGTCTTGCCCAATGGCTCCTATGACGGCAGCTCCCTGGTCAAGTCCTCGGGCAAGCTCATGCTGCTACAGAAGATGCTCAAGAAACTGAGGGATGAAGGGCACCGCGTGCTCATTTTCTCCCAGGTGAGCTGACCTCCCTGCTTCCCCCCCGCAGCCCCCACTCCACATCCTGCAGAGGGCACCCCTGCCAGCTGAGGGCGCCGCCTGCTGGTGGCCCTCCAGGCCTGGTGCTCTTTCCCGGTGGACTGCACGTCAGAGGTTGTTCGTGTGCGCCCTGGCCGGGCACAGCCCAGAAAGCTGGCTGGGTGCCAGGCTCCAGGAGCTCAGGGCATGTTGGCCATAAAGCCCAGCGTCTTCCCCACCACCTGCCCCTTCTGGCCTGCCCCGCCCCCCGCCCCAAGCAGCGGAGCCTTCCCCGGTGTCCAGGCTGGGATGACAGCCCCTGGCCCTCACCCCTGCAGCCTGACTTGTCACAGGCGGGCCCTGAGGCTGGTTTGGGCAGAGCCTGTACGGGGGCAGCTCCTCCTGAAATGGCACTCGTACCACTGCCTCTTGGGTGGTCAGAGGCAGGCTGTGCAGCCTCGGGGGTCTGCTGGTCTGTGCGCCCCTTGTTCCCTCACCCCTCTGGTTGCATCTGCCCTCTGTCAGGCTCTGTGGGAGGCACGGGGCCAGTCCCTGTCCTTGAGACACGCCCAGTCTAGTGTGGGAGACGGATGTGGGCGACGGACGTAAAGAGACATTTAGTTCCGGGGTCGTCTTTGTGATGGGAGTCAGCAATGGTCCTGCGGGTCCTGGTGCTAAAAATGCTCCTGTATTCTGGGACGGAGCCAGGCCCCTTGCTCAAAGCCAGAGAGGAGGATGTGGCTCTTCTGTGTACTGAAGTCAGCTGGTGACCGCGGCTCCTGCCTGCAGCCCTGACCCCACCATGGGCCTGCAGGAGGCCCAGAGACGTTGGGGAAATCTGACCAAGCCTGGCACTGTGGACTGGCTTGGAGACTGGACCCACAATGCCCCCAACCCCCTGCCAACATAAGGTATGATTCTGGGACCAAAGAGAAGGGACTGTGCAGCTCCTAGAAATGGGCACAGAGGGAAAGGGGGCCCACAAACCCCACTTCCGAACCTCATGACAAAACCGGATATTAGGACATCCCACAAAACAGGACGTACACTCCCAACGAAAAGAATAATAGAAAAGCCTGAAAAAGACTTCAGACAAGCGTGTTTGGGACCCCCAAAATTAATGGAGTTAACAACCCATAAATCAAGAAGAAATCAGTTAAGCACAAGCAGGAAGAAATGAACAAGAATAATTGGATAGGAAAAGGGTCTGCCTGGAACTAAAATAAAACATTTCAACACCTTGGATAAACTCTCAGCACTGGTGAGGGCAATGCTGATGAACGGGACCTGGTGCTGAGAATCTCCCCAGAATGGAGCAGAGAGACACAAAGATCAGGAAGGAGAAAGTGCACGAAGGACACCTTGAGAGGCTCCAATAATCATCTAACAGGAGTTGCAGAGGAAGAAATAGAGAAAAATGGCGAAGAAGCTGGAATCCGTGAGAGTTTGCAGACCTGGGGGAAGACGCGAGGTCTCAGATCTGAAACGTACTCTGGAGTACCAAGCAGGATAAATACAAAGAAACGAATCCCTAGGCACCTTACAGGGAAATCACAGCACTTCAGACCTAGTACCTACAAAGGAATGATGATCAGACTGTCCTTAGGCTTCTCGTCGGCAACAACAGGTGGCAGGAGGCAGTCGGAAACTCTTCAGTATCCTGCGGGAATGGATCATTTTATATCCAGCTCAACTATCTCTCAAGAATGAAGGGAGATACACGGTGTAATGGGAGCCCAGAGGGGACTGCTATTCTCTTCTTATAGGGAGCAGTGAAATCAGGGAAAACCTCACAGAAGAGGTGCTGTTTGAGTTCCCTAGGCAGTAAGGGGGTGGGCTTTCCAGGAGGAGAGGCCAGGTCATTTGGGGTAGCTGAGGGTATGATGGAAGCATTGAGACATGAAGCCCGTATAGAATGCCAGGGCGAGGAGCTGGGATTTTGTGCTGTGAGGTAAGGGCAGGGCTGCTCAGAGCTGTGCTTTAGACAGATGGCTGTGGGGCTGGTGTGGGTGATGCAGTGACTCTGGGGGTCAAGGCTGGAGGCTGCATTCTTCTCCAGAGAGCCCCGAGTCAGGTCTGCCTGGGTCCCACCTCTCTCCCCACTCAACAGGCAGCTCTGTCTTCCCCAAACTCTTGGGGACCATGTCCGTGGCCCCATGGGGTTCCTTGCTCTGGGGCAGCCCCTCAGGCATATCATGTCCCCTGCAGATGACGAAGATGTTGGACCTTCTGGAGGACTTCCTGGAGTATGAGGGCTACAAGTATGAGCGGATTGATGGTGGCATCACTGGGGGCCTCCGACAAGAGGCGATCGACAGATTCAACGGTACCCTGCCTTACCCATGCATTCTTGACTGGGACCCTATATCTGCCCTTCCTCCCAGGCTGGGGTCTCAGCCAGGCCACCCGACTGATGTTCAGATTAGTTTCCCCTCACGTGGCTGCAGAAAGCAGATTGGTGTCTAAGTCCTAACAGCTGTCCCTTTTAAATGCTAAAAGGAATGAATTCCATGGAACCTCTGGGGGCTGCCTGGGGTGCTGAGGGCCCAGTAGGGAACACCTGCTTGGAACTGAGACCCAGACCAGGAGAAAGAGAGGAAATTACCACCTCTGTTACTAAATGAAGCTGGGGCTGAGGGTCTGGCTGGCACCTGTGGGCTTCTGATACCCCACATAAGCCACCGGTTACCAGCAGTGTGGGACAGAAGCTGCCACCCGAAAACAGACCGCGGGAGGGGTGGAGCTGAGCGCCTGCTCCCTGCGGGCTGCTTCCTAGCGACAGAGAGGAAGCAGCAGAGCCCTACGCATCCAAACTCAGTGTACCCTCTTCCTGGCCCGGGAAGGAGAGACCGGAGCTTGCTGGGCAGTGAAGGAGACCTCCGGAGTGGGGGAGAGGTCAGGTGACCCAGTGCCCCTTTATAGTGGCAAGGTTTGCAGCAGTGATGATGAGCTGTTTCCCTGGGGCTTGTGGCTTTCTGCTGGCCTCCACCCTCAAAACAGGGCTGGGGCCCCACTGCCTGATCGCCCAGGGGAGGGGTTCCTGTTGTCCACTCGTGTTTGAGGTGAAGCAAGTCCAGAGTTGCAAGATCTAGACGGAGGTGGGAGTGGCCGAGGCCCCGGGAGGATCGGGAACCTGTTTGCAGCTCTCTCGGGCGCACAGGTCAGACCCTGTCACTTATGAAGGGCTCAGGTGGGCCTGAGAACCAGCTGTCCTGAGACAGTGGGAGCTGCCCGGTGGGGTGGCCGGGGCCCTGTAGTTTGGTCTTTGCTCATCTAGGCTTTGAACATAACTTCCTTCTCTCTCTGGCTCCCTCCTGTAGAGTCAGGACTCAGAGCACAGCTGGGGGCTGAGTGGGGCTCAAGGGGGCTGCTCTGTCCCCACCCTGGGCCCTGGGCCTCCTCAGGCTTACCCTGAACACAGCTGCGGCTGATGTCATCTGTGATGGGGCCACGGTGGCCCAGCACCCCCCTCCCCCTCTCCCGTCCTCTCCAGCCCTCCTGTCTGCTGTCCGCCTGTGCCCACCCTCACCTCTCTGGGCAGCCCCTCACTGGCCCCACTGGGCACCTGCCTCTCTTCCTCAGCCCCCGGGGCCCAGCAGTTCTGCTTCCTCCTCTCGACCCGGGCGGGTGGCCTGGGCATCAACCTGGCTACAGCAGACACGGTCATCATCTACGACTCGGACTGGAATCCACACAATGACATCCAGGTCTGTGGCCCTGACACCGCAACCCTGTCAGAGAGCCCCCTTGCCACCACTGGTTCTGTGGGCTTTCCACCCCTCCCCCTCAGACTCTGTGTCCGGGTGTCACCTCCCCCTGGGCCACCCTCATGGAATCCTAGCCCCAAGAGGGGACCTGGGAGGTGAGTGGAGGCTATGCCCTGCCCCTCCAGCTTCCTCACTGTACAAAAGAGGAAATGCCCAGAGAGGGCAGGCAATGTGCCCAAGGACACACAGCGGTCTGTGTGGCTGATAACTCTTTGTCTGTCCCATCACTCTTAGGATCAAGCCCACGGGGGGAGTCAAAAGGAGGGAGTCCTGGGACCCAGACGGGGGGCAATTTGGGGGGGAAACCAAGGAAATACCGGGGGGACCAGCCTGTGGGAGAAGAGATGGAGGAGGGGCAGGTGGGGTTGCTGAGGAAGGACGGAAGGGCTGAGGGGGTAGGGGTGTGGGAACGAAGACACACGCTCTTGTCCCTGGCCACCTGGGGCAGGGATGGACACACTGAGTACATACTGTTAGGGGCACACACAAACTCATGTCTCACTCACACGTGTGTGTGCCCAAGCAGAGTCACCCACACAGATAGTCACGCTAGGGTCGCCTCACGCAGATGCGTGATGCACAGAGCCTCGGGCATGTCCTCATACCACTGGGCAGCTTCCTGGCCTTGCTGCCCTCCCAGGGTGGCCGAGTGTCTCCAACAGGAGCTCCTGCGGTCACGAGCGGCTCGCCTCAAGGGAGGTGCCACCCCACCTCCCCAGGACTGCCGTCAGAGCCCCGTGTGGCTTTCTCAGGGGCACACACTGGCTCCGCGGCCCCTGCACACACCCCTGCCCACCTGCAGTTATACCTAGTTCCACCTGTGCGGGCGCCCAGGCCCGCCCGAGACCACCCACGGTCAGGAAGCCAGCACAGCCCCATGCAGAACATGCCCCTGAGCACGCGTGCACGCCCCTCCCCCCTTGTGGCGCCCGGCCCCGCGCCCCCCCCCCCCCGCCCCCCCCCCCACCCTTGGCTGAACCCCCAGCACTGAGCTGCGGCTTGCCCCCAGGCCTTCAGCCGCGCCCACCGCATCGGACAGAACAAGAAGGTAATGATCTACCGCTTTGTGACTCGGGCCTCGGTGGAGGAGCGCATCACGCAGGTGGCCAAGCGCAAGATGATGCTCACCCACCTGGTGGTGCGGCCTGGCCTCGGTTCCAAGTCTGGCTCCATGACCAAGCAGGAGCTGGACGACATTCTCAAGTTCGGCACCGAGGAGCTCTTCAAGGACGACGTGGAGGGTGGGCGTCTAGGGCGGCTAGCGGGTGGGGGTGACGCTCCATCCGTCCCCGGGGCCCACAGCCTTTCTCCTCTGCCCCCGTCTCTTGGCCACGGAGGGTAGGTTCAGGGCGGCGTCTCTAGGCACTGGGGCTAGGGGTTGCCCCCCAGCCCTGCAACCCCTCTGACTCTGTCCTACAGGCATGATGTCTCAGGGCCAGAGGCCTGTCACGCCCATCCCGGATGTCCAGTCCTCTAAAGGGGGAGCCCTGGCTGCCAGCGCCAAGAAAAAGCATGGCAGTACCCCGCCAGGTAGGGGCTAAGTCAGCCTAGCTCCCAGCTCCTCTTGTGTTTCGAGGGGCTGTCCCCGGAGAGGAAGGGTTTCACCCCGCCCCGCCACCCCTTTCTGTGTTTTGTCGGGCTCCCGTGCTCGCCCCCACTGGCCCCTCACTTGGGTGCCCGCGGACTGTCCGGTGAGCAGGCAGCCGCGCTGATACGGTGCAGGTTCCGCTCTCTGATCACCATGCCCCTCTGCCGCCGCCCCTGCTGGAGGCTGGGAAGGGCCATGGTCGGGAGTCTGTTCCTGTGGGGTCCCCACACTTGGACCTCGTCACCCCATCTGTCCCTTCACTCTGCACCCTGTCTGCTCCCAGGCGACAACAAGGACGTGGAGGACAGCAGTGTGATCCACTATGACGATGCGGCCATCTCCAAGCTGCTGGACAGAAACCAGGACGCCACGGACGACACGGAGCTGCAGAATATGAACGAATACCTGAGCTCCTTCAAGGTGGCGCAGTACGTGGTGCGCGAGGAGGATGGCGTGGTAAGCCTGCGGCCCCGCCCCGCCGCGGCCCC
>NW_024412388.1:3967890-3991221 GCF_014898765.1 Herpailurus yagouaroundi | reverse complement strand
GACTGTGTCAGGGGCAGGAGGAAGACCTGTTGGGGCTGGGGTGATCAAGGTGGCTTCCTGGAGTAGGCAGGCTTTCCGATTCATCTTGGGCTCTTGGAGGGTGGGGAGTGGCGGAAGCCGCTGGGAGGCTCCCGGGGGTAGCTGTTGGTCCCACCTCCGAGCATCCGGGGCCTGCGCCTGCGGGGCCTGCCCTCATGGGCCCTGCGCCTGTGTCCAGGAGGAGGTGGAGCGGGAGATCATCAAGCAGGAGGAGAACGTGGACCCCGACTACTGGGAGAAGCTGCTTCGGCACCACTACGAGCAGCAGCAGGAGGACCTGGCCCGCAATCTGGGCAAGGGCAAGCGCATCCGCAAGCAGGTCAACTACAACGACGCCTCCCAGGAGGACCAGGGTGCGTGGCCCCAGGCGGGCAAGAAGCCCGCGGTCAGAGGGCTGGCCGAGGGGGTGGGGGGTGGGGGTGGGGCTTGGAGAAAGAGGGCTGGGAGCAGGGGTGGGTGCCGGCTGTTTGGGGAGCTTGGTGGCTAGGGGTCCAGTGACTTCACCACTGCTCCTGGTGTGGCCCTGGGGAAGCCTCAGTTTCCACATCTGTGAGAGAGGGATGATGAGGACGGTGTCATGCCTTAGGATACGGTGCAGGGCTGTTGGGGTTCAGTGAGCTCCCAGGAAGTACACCGTGCTCGTTTCGTTGTCCCTCGCCCCTGGGCTGGGTTTTGGGGGCTTGGCATGGCCCTGGGCATGGGGGAGCTCACTCTGTGCCTCTGCACGTGGCCCCTCACAGAGTGGCAGGACGAGCTCTCGGATAACCAGTCCGAATATTCCATCGGCTCCGAGGACGAGGACGAGGACTTTGAGGAAAGGCCAGAAGGGCAGAGTGAGTCTCAGGACTGGTGACCCTGGACCGGGGCCCAGACACTTGTCAGGCAGCTGCTGGTCAGCCTGGGGTCCCCTGGGGACACCAGGACAGTCGTCCATCTTTTGGAGGATGTCCTGAGGGGTTCTGCTGTCCTGGGGTGAGTTGCCGGAAGGGATGCGGGGGGTCGGGACACCCCGGGCTCCGGTGAGGTGTCGTGGTGGGTCTGCTTCCCAGGTGGACGGCGACAATCCAGGAGGCAGCTGAAAAGCGACAGGGACAAGCCCCTGCCACCTCTTCTCGCCCGTGTGGGTGGCAATATCGAGGTGGGGCCCGCCTGCACCCCACTTTCCCAGCTCCCCTTCCCACCTCCTCAGAACAAAGAGCTCATCCCTGCTGCACCTCTGGGGGTGTGGAGTAGGGATAGAGGCGGGGGGGGGGGGGCGCGAGGGGCCTGCCCAGCGTCACAGTCAAGTAGAGGTGGGGCCAGGACGGACCCCTGGGTCTCCGGGTCCTGCCTCCTCTGTGTTTCTCCCAGCTTCTCCCCTCCGTCCGCCTCTCTGCCCATCCTGAGTTCTCTGCTCCTCCGCCCCACTCCCCGCCTGCCCAGGTGCTGGGCTTCAACGCCCGGCAGCGGAAGGCCTTTCTGAACGCCATCATGCGCTGGGGCATGCCCCCCCAGGACGCCTTCAACTCCCACTGGCTGGTGCGGGACCTTCGAGGGAAGAGCGAGAAGGAGTTTAGGTAAAGGGGCTGAGGTGGTGGCCCGGGGCGTGGCTGCCCACCCCAGAGCGGGCAGGCTCCACTGAGGGCACCTGCCCACCGGGCTGTGTTTGTGTTCCCGCCCTGGCTTACTGTCTGGAGGATTCCTGTTGTCTGGCCTTTGGGTGGGCAGGGCTCAGGTGCAGAAAACCCTGAGCAGCCGCCTGTGCTAGACCAGATCCAGGGCAAGGGCTGTCATGGGGGGGCTCCCTTCTGGGCCCCCCGCCCCCAGTCCTTCCCTAGGGGCCTGACCCAGCAGGCCTGACTGGGAGGCAGTTGATGGATGATGGCTCCAGCCAGGGGGTTGCCTGGGGGTCCTGCCAGCCCTCTCAGAGGGTCCTTGCTGGCCCCTCACTCCCTGAGCCCCAGTCCCCCCCACCCCAGAGCCTATGTGTCCCTCTTCATGCGGCACCTGTGTGAGCCGGGGGCGGACGGTGCAGAGACCTTCGCGGACGGCGTGCCCCGTGAGGGCCTCTCAAGGCAGCACGTGCTTACCCGCATCGGGGTCATGTCACTAGTTAGGAAGAAGGTGGGTGAGTAAGCCTTGCCTGGGCCTTTCCTGGCGGCCCCCCCGTGGCCCTTGTGTGCCCTCTGGGGGTCAGCGGGCAGAGGGCAGGTGCCTGGCTCCGGGCACTGAGTCAGGCTAGAGGGACCCCTCTGAATGCCTCTCTGGGCGGGGGGTGGGGAGGCTGGAGGTGGGGACGGTAGGTCAAGGGGCAGAGCACACACTGGGGTGGGGGTGGGGCCTGGCGTAGAGGCTTGTGGTCAGAAGTGCATTCGGCTTGGCCGGCCTCGGTGGGGAGGTGGCATTCATCCCAAGCCCGGGACACCCCCTGTCCCTCCAGCCGCCCTGAGGCCCTTAGCTCTGGGCTGAGACCACTTCCCTCTCTCCTTCCGTGTCTCCTGCCTCAGGTTCAGGAGTTTGAACACGTTAACGGGAAGTACAGCACCCCGGACTTGATCCCCGAGGGGCCCGAGGGCAAGAAGCCAAGCGAAGTCATCTCCTCGGACCCCAACACGCCAGTGCCCGCCAGCCCTGCCCACCTCCTGCCGGCCCCACTGGGCCTGCCAGGTCTGGGCTCCGATGTGCGGGGGAGGGCACCTGGGTCACGGGAGGTGGCAAGGCCCCGGGAGACGCCGGGTCCTCTGCACAACCCAGGACGGACAGCCTCCCTTCCCTTGCTGCGAGCTTCTGCCTGCAGAAATGTCGCTGTCCTGAGAGGTTATCTTTTTAATGGCTATTTACTCACCACAACGTTCAGTCCTTGCAAATCTTACTATTCGGTAGTTTCTCGTGTGTTCACAGGGGTGAGTTCCCTCTAATTCTAGAGCATTTTCATCCCCCCGTGAGAATCACCTACTCGTTACCAGTCATTCCTTACTCTTTCTCCCCCGAGCCCCTGGCAACCACTGATCTACTCTGTGCATTTACCTGTTCTGGATGTTCCATGTACGTGAAGCCACATAACACCTGGCCTTTTGTGTCCGGCTTCATTCTCTAGCATGTTTTTAATTTTTTTAATTTTTTAATGTTTATTTAATATTTGAGAGCGAGAGAGAAAGAGTGCCACGGGGGATGGGCAGAGAGACAGGGAGACACAGAGTCCAAAGCAGGCTCCAGGCTCCGAGCTCTCAGCACAGAGCCCGACGCGGGGGTCAAACCCACGAACTGCGAGATTGTGACCTGAGCCGAAGTCGGACGCTTCACCGACTGAGCCCCCCAGGCGCCCCCATCTAGCGTGTTTCTGAGGTTCATCCACGTTGTAGGGCGTGTCCCGCTTCCTTCCTGTTTTTGGCCGAGTGATACCCCATTGTGTGGGATGTGCCGTGTTTCTGTTTGCTCGGCCGTCAGCTGGTGGATTTGGGGCCATCGTGAATAAGGTGGGGGGGTGCCATGAGTCACGTGGCTGTGAGCGTGGCTAGGAGTGGCACTGCTGGATCACGTGGCCTGACATTCTGAGGAACTGCTGGACTTTTTCAGAGTGGCCACGCCATTTGACGTTCTCAACCAGCAACGTGTGATGCTTCCCGGCTTCCCCACCCCCTCCCCGAACATTTGTTTTCTGACTTTTTGCTTACGGCTGTCCCAGTGGATACCAAGTGGTGTCTCCCGTGGTTTTGATTTGTGTCTCTCTGACGGCTGAAGACGTTGAGAATCTTTTCACGTGCTTCTGGGCCATTCGCGTGTCTTCGGCAAAATGTCTTTTCAGATCTTTTGTTCCTCGTTAATTGTCTGTGTTTGAGTGTCTTTTGGTGACCCGTGTGTTTATTTGGGCAAAGTGTCGTCTTCCCTCCGTTGGACCTCGAAGGCCCCGTTCTGACCTACCTATGCCCGGGTGAGGCGTGAATCCCTGAGAGGCTCAGTGCCTCCAAGGACATCTATCCTGCTCCTGCGCAAAAGTGTGCCCTCTGGAGGTGGACACACCTGGTCCTATGTGAGCCCCGTTTTCTCCCTTGTGATGTGGGACCGGACAGTGGACACCTCCCAGGGCTGCTCTGAGCACTGGGCAGGGTGTCAGGAATTGGCTCAGTAAGGGGAGGCACACAGCCTGTCAGCCAGCCTGAAGGCGGGAAGCACATCCAGCTGTCCCGGCTTCTAGGCCGGCCTCCGCCAACCTCCCCTCCCTGCCATGGGCAGCCCTGTGCCATCAGCCTGTGGCTTGGGCCTCACTGGGCCCAAGGTCCTCCAAGGATCCCCATGTCTGCAGGCCTGGCTTGAGGTCTCTGGCTCACCTGGTTCACCTGTCCTTCTTCTGGAGGGGCCAGGCCCAGAGGAGCCTCCTGAAGGCCAGCCTAGCTCTCCCCTGTGGCGCCCCATTTCCTGCCTTTCACCCCTTGCCTGCCCAAGCCCACCATCTCACCTCTTCCCTTTGATCTTTCAGACAAAATGGAAGCCCAGCTGGGCTACATGGATGAGAAGGAGCTGGGGGTGCAGAAGCCAAAGAAGCCCCCAGAAATCCAGGTGTGGAGGATGCTGGTGCCTGGGCCCCTGGTGGGTACGGGGTGGGGGTTGGGTCTAGGGACCTTTTCAGCCCTTGCTTGGACAGCTGAAACCCAGACCTGGCTCCACGCTCGGGCTTCTGGGTCCGGGGGGAGCAGTTTGGGAGCACGGACGGGAACCAGGAGGGAGTGGATTCCCAGCCGAGTGCCTGTCCTCTGTCCTCCATGCTGTTGAGGCCTCAGGCCCTGAAGCATCCCTGGCCTGTCCTCCCCAGGCCCTGCCAACTGCCCTGGACAGAGTGGAGGGCGAGGACAAGCATGAGAACTCAGATGGCCAGGAGCGACTGGAGGACGCAGAGAAGGCCCCGCTGTCCCCAGAGCAGCCGCCAAAAGGTGAGGCTTCCCACGGTCCCCCACCTCTGCCAATGCAGTCTCTGGCTCCCGCCAAGCTTTGTTCCGCGTTGGCTCTCCCTGGCCGAGCGGCAGACTCTGTCCTACCACGACAGGATCCGCAGGAGGAGAGAGCCAGGGGCTCGGGTCTCTATAGTGGACTTAGCTTTCCCTACCAAGCAGAGTTTGGGGGTTACTGGGCTGTCTTTTTATTAGTGATTTCTAACTCCCTTGTATTGTGGTTGGGGCACGTGGGTCCGTGTGGTATTGTTTCTACATTATGTTCATGAAACCTGCTTTTTGGCTTAATACGGTCAGATTTGGAAGTGGTCACGTGTGCCTGGAAAGAATGCATATTCTCTTCATTACTGGGTGTGAGGTTCTGAACATACGTGTTAGGTCATCATGTTGTTCAAATTTCTTTTTTTTTTTTTTTAAGTTTATTTACTTGAGAGAGAGTGGGAGTGAGTGGGGGAGGAGCAGAGAGAGAGAGAGAGAGAGAGAGAGAGGGAGAGAGAGAATTGTAAGCAGGCTCTGTGCTGCCAGCCCGGAGCCGGACGTGGGGCTCGAGCTGTAAAATCATGACCTGAGCCGAGATCAAGAGTTGGATGCTCATCTGACTGAGCCCCCCAGGTGCCCCCTCAAACTCCTTACATCCTTACTCAGTTTTGGTTTGCTTTAATCCGTCACGTCTGAGAGACTTGTGTTAAAATCTCACTACGATTGTGGGTCAGTCCCTTTTGCCTTGTAAGGCCAGAGTTTGCCTCGTATCATTTGAGACTGGGTTGACAGATGCATATCGGTTTAGGGTTTTTATATCTTTCTGGTGAAGTGTGCCTCTTATATGATCCTTTTATCTCTCCTGATACTTTTTGCCTTAAGGTTTATTTAAGCTGATTTGGATGGATCGTACTTTTGTTCAGAATGTATTTGGTGTATATGGTTTTCTATACTTTCACTTCAAAAAATACACGTATAGGGGCGCCTGGGTGGCGCAGTCGGTTAAGCGTCCGACTTCAGCCAGGTCACGATCTCGCGGTCCGTGAGTTCGAGCCCCGCGTCAGGCTCTGGGCTGATGGCTCGGAGCCTGGAGCCTGTTTCCGATTCTGTGTCTCCCTCTCTCTCTGCCCCTCCCCCGTCCATGCTCTGTCTCTCTCTGTCCCAAAAATAAATAAACATTGAAAAAAAAATTTTTTAAAAATACACGTATACATGCACACTCTTCGCATGATGTAATCACATGGGTACAGTTTACCCATTTACAGTGTACAAGTCAGTGATTTTTGGCATATTCGTAGAGTTTTGCAACCATCAGCGCCATTAATTTTTAGAATATTTTCATCACTCCAAAAAGAAACCCCGTGTCCATCAGCATTTACTACCCATTTCCTTCTCTCCTTAACCCCCGGCAATCACTAAATGTACTTTCTGTCTCTGTGGATTTGTCTGTTCTGGACACTTCAGGTAAATGGAATCATAAAACGGATGCCCTTTTGTGTCTGGCTTCTCTCACTCAGCATAATGTTTTTGAGGTTCATTTATCTTGTGGCGTGGATCAGCACGTCACTCCTTTTTATGGCTGGATAACATCCTGTTGTAGAAATACGCTGCCTTGGATTGTCATCAGTTGATGGGCGCTTGGGCTGTTCTCAATCTTTGGCTGCTGTGAACATTTCTGTAGCTTTTTGTGTGGACGTAGGTTTCCATTCTCTTGGGTATATACCTAGGGGTGAGATTGCTGGATTGTATGGTAACTCCGTGTTTACTATTTTGAGGAAATGCCAGATTGTTTTCTCCAGTGGCTGCACCGTTTTGCATTCCCATCAGCAATGTCTGAGGGTTCCAGTTTCTCCGTGTCTTTGACCACGCTTGTGTTTTTTTTTTTAATGTGTATTAAAAAAAAATTTTTTTTTAACGTTTATTTATTTTTGAGACAGAGAGAGACAGAGCATGAACGGGGGAGGGTCAGAGAGAGGGAGACACAGCATCTGAAACAGGCTCCAGGCTCTGAGCTGTCAGCACAGAGCCCGGCGCGGGGCTCGAACCCACGGACCGTGAGATTGTGACCTGAGCCGAAGTCGGCCGCTTAACCGACTGAGCCACCCAGGCGCCCCTTAATGTGTATTTTTTAAGATTTTATTTTGAAGTAATCTCTACACCCAACGTGGGGCTCAAACTCACAATCCTGAGATCAAGAGTCGCAATACTCCACCATCCAAGCCAGCCAGGAGCCCTGCTTGTCTTTTGATTATGGTCATCCTAGAGGGTGAGAAGTGGTATCTCAAGTGGTCTTGATTTGTATTTCTCTTATGCATAAAGATGTTGAGTTTCTCTTCATGTGCTGATTGGCCATTTGTATATCTTGGAGAAATGTCTGCTCAGATCTTCAATTGGATTGTTTTTTTATTACTGAGTTCTAGGAGTTCCTTATACATACATATATCGTATCATATATGTGATTGGCAAACATCTTCTTCCATTCTTGTACTTTAAAAAGTTTGTTTCCTTTACGTGTAATTGGAGTAACTACGTCTTATAAATAATGTACAGAGGGATTTGTTATTTTAAGTCCAATTACGGAATCTCTGTCTTTTAGCTGGCAAGTCTGATGTCTTTTCATTTAGTGTAATAGCTAGATATTTGCAGGGATTTCTACTCTCTTACTTTGTGCTTTATATTACCCTTGCCTTTTTTTTTTTTTTTTCTCCTTTCCTATTGTCTCTTGGATGGATTAAATTTTCTTTTTATTGCCTCCCTCAGCTCCTTCGGAAAGTGTATAGTCAATCCTATTTGATACTCTTAAGCTGTTAACATGTATCCCTCCTGAATAAGAGGAGGATGGGGGACAGTTCCACTCCCTTACCATCTTCAACGTGTTGCTGCTCAGCGTTTTAGTTTCAACGTGTTTTAATTTCCCAAATTTGTTATGGTGCTTCTTTCTAAATCTTTTTTTTTTTTTTAAAGCTTATTTTATTTTGAGAGACAGAGAAAGAGAAGGGCAGAGAGAGAGAGAGAGGGAGAGAGAAAGAATCCCAAACAAGCTCCATACTGTCAGCTCAGAGCCCAACGCAGGTTTCGAACCCACAAACCTTGAGATCATGACCTGAGCCGAAATCAAGAGTCGGACACTTAACCGATTGAGCCACCCAGGCGCCCCTTGTTTCTAAATGTTTAATCTTTATTTAGACCTGACCATTCTTAGCAGTTTTATGTTTGTTTCCTCGTTCATCATTGCTTCGTTCAATGTCTTTCTTCCTAAAGTACCCCCTTTAATGGTGCCTTCAGCAGATTTCTGTGCACGGAAAATTCTCTCATTGCGTGTTGCTTTCTCCTTTACTCTTGAATAATAGTTAACAAAGCACAAGACGGGAGAGGGGTTTTCCCTCAGTGCTTTGAAGATGTTTATTCCCGGTGTGTTTTGGCTTCCACTGTGCTGAGAAGGCTGCTCTCAGGGTAACGGTTGCTCCTTTGTCGGAAACCTGCCTCTTCTGACTTTCCTAACACGGAAAGACCACTTTTAAGATGCTCCGTTTGTGGGGGCGCCTGGATGGCTCAGTTGGTGAAGCATCCATCCAACTCTTGATCTCAGCCCAGGTCCTGATCTCAGGCTTGTGGGTTTAAGCCCCGCATTGGGCTCCATGCTGTGCAGGAAGACTACTTAAAAACAAAAAAGGAAAAGATATTCATGTGCGTTTTCGCTACGATGAAATTTTTATTTACCTTGCTTGTGACCGACTGTGATTCTTAAAGCTGAGTATTCTGTCTTTCATTGATCATGAGCAAGTTCTCAGTCATTCTCTCTTTGAGGATTGCCTTTGTCCCTATTATGTTTATTTTCTCCTGGCATTCCTGCTACTCACGGATTCTTTCATTCATCCAACAAACGTGTATTGAAGGCCTGCTGTGTGTTGGGTGCCGTCCTGAGTACTGGGGACACAAGCAAGAAACCGGAATAGCCAAAACCTTCACGTGGAATTGCATTCGAGTGGGGGAGGCAGGCCGTCAGCAGGAAACAGAAATACGTCTTGTTCAACAGCAGATCCCAAGCGCGATGAGGAAAAGGAAGCAGATACAAGGTTAACCAGAAACAGGGGCTGGTGTATCTTTCACTTCTTTGTCTCTCTGCAAGCCGTTTTCATTTTTTTTTTAAGTTTATTTATTTTTGAGAGAGAGAGAGAGAGAGAGAGAGCGAGCCGGGGAGGGGCAGAGAGAGAGGGAGAGAGAGGATCCAAAGCAGGCTCTGCACTGACAGCAGAGAGCCCAACATGGGACTCGAACTCAAGAACCAGGAGACCATGACCTGAGCCAAAGTCAGACACTTAACTGACTGAGCCACCCAGGCGCCCCTCTCTGCAAGGCTTTTTGAGTCATCTTTAGATCTAGCTTCCGCCTCTTTCTTTTTTTTTTTTAATTTTTTTTTCAACGTTTATTTATTTTTGGGACAGAGAGAGACAGAGCATGAACGGGGGAGGGGCAGAGAGAGAGGGAGACACAGAATCGAAAACAGACTCCAGGCTCCAAGAGAGCCGTCAGCCCAGAGCCCGACGCGGGGCTCAAACTCACGGACCGCGAGATCGTGACCTGGCTGAAGTCGGACGCCTAACCGACTGCGCCACCCAGGCGCCCCTCCGCCTCTTTCTTTATACTGTTTCCTTTATACTGTTTTGTTTCTTTATACCACCCATTTGTACTATTCTCTGTGGCTATGAAACAGATGATTACAACCTCAGTTCTTTTTTTTTTTTTTTTAACACTTATTTTTTAGAGACAGAGACAGAGCATGAGCAGGGGAGGGGCAGAGCGAGAGAGGGAGACACAGAATCCGAAGCAGGCTCCAGGCTCCAAGCCGTCAGCAGAGAGCCCGATATGGGGCTCGAACCCACAAACCGTGAGATCATGACCTGAGCTGAAGTCGGACGCTCAACTGACTGAGCCACCCAGGCGCCCCTACAACCTCAGTTCTTAAGGCAACACCCATTTTACGAGCCCACGGTTCTGGGGGTCAGAAGTCTGGGTTGGTGTGGCTGGATTCCCTGCCGAGAGTCTTGAAAGACTGACATCAAGGTGTTGGCTGGGCCAAGTTCCCGAGTTCCCGACTGGCAGCTTAGGGGAAAAATCTGCTTCCAAGCCCATTCTCGTTGTTGGCTTTCGTCAGCTCCTTGGGGGTGGGGGACCGAGGCCCCGTTTCCGTGCTGGCTGTCAGATGGCCGTTCTCTGCACCTAGAGGCCGCCCACATTCCTTTCCACGGGGCCCGCTTCATCTTCAAGCTCCAAAATAGCACTTGTGTGCTGAGTCCCCCTCCTGCTTCAAATCTATGATGTCCTTTTCTGTGGCTGGTTGGAGAAAGCCTGCTTTTTATTTTTTTAAAGTTTTCTTTTTTTTTTTTTTCAACGTTTATTTATTTTTGGGACAGAGAGAGACAGAGCATGAACGGGGGAGGGGCAGAGAGAGAGGGAGACACAGAATGGGAAGCAGGCTCCAGGCTCTGAGCCATCAGCCCAGAGCCCGACGTGGGGCTCGAACTCACGGACCGCGAGATCGTGACCCGGCTGAAGTCGGACGCTTAACCGACTGCGCCACCCAGGCGCCCCATGGGACCAGTCTTTAGGGCACGGTCTGTGCTGGGCCACACAGCTCGGGTTCCACGGTCGGCACGGACTTCGTGTCGGGTTTGGGTCTCTTCCCGGAGACTTTCTGCCTCTAGAGTCCACGCTGGAGCCAGGCTTCCTCCGCTCGGCCGTGGGGCGCCGGACGGAACTTCCTCTCTTTTGCTGAGTGTGTGGCAGTTGGAGGGTGTCGTGAGAGGGTGTTGGGTTCCGGTTCCTGGGTCTTCGCGGCTTTTGGCGCCTCATCCTCCGGGTCTGGGTGTGGAGACGTAACCCAAACCCCCCGGGCCTCCTCCCGGCACTTGCTCATCCCACGCCTTGTGCTTCTCAAGTTCGAGTTTCTCTTCGTTTATGGCGCCAACGGTTTCCTTTGCTTCTTGTGAGCTCACTATCGTGTTTTTCCAAGGTGATAGATTTTGCCTGACATTTCCGGGTGTTTATAAGAGGGTTTTGTGTTACTGAAGGCCTGCTGTGTCGCCAGAAATTGGAGTCCTCTGGTTATCATTGCAGTCGGGAAGATTTTTTTTTTTTTTAATTTTTTTTTCAACGTTTATTTATTTTTGGGACAGAGAGAGACAGAGCATGAACGGGGGAGGGGCAGAGAGAGAGGGAGACACAGAATCGGAAACAGGCTCCAGGCTCCGAGCCATCAGCCCAGAGCCCGACGCGGGGCTCGAACTTCCGGACCGCGAGATCATGACCCGGCTGAAGTCGGACGCTTAACCGACTGCGCCACCCACGCGCCCCAAGTCGGGAAGATTTTTGAGGCTGCACCTTGAGGAGTTTGGGGCTGGGGTGCTGCTGGGGGTGGGGGGTGAGAGGGAAGGGGCAAGCTGATGGGTGCGGGGGGTCCGCGCCCCCATGCCCCCCTTCCCAGAGGACCGCTCCTCAGTGGCACCTGTTGGACCCTTGGTAAAGTGGTGGATGGGGTTGTGTGTATGGCTGAAATGGAGGTGGAAAGCCACCAGCCCAGAGTGCCCTCGACCCCTCCCCACTCGACAAACACCCCTTGTCTTGCAGAAGAAGTGCTTCCTGAGAAGGAGAAAATTCTGGACAAGCTGGAGCTAAGCTTGATTCACAGCAGAGGTGATGGCAACGATTTCAGGCCAGGTCTGGGCCTCTTGTGTGCTCTGTCTTGTGTCCCTTGGTCTCTGGAGGGCACCACCTGGACCCCGTTGGGCCTCCTGCAGCTGCCTGGGCGCCGCCTCCAGGCCCGACTGGTGCTGGTGGGCGGGAGCCTGGGCTCACCAGCTTTGGAGGGGGGAAGATCCCACCCCCTCTCCGAATCTTTCCTGTGGCCCCAGCCACCACCGGGAGAAAGGAGAGTGGTCACGGGGCTTGGCCTGGAGCATTTGGGGCTCAGTTGGAGGCTTTGTGTACCTGTAGGTGCTGGAATATTCTGGAACACCCATCCTCAGATTAATGTGCACTTTTTTAAAAAAAAGTTTATTTTGAGAGAGAGAGAGAGCGTGCACATGAGTTGCGGAGGGGCAGAGAGAGAGAGGGAGACAGAGAATCCCAAGCAGGCTCCAGACTGCCAGCATACAGCCCAACGCTGGGCTCAATCTCATGAACTGTGAGCCGAAATCAAGAGTTGGACACTCATCCGACTGAGCCACCCAGGCGCCCCTTAATGTGCACTTTTCCCGCTGCTCTGCCCCGTGTTTTCAGGTGGTCCTGCCTTGGTGGGGGAGGAGCATCTGGGCTGGAGAGCTGCTGGTCTGTTTAAAATCCCTCTTGGCAGTGAGCTCCTTGAGGATGAGGAGATACGCTTCCCACTTGCCTTTGGGTCCCCAGTGCTTGGCAGAGAGAGGCCCCTGGCCAGTACCTTTAGGATGGGTGGTGAATGCGCGTCTATCCTCCCATAGATGACACCAAAGTGGAGGAGAAGGAGCCCATTGAAACACAGCAAAATGGTGACAAAGAGGAAGATGAGGAGGGGAAGAAGGAGGACAAGAATGGGAAGTTCAAATTCATGTTCAACATTGCAGATGGGGGCTTCACAGGTATCGGGGTGAGGTGGTGCCCAGAGGGCTAGGGTGGTTGTGTCATTCCTAACCATGTGGGCCCTGGGAGTCTGGGCAGATGGTTATTTTATACTAAAGTGTGAATGGTTGATATAAGTGCATTTTATAACCTTTCCTAATAACCCTGGAACACTGAACTTCTAGGGGTGGGAGCATGGTGGGTGGTGAGGAAGAGACTCTCCTGTGCCTACCTCTGTGAAGGACTTGGGGGGGCACCTCATTCTGCTCCCTTGGCTGGCTTCCCAGAGCTGCACACGTTGTGGCAGAATGAGGAACGTGCTGCCGTGTCCTCGGGGAAAATCTACGACATCTGGCACCGGCGTCATGACTACTGGCTGCTGGCGGGCATCGTGACGTATCCTTGGCCAAGCCAGGCCGGGCAGGAATGTGGCCTGTTCCTCTCTGGGCCTCAGGGAGGGGCATGGGGTGTGTAGGAGTCAGGAGCCAGCGCTTTGGATCAGGTGCCAAAGACCCTTTCCTGGTGGTGGCAGTGACGATGACATGATGATGACCATAGCTGCGGCTCGTCCCTTTATGCCCAGTGCTCACTCCGTCCTCACAGCAGCCTTTCAAGGGGGCGCCACCATGATTCCCATCATGCCGAGTAGGACACGGTGCTCAGAGAGGCCACACAGCTGGTGAGTCCCAGCCCATCCACCTGACGCCACGGCAAATCCCCGTAAGTCCTGCCTGGTGCATACCTCACCCCCTCCCAGGAATGATGCCTGAGGGGCGCAGCACCATTTACAGTGGGCTGGTATTCGTTCGTTCCGGCTCGGTTGATCATCTCCTGTGTGCCAGGCTTGGAAGGTACATCCGTGGACAACATTCCCAAATCCCTGTCGACCTGGGGCTCACCTCCTACCGGGGACAGATGGCAAACACCCTAAGTGGGCAAAGTGTGGCATTCAGCACATGATGAAGCAGGGAAGGAGCAAAGAGAGCTTTGGGGAAGGGGGGGGTGCGTTTTCTAATGGGACGGTCAGAGGTGACATCTGAGCACAGACCTCCCAGAGGCAAGGAGAGGGTCACACAGCTGCCCTTCCGCAAAGCTGAGACAGCCTGGAATGGGCTGGTTACTATGAGGGGGGAGTGTTCTGGAATGGGGCTCAGCAAACCTTGCTGGTAAGGGGCCAGAGAGTGAATATTTCAGGTCCTACGCTCCGTGATTATAGCAAAAGCGGCCACGGACTTTAATACGAACCCAGCGAGTGTGACTGTGTTCCAATAAAACTTCGTTTAAAAAAATAGGGTGGGGAGCTCGGGGGGCTCAGTCAGTTAAGCATCTGACTTCGGCTCAGGTCACGATCTCACAGTTCGTGAGTTCGAGCCCCGCGCCGGGCTCTGTGCTGACAGCTTAGACTCCGGAGCCTGCTTCGGATTCTGTGTCTCCTCCTCTCTCTGCCCCTTCCCCCGCTCATGCTCTGTCTCTCTCAGTAATAATAAATAAGTAAACTTAAAAAATTTTTAACAAATAGGCTGTGGGCCATAGTTTACAGATTCCTGTTGTAGAGGTTAAGGTGTTTGGAGCCAGCCTGCGGGGCTTCAGATCCTGACTCTGCCCCTCACTAACTGTGGGACTTTGGGCAAGATAATTTTATTGTGTCTCCTTGTTCCCTCGAAGGCTCTGGCGGGGAGGATCTCTTGCCAGCTTCTGGTGGCGGCCGTCAGTCCTTGACATCTCTCGGCTGACGGCTCTGCCTCCCGTCCCGTGGCCTTCTTCTGTGGGTGCCTGTGTCCCAATTTCCTTTTTTGTTTCGAAAATTTTTTTATTTTTTAAAAATGTTTATTTATTTTTAATGTTTATCTATTTTTGAGGCAGACACAGAGCACGAGTGAGGGAGGTGCAGAGAGGGAGACCCAGAATCCGAAGCAGGCTCCAGGCTGCGAGCTGTCAGCCCAGAGCCTGATGTGGGGCTGGAACCCACAAACCGTGAGATTGTGACCTGAGCCGAAGTCGGACGCTCGACTGACTGAGTCACCCAGGTGTCCCCAATGTTTATTTTTCAGAGAGAGACAGAGAGAGACAGAGCACGAGGAGGGGAGGGGCAGAGAGAGAAGGAGACAGAGGGTCTGAAACAGGCTCCAGGCTCCGAGCTGTCAGCACAGAGCCTGACACGGGGCTCAGACACATGAACCGCCAAATCATGACCTGAGCCAAAGTTGGATTCTTAACCGAGTGAACCACCCAGGCGCCCCCCCAATTTCCTTTTCTTATAAGGATACCAGTCAGGGTTAGTGCCTGCCCTAATCTAGTATGACCCCTCCTTAACTTGATTGCATCTACAAACACCCCATTGCCAAGTGAGGTCACGGCCACAAGTGTAGGGGTGGGGGCTTGAGGGTTCTGCCCTCCAGGTTGTTAGGGTGAGGAGTTAAGCCCGTGCAGCCTCAGTGTTGTCTGGGCCTCTGAGGGCGCCTGTCGCATGATCATCAACCTGCTCATCCTGCAGCCAAGGTTAATGGCGTGTCCCAAGCTCACAGCCAGGATGCTGAACCTGGGCTGGGGGGGGCCCCCCCCCGCCCCCCACCGTGGCCAGGTTTGCCCTTAACAGTGCTGCACCCAGGCACGGCTACGCCCGCTGGCAGGACATCCAGAATGACCCGAGGTACATGATCCTCAACGAGCCCTTCAAGTCTGAGATCCACAAGGGCAACTATCTGGAGATGAAGAACAAGTTCCTGGCCCGCAGGTTCAAGGTCAGTGCCAGCAGGGCCAGAGCCTGCAAGGGAGGGCGGCTGCAGGAGGGCGAGTTACACGAGGGCCTGGGCCAAGGGAGCGGTGCTCCCTCCCCATATACCCGGACGTGGGCCGGGCTGTCCGCCAGGGGAGTCATGCAGTCAGTCAACCAACAGGGCTCTGGGCCCTTGATCTGCGCCTAGCCCCATCGGGTGAGTGTCCCAGCCCCAGGCGATGGGTGCAGAGAACCCGGCTTGGTGACAGTTCCAAGGGGGTGCTGAGATCAGACAAAGGTGGACAGACAGGTGGAAGCGTGTCCTCCCTCCTTCCTTTCTGCCAGATCCCAGGCATGCGGGGGTGGGTGCTGGTGGAGGAGGGGCCGGGCCAGCGCTCAGATCTCGCCTTGCCCCATCCCCCAGCTGCTGGAGCAGGCCCTGGTCATCGAGGAGCAGCTCCGGAGGGCCGCGTACCTTAACATGACCCAGGACCCCAACCACCCAGCCATGGCCCTCAACGCCCGCCTGGCCGAGGTGGAGTGCCTTGCTGAGAGCCACCAGCACCTGTCCAAGGAGTCCCTTGCCGGGAACAAGCCAGCCAATGCTGTCCTGCACAAGGGTGAGTGAGCCCCCTTCCCAGAGGCCGGCCTGCCAGCCTTCCTCCTGCCGGTGCAGATCCTTCGCCATCGACGAGGGCACCGATGGATGAGACAGGGGCCTGGGGACCAAACGTCAGTCCAGAGGGCGTCCCAGCCGGGATGGGACAATCCATCATCCGGTCCAGGGAAATTTAAGCCCTCTGTGCTCTGGACTTTTCCTCAGGGTGGGCTCCGTGCAGGCCCTGGTCTGGGCATTGCCCTGGTCTGCGCATTAAAGAGATAAGCACGTTATCTCTTCAATGCTCACGATACCGGGAAGCGGTAAGGTGTATTACCCCATTTGAAAGTCAGAGACACTGACGGGCGGTGGAGTCAGTGCCCCAGATCTCCTGGGATTCAGACCTTTGACTCCTGTGCTCCGGAACTTCAGGAAGCTCCCGGGCCAGTTAGAGGGCGGGGGCAGCCAAGGCCAAGCTTAAACCAGAGCCCCCGGACTTGCCGGCCCCTGCTCTGTCTGGGAGACGTCTCCTGAGTGGTGGGCTGGGGGGGGGCCTCCCTGGGAGCCGGGACTCTAGCTGAGGGCCTGGGGGAAGCCCAGTGTTGGGTCAGAGTGTCTGGCTCGGCCCTCGGGCCCCTGGGGACGCCTGCTCTTGGCCCAGGTGGCGTCTCTCTGCTCCGTGGGCCTGGAGGGCCGGTGAGGAGCGCCCGCCCGCCGTGCCCCCGGCCTGGGGGGTGCTGGCCCCCGGCAGCTTTTCCACCTGCCCCTCCTCTGCAGTCCTGAACCAGCTGGAGGAGCTGCTGAGTGATATGAAGGCGGACGTGACGCGCCTGCCCTCCATGCTGTCGCGCATCCCCCCCGTGGCTGCCCGTCTCCAGATGTCAGAGCGCAGCATCCTGAGCCGCCTGACCAACCGAGCTGGTGACCCCACCACTCAGCAGGTCAGGTTTGGCCCACATGCCCCGGGCCTGGTCCCCGTCACGCGAGTCCTGGGTGCCCCGGGGCTGGGGCTTGGGGTGGGGTGTTGGGACTACGACCTTTAAACCCGAGTCCTTGCCTCCAGGGCGCTTTCGGCAACTCCCAGATGTACAGCAACAACTTTGGGCCCAACTTCCGGGGCCCTGGACCGGGAGGGATTGTCAACTACAACCAGATGCCCCTGGGGCCCTATGTGACCGGTAGGTGCCCGTCGCTTCTGGGCGGCATGTGCAGGGGTGCTCCACGGGGCCAGCCTGCCCGCCGCCACCCCAGGCAAGCAAGCTTCTCTCTCTCTGACAGATATCTAGCTGTCCCCGCGATGTCCCTCTGTTGCAGTGCTCATTTCCAGCTGAGGTAAGCCTGCACCTGGGTCCTCCACTGTCCCTTGTCCCCTCCTCGGACTGGCAGGTCCGGTCCGGCCAGAATGGACCCTGATTCGCTCGGGCGTGCCCCTTGGTGTCCACAAGCATGGCTGTGTGCACACGTCTCCACGGCAGTGACTCAGCCCCAAACCCGGCCTCCACGGCTCCGCCTCCATTGCCCAGCTGGGTGGTGGGCACCCCAGGACATTGGCCCCCTGCCCGGGACGAGGAGGGTGGCTCAGGGACTGAGGGGGTTAAGTGTTAATGGCTATGAGAGGGGAGCTTATTCCTGAGAAATGGCCAGTTCACTCAGGCCTCCTCCCCCCGGGTCCCCCCAAGCCCTGTCTGTCCCCGTGAGAACTGCCACTTTAGGGTTGGGATGCTGGGGGTTTCCAGACCGGCCGCTCTTCCTCAGGCCTCTTTGGCACTGCAGGTGTGGTAGGGAGGTCTTGACTCTGGAGCTCTTTCTTTCTCTTTCTTTCTTTCTTTCTTTTTCAAATTTAAATTTATTTATCTATTTTGAGAGAGAGAGAGAGAAAGTGGAGGGGTAGAGAGAGAGAGAGAGAGAGAGACAGAATCCCAAGCAGGCTCTGCACTGTTAGCACAGAGCCCGGTGCGGGGCTGGAACCCACGACCCCGAGATCATGACCTGAGCTGAAACCAAGAGTCGGACTTGGTTTGACTGAGCCACCCAGGCGCCCCTTGGGAGGCCCTTCTGGTGGTGGCTGTGTGTGGTTGGCTGTGACAGGCGGCGGTAGGTGGCGGCAGGGTGCTGGGTGTCCCAGTCTAGCCCTGGCGCTCAGCCGTGTCACCCGTGATCTGCCTCTTGCAGCCACGCCTGCCGGGCCACCTGCCCGACCGCCACAGGAGAGAAAAGCTACCGCCTTTTTAGGAGCCGTGCCACCTTGGGACAGAAAGGGAAACTGAGTAATGCCATCACATGGGGGACGAGGCCCAGCCTGGCTGGGCCAGAGCCCAGAAGTGCCACCTCATCATAATGCAAGTGTCCCACCCAGCGTCACACCCACCCAACACTGGGACGTGCCCCGTGGCGGCCTTTGCCGGACAACTTCTTAGAAGAGATTTCATTTATTTGTACATCTTTTGCACTTTCCTATTGAAGACTTGAAAAGTTTGTCTTGATAAAAGTTGAGTGACGCGTGGAGGGGGTCTGACCTGCTACACTTAACGTCTCTCTCTGTCAACGGGCTCCAGACTGCAAGGGAAGATTCTAGAAGCCCTGCTGTTGCCCCATGGACTCGGTCTGCCTGGGCAGCCCTCATTGTGCTCCGCCCACCCCATCCCGTCCATACTGCCCGACCACCTGTGTCCTGGCCCCCTGCTCCCTGGGGCTCTCCGGTGCTGGGTGGGTCAGGACTGGGGAGCAGCTGCCCAGCCCGAGGGTGGAGACCTCGGCTGATGCCCAGGGCAGGGGGTTATTCCACCCCCTTCCTCCCAGGGCTGGAGACCACCAGGTATGTGCTATCTGTGTGGGGGAGGGGGCCGGTCAGCAGGCGTCTGGCCCTGGCCCAGAGTGGCTTGCGGGCCCCGGACTCTTATCTGAGCAAGGCAGGCCTAGCATGTGCTCCTGGGAGGGAGGGGAAGAGCCTCCTAGAGCTTTTTTCTCGGCCTATGTGGGAAGGGGCTTGTTCTCTGCCGGGATGTGGTTAGCATCCTAGCGGGGAAGGTCACAGTGGCACTGAGGGTGCTGGGCCTGCCCTGTGCCCTGGGAGGCCCATCACACCCACCTCCAGGTAAACTCTCCCTGTTTGGTGTCATGGCCACAGATGCAAGAAAACAGGGCCACCCCTTGGAGCCTGGGATTCTCCCTGCCGTCCTGTCCCCAGAGAGGCCTCAATGTGGTCACTTGCCGCTGGGGCCTGTATCACAGCCGCCCTTGCTGTGTTATCAGATGGCCTGGGGAAAGAAAGCTCTGCTTGGAGACAGGGGACTGGGCGCGATGACCCTCGAGCATCCCGGGCTTCCTGCCGGGAACACCCCCTGTCTCCTGCGAGGGCCCCAGCAGGCGGGGAGGAGCAGCCAGGCCGGGCCTGTCTGTGTCTGATGCTTCCTCTGCGCTCGCTCGGCCTGGAAGGAGGTTTCCCAGCCGTGGGTGGGTGGCTTCCTGGGGAAGTGCCCTGGGTGTAGAATCCAGGATGGGGCCAGGATTTGGGGGCTTGTCTTGGGGCCTCTTGGGCAGCCAGCCAGCCCTCACAGGGTCCCAGGACCCAGGTGTCCTCTGTAAGTGGCTCTCTGTGCACCCCGGGAGGGCTGGGCCCCAAAGCCTCTCCCATCTTGGTGTCCCCTCGCTTCAGCGTCTCTGAAAGCCCCCAAGGCTGATGCAGCGCAAGCACCGAGGTGGGGGCAGTGGGGAGCATCCGGAAGGTGGCCCGCCGGCTTCCAGGACACGTGCGCAGCAGCACTGGCCTCGCCTTCTGGGGAGGGCAGGGTCATCCCTGTCCGCTGTGGTTCCTCCAGTGCCACGTGCACGTGCTTGTGTCTTGTGGTCAGTGCCTCCTGCAAAGGCTCCTGGCTTGGGCCACGGGCGAGGTGAGCACCCCTCCCCCGCAAGCCCTGTGATGCTCCCCTCCCAGACCTCTGGTCGGCCCTGTGGCTGGCCTCACTGGAACAGTGCTGACCTTCCCTGGCCGCAGTGGATGGGCCCGGAGTGTCCAGCCGGGAGGCACACGGGGGCGGGGCAGGGGTCTGCATCTCTAATGTCTGGCCCCAAAGGCTGGTGGTCCCCGCTGTTGTCAGCCCTTCCTCCCCAGGAAGCCTCCCCCTGTGCCCCCCATCTTTGCCTCCATCCCAGACCTCCCCCTTGCCCCTGTCCCCGGGCCAGAGCCAGGCACCCACAGATGGCCAAATCTGGGAAGGGCTCAGCTCTCCACAACCAGCGCCCCCTAGAGGCCCGGGATCGGGGGCTTTGGACAGTTGGGGAGTGGCTGTCTGGTCAGCTGGTTTGGGACAGGAAAATGGATCTCAGACTGTTTTCTTCTTAGTTTATCAGTTCTCTCCAGCCAAGAGTGGTGGCGAGCGGGTGCGGTGTCCCCTGTCTTTGGCATCTTCCGGCTGGGTTTGGTTTTTGCTGCTGGCAGAATGAGGGTCTTTGTGTACAAGCAGAATCCTAAAGTGCCAGCCCGCATTTTTGTTTCCAGCCACCCTGTTATTTAAACCAGTGCTGAGTAGGCTTTCTGTCAAGCCACCTTTGGGCCATGGGGGCTCCCAGGTGATAAGGGGAGCTTGGGCTGGACTGACCACGTCCGGAAGGGCCCCCCCCCCCCCCCCCCCCCCCCCCACCCCCGCACATGCCTGCCCTGGGAAGTGTGTCCCATGTGAGGAGACCCTCCCTGTAAGCCACCTTTGGGAGTTCCTTTGTTTTCTCCAACTTATGACCAAGGTCCTGCTGATACCCACAAGGGGTGCAGGTGCCTGCCCTCCTGCTCTCTGGGGGATCTTTCCCAGGGTCCTCTGGGGCCTCCCCAGCCCAGATTGTGGCTGGATGAGCCTTGTCCCAGTGACACGGTAGCTCTTGCTCTCGTGTCAGGTCCCGGAGCTCTTGAGGGCTTGGGGGGGGGGGGCGGTTCACGTAGAGGGTTGGCTCAGGGACAGGAGCGCCTCCAAGCTTGGGGCGGGAGTGGGGGACTTGGCCGAGAGGCGGGGGTCAGGTCATGGCCTGGCCATGGCCTCGGGTCCCCCCCCCAACACCTGCGGCTATTCTGTGCCCACTACCGCCTCCGTCGAGGAAGCTGGCTCCTGCCCCATTTTCTCTTTCTGGAAGTTTACAGGTTGTGGTGCATCAGCCCAAAGTCATTGGCGTTGTGTTTTGGGTTTTTTTTAGTTTTCAGATTTTTTTTAAACAAAGTATTTTTTTAGGTGCGATAACCCAGAAAGGGCCCGTTGGGTGTGTGTGTATGTCCTGAACCCCTGACGTGGACAGGGGGGCCCCAGCCCCCCTCGGCTCCTGTGTGCGGAGATGAGGGGGGGTCCTGCTCCCTGTGTGTTGGAGCCATGAGGGTATGAGGGAGCAGTTCCCGCGCAGGCTGGCATCTGGCCCAGCTAAGGGGGCCGGGCCCCTTGCCCTGGGTACACCCCCAGGCCAGCAAAGGAGCCTGGGTGAGTTGGGAGGGTCCCAGCCAGGGGGCTGGAGCTGGAAGCTGAGTCCCCATGAGTGGCGACCCGTCCGGTCCCTGGCAGGACACGGGAGAGGCTGGACAGAGCCTGCAGCCGACACAATCCCCTTTACTTTGTACTCTGTGTGTATGTCTTTGTTTTCTGTGTTTTAATAAATCCTTTGGGAAAGGATAGAATCCATGTTTTCCTAGATTCCCAATGATCTAGGATGGGGGTGGGGGCTGGAGGCGGCAGAGGAATGTGGGGGATGGGGTGTCACCCACCGGAAGCCAAACCACCGCCCCCCTGGGAAGACATGGCCTCATGAGGCTGAGGGGCTTGCTGGGAAAGGGGGGACAAGGAGGTGTGGTGCCTGTCTCTCCCACTTGGACCCCAAACACAGACACAACGTGGCGTCAGGGCAACATGGAGCCCCCAGTGGCACCTCGTGGACCTTCCTGGACCCCGACCTCTCTGCACCCAGAGGGCACAGCAGCCTCCCAGCAGCAGAGAATGTGTTGAGGGTAGTGGGGGGCACCCTTATCCCCAAATCACTTGGGATACGGGGTGCCTCAGAGTCCCCAGTCTCTGCCTCTTCCCCAGGGCCCTTTTTCCCCATCCCTACCCTTTGTCCCAAGGTCAAGATTGGGGGTGGGGGTGGGGGGCGAGTGTGCCGGCCCCTGGAAAGGAGAGGAGCAGAAAGCCGCAGACCCCGACAGGCTGGGGTTTTATTTGCCATTCCATAAATACGGTGGCTGTGTCTCGCTGACTGTCGTCTGGAAGCGCGAGGCATGAGGCAGTCTCTGCCTACGTAGGGAGTGCAGTTAGCTGAGGAGCCACAGTCATTAAAAAAAAAAGGGAGGGAGAGAAGAAAAGACATTATTTACATGACAGAAGACCGAGCAAGCCCCTCTGTCATTCCTCCGGACCTCGGATTTGCACTGGATCTGGGATGAGAAATGGGGGGGGGGGGGGGACTCCGTGTGTCAGCAAGGGAGAAGGATCCCACCCCTGCTCCCAGAGTGGACCTCCTTCCGGTGCTGGGCATTCCCGGAGGGGGTCCCCTGGGGCAAACTGCCTCACGGGTTGGGCCAGAGGCTGGGAGGCTTCCCTCGACCAGGCGGCCAGCGTAAACCCGTGCTGGGTCCCAGGCCACACTCCTCCAGGCCCCAACTCTGCCCAGCTTGTTTCCAGACTCTCTCCCTCCCCGACCGCCGCCCCACCAGACCCCTTCTAAGTCAGGGGCCCTCCCCCAGGAAGCAGAGCCGGGTCCTCCCTGCAAGTGGGTGTGGGAGAAATGACAGCTCAGGATCAGGCTGTGGACAGTGCCCCAGGACGGGGAGGCTGCCTGGGTCCTTGCCATGGGTGTTTCGGCCTTGGCCCAGCTCAACTCTGGGGGCAAACGTGGCCAACAGGGGACTGCCTTCCCAGGTGTGGCTCCCCATGAAGGGGGCAGCAGTGTGAAGGGGGCCCAGCAGCTCTCCCCAGCGAGGGGTGGGCAATCTGGTCCCTCAGTACGGGGGTTGCCTGGCCCAGAGCGCCTGGTCCCTGCCTGTCCTGGGAGCTAGACACCCATCCCGTGTGGTGGTGGGCAGTGGCCACAGGCCAGGGGCCCCTGCCAGGATAGGCTCACCCCCTCCCCACACCCACAGTGTGCAGCTTATAGATTCAGTGATGAGCCCAGGGGCCTGGGCTGGGAGTGGGGGAAGGTTCTAGACTCCAGGGTCAGCATAAAGGTCAGGAAGTTTGTGGCTTTCTCAGGCCTCAGCCCAGCCAGGGCTGGCCAGGAGGCTCTCTGAGGATGGCAGGGCAAAGCAGGACCGGGCATACCGGCTGCAGTGAAGGTGAGACCGTTGGCGGGGGAGGGGGAGGGGGTGTCGAGGTGGGGCCAGCTGCTACCTGCTGGGACCGGAGACACAGAGGCACCCTAGAGTGGGCTCCTGCCTCCAAATAGCCAGCAGAGGCTGGTACCTCAGGACTCCCGGCTGCAGGCCTGTGCCCTTCATGCTCCCAGCCGGGGGGGGGGTG
>NW_024412388.1:3892550-3967790 GCF_014898765.1 Herpailurus yagouaroundi | reverse complement strand
CCAGGCTGGGGGGCGGGGGGTGGATGCATCGCCAGGAATGACTGGCTCCAGCCATCCTGACCTCCTCACAGGGTGCATGCGGTGGTTCTGGGGTTGGTACTGCTGCCCGTTTGCCCGGGTAACCTGCTCTGGGCACCTAGACTTAGCACCCTAATGTGGGGTGCCTCACCCTGACCCGATCTGAGGCCTTGAAGAAGGCACTGCTCCAGGGGGAGGCTCCTGGGGCCTTTTCCTAGATCGTGGGGGCTTCTGCGGCATGTTCAGCCGCCCCAGCTCCCCCGCGCATGCAGCACGGAAAACCCCAGGGGCCTAAGTGTGTTCTCTCTGCAGACCCTGAGGCCACTACCCAGGCAGAGCAGAGGTGGGCCGCCTGGCATGTGGCCAGCCAGCGACCACAGTCTAGCTAAGTACGCATGACCTCAGGGCATTCTGGGGCAAGGACAGAGGGGCAGTGGGCAGGGCACCTGGAGAGGAGGGTAGGTGGGGCCCTGGAGGGACCTGGGCTGGAGCCTGCTCCTCAGGCCCCTCCCGAATGCTCAGGGCTGCTCTGGGCACGGGGATCGTCAACCGTGTGCAGGGAGGAAGCTGCCAGGGCGACGAGCGTGGTTAGAAACCCTCCCCCCCAACTTCCTGTGGACCCCAAACTGATAAGGAACCCCCCCGGATCTCTGCCCCTGCCAGCAAGGGTGGGGGTGGGGGTCAGGGGACAGCTTGGAAGGCCCCTGGGAGACCCGCTGGGGCAGGGGGTGGTGGAGAAGCGGGTGCAGAATGAATCTGAGGTCGGGCCCATGGTAAAGTATCGGGAGCCCTTGGCAAGGAGGGAGGTTGAGGGCCCCACCTGGGAGGCCCTGCCCGATGTCCAGTGTCCTGGCAGAGGGGCCACGGGAGGAGCCAGACCTGGTTTCCTCTTTCCCACCCCCAACACCAGGTGGGGGTGCTCAGCAGAGGAGAGGCCAGCCCTGCCGCCCCCAGCACCCGACCGGGTCTCGGCCTGGCCTGGACTCGGGGCGTCTCTGGGAAAGGCCGAGGCTGGGAGAGAACGTGGTGGTCTCTTCCAGGAGGGTGAGCAGGGCTGCAGGCGAGCTTGGACGGGACCGCGCCAACACCCTTCCCAGTCAGCGTGGTCTCCCCAGCACGGGTCAGAAATCCGTCCCGCGAAGCGGCGAATGGTGTCTTAGCAGCGGCTTTTGAGATCTTTTCCCCACAACATCTCGTGCCGCGTGATGTTTTCTTTTTGATGCAAACCACACCCCTGACTTGGCTTCGAAACAGCTTAAGCGAGCGAACAGAGAGACTTGGGAGGGAAACAGAAACTGTCCGGGCAAGCGGCCGGGGGCTTCTTAGGATCGGTAGTCCTTTTTGCTGTAGGGTTTATTGCCCAAAATGCTATCAATCTCGTGGATAATGGAAGACGACAGTTTTGGAAGGACCTGCGGGCAAGGACAAGGGCTAATCAGAATCCCGCCAAGGAGACAGGACGGGCCTGTGGAGGAGGCTGGGTGACAGTCTTCCGGCCACTGCTGGCCCAGGCTTGTCCTGCCTCATCACATCAGCGTCCCGCTGAAGCCGATGGGGGCTATGCTGCTTTTGGGTTCCAGAAGGTCTGGGGCAGAGAGGAAGCCTGCCCTGGTACACGCTCTGCACCTCAAATGCCAGAACGTGCTAGAACTATGTCTGGCAGGCATAAAATACAGATTCCAGGGCCAGACACCGGATCTCCGCGCCCCTAACCTACTTTTCCCAGCCTTCCCTATTTCAACCAACAGCAAGGCCACCCTTCCAGGTAACAAAACCCCACGGGCTAACTCTGACTGGACTCTCCCTCACCCTCAACCCATCCTGAACATCTAGGAGCCAAGCAGCTGAGCTCGGGACCATCAACAGCCCTCTCCCAGGGGGCCTGCGGTCACTTCCCTTCCCTGTGGGTCTTTCTGTTTCACCCCCTCCTGCTCCCGAAAGCCCTTCCCCCACTCAGCAGCCAGGGAGAGAGGGGTCTTGCCCCTCCTGTGCTCTTGGGGACTCCCGTCTCACCCAACAACCTCCCAAGTCCTTAGTGCCCCAGGCGCTGCCCCACCCCCTCTGCTCCAGCCCATGCCCACCTGTGCCTCCTTTGCTCCCAGAATGCTTTTCCTCCAGGTAATTTGCACATCGCACTCCTCACCTTTCAAGCCTTTGCTCACGCGGCACTTTCTCAACAAGTCTACCCCCACGGCCCCCTTCAAACCTGGGCCCACGGCACCCCCACCCTGTTCTGTGCCCACTGATGCCCCGGACCTTGCTCAATTTTTTCCCCACAGTGCTTGTCACCCTCATGTTCTAATTTCCTCATTTCACTGTCCACTGTGTGCTCTGAATTCAAGAGCAGGGCTTTTAGTGGCTCAGTGACGTAGCCCAGATGCCCAGCACGGTGCCTGGCACATCGCAGGTGCCCGGCGAACATGTGCTGGACAAATGACTGAGCGGTACCTTGCGTTCAGCCCAAGGGCCGGGGGGTGGGGGTGGGGGACACACCCAGCAGCCCCCTCCCCGACCCACCTGTATCGCTCCAATGTTCTCCATTAGCTGGTCTGCGCTGGAAGCACCCAGGAGCACGGAGCTGACTCCCTCGTTCCTTAGGCACCAGGCTGGGGCAGGAAGACCAGAGGTGAGGGGGACACACCCAGTGCAGGGGCCCTTTCTGGCTCTGCCCTGTCCCTAACTGGGCCACACAGATCCAGCCTCTCGGTCATGGGGCCGAGGGTGCCCAGGAGGGTCCCCGTAAGCCTACAGCTCTGCATGCTGGGTCCTGCGGAAGCCCAGGCACCAACTGCTTGTGGAGGGGGGGGGGGAGGGGGCCCAAGTGCTCAGGGACCACCCCCCATTCTCTCCCCATGAATGTAAGGGCCCCATGGCTGCCTGACGGAGGGGTGGCCCCGGGACCACGGTCAACCCTCCCCCCTCCCCCCTAGCACGGTTACCTATGGCCAGCTGGGGGAGGGTGCAGCCCAGGCGCTCAGCTATGGCCTGCAGCTCCTTCAGCTTGGCCTGCTGGCGCCGGCCCTCCTCGCTCAGGATCTTGTCTTTCAGCCACTGGTAGCCCTGGTTGTGGTGGGGAGAAAGCACAGCCCGCTGGTGAGGGCAGGTCACCTGGACCTCTGCGTGCCGAGAGCTGGCGATTTGTGCCGAGGTAGCACCCCCACCCCCGCCTCACAGACCCGGGCAGGTGGAAGGATGGGGCCTGCTGGATCTGAAGCCACAAGCTTCAGGGTCGCTGAGGCGGGGCCCCTGAGCCAGGACCGGGGGGCCTGGCAAGCCCGGGGCGAAGCGGGGTTGGGGGAAGAGGAACGCTTTGGCCGTTGGCCCAGAGGACCCCTTCCCCAGGCTCTGGGGGAGCTGTGGTCTTAGCTGCCCCCACCCCTGGGATTGCAATGCCTTCCAGGGAATCCCTGATCTCGGTGTGGATTGGGCAGGAGTGGGTGGGACAGGCCTTCCCGTCTTTGAACCACAGGCAGGGGGGCTCCAGTGCTGGATCTGCCCTGACCTGAGTAGGCCTTTCTCTGCCTGCTTCTCATTCCCCAAACCCTGCATTTGGGAGACCCTCCTGAGTCCCCACTCCAGAGGCTTGTCTGTGTGTGGGGAACTTGTCCCAGGGGGTGGCCTCTGAGGGACAAATGAAGCAGCTCTGCAGCCCCCAGCCCAGAGGTCTCAGAGTTGGCCTAGAGAGTGTGTAGGGGGGTACCCGTCGTGGGAGGGGCCATCCCAAATAGCACAGGTGGTCCGCCCAGCCCACGTTGTCAATGCTGAACCCAGCTGGGGGTGGCGAGGGAGTGAAGGGGACTTTTCACCGGGGGGCGCATCCCAAGAAGAGGATGGCCTTTCCGGAGGTGGGATCCCTCCAGCAGGGGCTCCAAGTTCGCTTGTCCTGGAACCGCCCCCACAAGGGCCCAGGGAAGCCCCGCCCAGACCCATCAATCCAAATGCCTGTCAATCCAAAATGCCTGTCACCTGCCCGTCCCCTCCTCCCAGCCTGGCAGCTCTTTTCACCTTTAAGGAGGCTCTTGAGTAGGGCGGGATGCCACTGTCGTACTTTCCGGAAACGATGCCGCAGGCCAGAGGGGACCAGGTCATGGCGCCCACTCCTGGGAGAGGAAAGCCAGGCGAGGTCAGGCCCGGGGTGGGCGGGGCTGGGGAGCGAGGCGGAGGGGGAGGGGCGGAGCTAGGGAGCGAGGAGGGGCGGGGCGAGAGGAAGGGGCGGGGCAGGGGAGAAACGGACGGGACCAGGCAGGGGAGCCCACCTATCTTGTGGAAGAGCTCAGGCAGCTGGACCTCCACCTTCTCGCGCTGGAACATGTGGTACTCCGCCTGCTCGCAGATGGGCGGGATCAGGTTGAACTGTCGGGCCACGGAATAGGCCTCCTATGAACGCAAATAGGACCGTGGATGGTCCCTGTCCGTCAGTGGGTCTGGGGGCTGCTCGGGCAGCATGGAGGAGACACAAAGACATCCCCAGGAAACAGCCGGCTCACCTGCTCTCCCCCCACACTCCTCCCCGGGGAAATTCACCGCTTTCCTGGGAAACCGGTAGCCTGTCCCCCTACCGTCTCTGCTGGGAAAACGGGATGGGACCCCAGCGTTGAAGGCATGGGGAGGATTCTGGCACTTATTGGCCAGGTGGCCTTGGGCAAGGAGCTCACCCCTCTGTGCCTCAGTTTCCCTGTATGTTGTGAGGGTCAAGTGAGCCAACGGCGTTCACAGCCTTCAGGAGGGCAGTGCCTGCCTGCCACGGTGCTAGCTGTTTTTATCATGATCATTATTCCAGGGCCCTGGCCCTGGGATGATGGTGGCAGTGGCAGGAAAACGCTACGTCAGGAGGAAACGTAGCATCAGCCCATTTCTGGGACTTGGAGCTCAAGGCCTGGACTCTGCAGACTCTCCCTCTGCTCCTACTGGACGGGTGTGAGCCAGGGCTGATGTCTCCTGACAAGATTCCTGGGGAAGCCCCGCCTGCCAGCACGAGAGGTCCTTTCCTCTTCGGTGTCAGACTCAGTTTTTGCATCTGTAAAATGGGAATAGGATACTGACACCTCAGAGAGCCCTGTTCTGGCTCCAGGCAGCTTCAGAGAAATAGCAAGTACTCATTAATGCTGTGAGTGCCAAAGGCTGATTAAAACCACAGGCTCCTAGAGTTGTGTTGAACTTGAAGATTCTGCTTAATTTTTGTGATGAAGTAGAAATCTGGGGCTCACTAGAGGAGAACCCCCCCCCCCCCCAAGGATACCAGGATGTGGGGAATTCTGGGAGGAGGGGCACGGGAAGGGCTGAGGCCGGGAGGGCCCTGGAGGCAGGGGTGGCAGGTCAGCTTCAGAGCCAGTCCTGGGAAGACCCGATCCCCAGGCCTCTGCTCTCCAACCTCTGAGGAGCACAGCGCCACCCCGCTGACCCTTCTGGGATACCCTGATACCAAGAGACATCTGCAGTCCTCTGTCCCTGATGGCTGCTGGAGGGAAATGACAAGGAAGGGGACGCTTTCCTGAAAGTGTGGGAAACGTGATGGATCAGGATGGAAGCCGGGCTCCCAACAGCAGCGCACATTCTGAGGCAGCCCTGGCCGGGCGCTACGCAGCCTGGGGACCCACCTCAGAGTGAGCTGGCTGACCTTGGGTGTGTTACTTAACTTCTCTGTGCCTCAGTATCCACACCTGAGAAACAGGATGACAGTAACGCTTCCTCCTAGGGCATTGGGAGGCTTCAATGGGAGTCAGTCCGCATGAGGCCCTCAAGTCTAACGGCAGCTGGGGCATCATGAGAGCCGGGTGCAAGTGGCTGGTACTGTTACTGCTGCTGAGCGCTGGCTGAGCTCTAGGTTCTCTGCTAAGAGCTTCGCAACTGTTCTCTCGGTCCTCAGAACAGCCTCCTGGGGGGTCATGCTAGCGGTCTTGTTCTACAGGTGCGAAAACCAAGGCTCAGAGAGGTGAAGCCATCTGTCCAGGGCCACACAGTGCTGGGATCCAAGTTAAGAGCACTGCCTACAGATGTGGCTGCCACGGGTTACCATACTGTCCCTCCCTGTAGTACCCAGTTGTCTGTGCCATCGGGACCAATGGCACTGAACGAGCCAGAGTCCTGGGTGTTCATCCCTAGAATGGGGCAGGGAACCCCATGGACGCACATATGCCGAGAGGTCGCCGTACCATGATCTCCATGGAGCTCCAGCGTGACGTGCCCCAGTACATGGCCATCCCCTGGTTAATGACGTGGGTCATGGCGCGCACGGTCTCTGTCGGGAGAGAAGGGGACACTGCGGGTCGGGGGTGGGGTGACTGGGGGCATGGGGCCCAGCCTGGGGACATTCTGCAAAGACAGGTGGAGCAGGAGGTGGGGGGCTGCAAAGATGTCTTGCAAGCAATGTACTTCCTGGCTCCAGAGTCGGGTGTGGCTGGGGTTTCCAGGGACCGCAGGAAAAAGGGAACCACAGCCCAAGCAGCTGGCCTTGAAAACAATTTCCCCCGGTAGTTACGAGTCTTACGGAATCTTTGAAAAATGGGTTCTAGATGGACGGTGGCACTTCTATGGCGGATTGGAGAGAGGAGGGAAAGGTGAGATCAGAGGATGTCATTCTAGACGGTGGAATGGTGGGGGGGGGCGCGTCTCTAGTCTGGGGACGAATCACATTGGCAGAGGGCAACAGGAAGTTGCCTGTTTCGAGTCCCCCCCGCTTCGGGGTGTCCCAGGTTCTCCCTGGGATCTGGAGGACTGAATAGAGAGGTAATAATGGCATCCGTCCGGACAGCGGGCAGGGTGGGGCCCTGGATGGTTCCAGATGTGTCCCCAAGAGCCAGAAGTGGACATGGAAAGCCCCGTTTGTATCCGTCCCGGATTCTCAAACCAGCCCAGGAGCAGGCAAGGGACCCTCGCCCCAGCTACACGATACACTCTTCCTAGTACTCAAAAAAAAGTTTTTGAGAGACGAAAATCTGCCACTTACAGTCTCGCTACTGCTCCCGCACCAGGCTGTTTCAGCCCACGGGGATGCTGTGGTGTTAACAACATACTTGGCCTCGAATTTAAAGACCTCAAATGTCTCTCAGCTTTGCGGGGAGAAGGGCTGCGTCGTCAGACTCCTCGCTGGTCCCATACAGTGCTTGCAAGTCTCACTCCCACAGGCAGGGCAGGAAGGGGGCTCAAGAACAAGTGTCTGTCAAAACGAAGCGGCAACCTTGACCCCTGGAAGTCCTGTCTCTCCCCAGGTGGCTTGCTCATCTGCTGCCGACATGGCGGGGGGCTGGGGGGCCCCTGAAGATGGCAGGGGGGTGGGAGAGCCGGAGGAAGGAAGGAGAATGCAGGCTTTGTTCACCCTAGCTCCCCCTTGAATGGCACAGACCCTCGGGCACCTTCTCCCGCAGAGAACGGCACCTCTGTTTTGGATGTCATCCCGCCCCCATCCCGGGTCCCTGAGCGCCCCTTCGGCCGAGGTCCCCTCTTTCGGTAGAAAGCTAAGGTAGCTGGGGCTTCTCCCCTCTTTCGGTAGAAAGCTAAGGTAGCTGGGGCTTCTGGGGTGTTGGTCTTGGGGCAGGTATGCCCAGGGCCCCCGAAAAATCACACCTCGGCTTCCAGGCCTTCAGGCCGACCCCTGCCCTCTCCTTCCTTCCAAGGTCGGGGACTGGGCTCCTCTCTGCCCATCCTCGGGAGGAGGCTGGCAGGGAGGCCCGAAGCCCCGCCCCAACCCCCAGGGACCACCGACAGGCCGCCCGGTTTGACTGCCCACACCACTCGATGCCAAGGGGGACAGCTCTTGTCGGAAAGCCCAGGGGACCCGGGAAGATATCTGCCCACACCCAAGGCCAAGCTCAGGCTTCTGGCCGCTGTCCTTGTCGGCTTCCTCAGAAACGCTCCTAGGGTCCCCTGTGACCATGCAGCGTAACGGCCGATTCTTTTCAGCCACGGCCTCGGCCCACATGCCGGAGAGGGAAGCGGACACCCTCGTTCCCCAGCCTGGCTCCCTCTCATCCCTCAGCACAGCTGTCTCCCCACCCGGGAAATGGCACGATACACTGCAGCACCCCTTCTTCCATGCAGAGAGGGGGGTCCGCCGGGTGCCTGGGGGGCGGGGCGGGCCACCGGGGCAGGAGCCCGCCGGAGCCCGCGACCAGCTTGAGAGAGAAGGGGTCCCGGGCACGGCTGGCTGGGTGGACGGCCCACGCACGGGAGTCCGGCACTCTGCGCTTCTGCCCAAGCCAATGTCAGCGGCCCCAGACGCAGGGACCACTGGGGACAACTGTCCTGCACCTCGATATTTAATGCCGGCCGGCAGCAGCAGGAGGGCCCGATCCTTCCAGCTGCTGCCAGAACCCACAGTACCTCCTGCCTCGTCACAAATAATACATGGGAGGGGTCAGGTGGCAGCACCAGTTGGCAGGCAGGCGCCCTCCCACTGTGGAACACAGCCCGGCTCCCAGGGAGACCACGGCCTGCCCTGGGGCGGCCCTTAGCTCGGGGGCAGGCAGAGCCCACGCCAGGTCTCAGGGTTTGGCCCGCTCGCGTAGGTATCGTGCAAGGAGGCCGGTGACCGCGTTTTGATGGAGGGGTGGGGCTGCGGGGCAGGGGGCGAGAGCGGCAGGTGGCCCAGCCCGCCCAGGGGACGTGAGCACCACGCGCAGCCACGATGCTCGTGGAGGAGCCCGCGTGCCGTGACGGGGCAGCTGGCCACCGGTGTGTTTTGCTTCCGCTTGACGCAGGAGCTTAGCAGACGTGACCTACAACGTTAAGACGCGCTGGAGGCCGCTCGTTCTAGGGATCCCCCCGGTGTTGACTCCTGTGGGCCCCTGGTCTCCCCAACCCTCTCCCAGACCATCCAGGGTCAAGGTTTCAGGCGCCCATCCCAGCATCCTCAAATCAAGAGGAGCCCTGGTGGACAGACAGCCGGCCTCGAGGATCACGGCAGTGCAAGGCGGGGGGAGGGGTTGGGGGGGCAGGGCGGGGGGGTCATGCATGGGGCGGGGGGGGGGCGGCGGCCCGCCCCGGAGACACGAAAAGGCCGCGCGGGCCAGGCGGGGGTGAGGGCGGGGGCTCCACACTGCTTTGCTTTTCCTTCACTTGCAAGATGTTCTCATAGGGTGTTATTTTTCCTTTATGCATTTTATGGAGAAGTTTGTCTTGGGGGGAAAGAGAGTAGTGTAAATAAAAACACTGTCTCATAAAATGCAGCTCGGACACAGGAGTCAATAGTCGGGCTAAGGGTACTGTGTACCTTCTATGATGAATGTCCTTGACTTGGAGGAACTAAATGGGTCCCCTGGTGATAAAGAAAGATTTAAAGAGACCAGAGTTTATAGCTGTGGGAACACGGACAGGCGCGGTATGACAGAGAGCGTGGGGAGGGGACGCACAAATCTTCCCAGAATACTCGTTTTGTTTAAAGACAAAAAAACGAAAAGACAAAAACCAAACAGACCACACAGACCCCACACGCAAATATATACACGCACGCGTGCTCGGTATATATAGAAACAAATGAAGAAAAAATAACTTGAACGCAACTTCATTTTCCAAATCCCTGAAGCAGCAAAGCACAAATGAGGAGCCTGAAGCAGGAATGGGGGGGGGGGTGATGGGAGGGCGGAGATGGCGGGAGAGGAAAGAATAAATACGCGGCAAAGAAACCAAAACTGCTTTTCAAAGCACCGCGCTGTTTTTTTTTTTTTTTTTCTCCTCTAAGTAACAATTTATCTCTCAGAGCTGGAGGCCCCTAAAACCTCCGGGCAGAACAGGAGTATGACTGAAAAGAACACAGCAGTTGCAAACAGCCATCATATCGTGACTTCATTTAGCTACGAAATAGCAAGAGCTGAGAGGAGAGAACGTTCCACTCGGTTCTGAACCCGGGAGGGGGCTTAGAGCCCGCACGGATCAGGTGCATATGGACCCAAGGCCAGGACGGGGACTCGGGGACTCCGCCTGGAGGTGCCAGGCCCCCCCGCCCCGCCCGCCCCCAGCAGCCGGGAGGCCTGGGTGCCCCGCGGAGAACCCACCTTCCATGGGCGTGTTGGGGTCCGGGCGGTTGGCAAACACCACATCCACGTACTCCAACTGCAGCCGCTCCAGCGAGGCTTTCAGACCTGGTGGGAGGAGTCAGGAGGGGTGGTCACCATCTTCACTGACACTGCTGGGCCCTCACCCGCGCACCTGCGTGCGGCACAGGGAGCAAGAGGTCCCAGGCACCCGGAGCCGTCACACGGCGTGGGGACACGTGTGGGCAGGTGCCACCGGAGGTGAAGAAGAGCCAGGACCTAAGTGGGTGCACGCCCCAAAGCGGGGGGGTCGTGTGGTCGGGTCCACAGGCCAATGCTCTGTGCACGAAGGGGTGCCCTCCTGCACGCCCTGGGGGCCCACGTGGTGACGGGGAGAGCCAGGTTCTCCGGCACGGAGTGGGAGCTGCATCCCTGTCCACGCACCAAAGGCACAGATCACCAGTGAGCGCTGAGCAAGGGCTCAGAGCAGAGCCGCACAGAGAAGTGCTGGGGCTGCGGGGGCCGCAGCAAAGCCCCCCTAATCGTGTGATTCTTAAAGGGACGGGTGTATCATCTGGGAGCCCAGGTGGAAAAAGGCACAAAGACGACACAAGTATAGGATAAGCGGGACAGCCTACCCGACCCCTCTCTCCCCCCCCCCCCCCCCCCGCCTCTCTCTCTCTCTCTTTCTCTCACTTGTGCACAGAGCGCCTGGCTGTGTCTGACACACACCTTTCCTGGGTTCTTCCCAGTCCTCCCTCAAATCCCAGAGGTGGCCACTCTTCCCACACCCATTTTACAGATGTTGCCACAGAGGCTTGGGGAAGTGATGTCCTTTGCTCAGGACCACCAGTCAGCATGGGGCCCGGCCCGGGCCTGTCTTGTCTTCCCCAGGACCACAATGCCCATCTGAAGGCGGTGGTGCCCTGCTCTGGTGACGCGGAGGCTGGGTGGAAGGAGAGGGTGGGACCAGAGCGCGGGGCATCTCCAGGCCTAGGCCTGCGCGTGTGGCTGGTGGGCGGGGGCACTCTGTGTCCTTCACTTGGGCATCTGCAGGAGGCTCCGTGGGTTCAGGGGCCGTGTGGGGCCAGCGCGCCTCCCTCACCTTCTATTATGTGCTTCCTGGAAAGGCCCCTCTCGGTCTCCGCTCTGAAAAACAGCACAACAGCGTGAGTGATGTTGCAAGCGGTTTTGGGGGAAATGTTCATGGTGCAACGTTAGGCCAAGAAAAGTAGGTCAGTGAGTGCCACGCGCATCTGATTCCACTTGGGAGACAAACCACAGGCTCCAGGGGTGCGTTCGTGCAGCCAGGAGGAGGGGCTCTGCCCGGCCGGCCTGGGGGAGTGGGGGTGGATGCAGGGGGAGGGGTCTCTGGGTTCCAATAGGCCCTTCTGTTTTGCTTAGATTTTTTTTTTTTTAAGTGAAGAATGAATCGTATTTATAATTCCTAGGAAGCCGATTTGGTCCGGCCCTAGAGACAATGAGGGGCCAGACCGCTGGAAACGGGCAGGCGTGGTCTGTGGCCAGGGAAGGTGGCACGTGGTTGAGACAGTTCACGAATTTTCTGGGTTTCCCAGAGTTTTGGGGATGTTACCCCTGTAATCAGAAAAAGAAAAAAAACAAAACAAAACAAAAAACCAAACAAAAACCAAGCCCATGAAGGTAAAAAATACAAATGAAACAAGGTTTGAGTAAAAGGCAACTCAGCCGAAGCTGCTTTTCCGGGACTTGATGTCCCTCAGTGGGGCTGGGCACCGGCCGGGGCAGACGGCTGCACAAACACCCCCCGCCCCGGGAGAGCCTCCCGATTCTGGGCGGTGGCTGCTGACCCCTGACCCCGGCCGGGAGCATGCGTGCACTGCACCTACTTTCCTCCCCAGAAGATCTTGGTGGTGATGACCAGGCTGGACCGTCTGCGAACAGAAGAAGAGGGGTGTTACTGGACGTAGCTGGGGTGGGGAGGGGGGTGTTCAGTTTACAAAGAGGGTCCTAAACACCCTTCTCATCTGGGAGCACGGGGTGTGAAATGGGTGCTTCTAGATCATTTCATGTTTGCCGTGTGCGAGCCCGGGGTCCTGGGGCTCCCCGTCGAGCCAGGAGACAAGCCACAGACGCAACGAACTCATCTTGAAGTTGGGCAGTGGGGGCCGGGGGGGGGATGGAGTCTCACGCACCAGACCGGAGCCCAGAGCAGGACACACACTGGGGGGTGCAGGGAGCACGCTCCCAGGAGGTCAATGCAGGGGCTGCAGCAGAAGGAGGGGCTCCAGTGGGGATGCCGAAGGTGAAGGCGAGGGGGCCAAGCAGCCTGGCTCTTCCCCTACAGGCCGGAGACAGGCTTTCAGAAAGCGGTTTGCGGGACGGCCTTGGGGAGAGCCTGGGGCATCCGGAGGGAGAGACAGGCGGGTGGCGCAGGACCCGGGGTGTGAGGGAGCTGGTGTGTGGGGTGATGGAAAGCCCCGAGGGAAAGGAATAGATTCGGGCCTCCCGCTGTGAATCCACAAGAGGCAGGAGCTGACACCTGTTTGGTCCTGGAGGGATGAGCAGCGGTAAGGATGGCCCCTCCAGGCCACATCTCATCAAGACCCTTCCCAGGGGAGGGGGTGCCCGTGTCCCCTGTGGTTGTGCTTTCCTCCCTTGGAAGCAGGGGGGCTGCTCAGGAAATAGCTCCTCAAAGTCAGAAGCTGTGGCCCCCTTGAGCTCCGTCTCCAGGCAGGGGGGTGACCGGATATGCATTTCCCGAGTATTCACCTAAGACCTATTCAGGGGACCCACTAATACATGCGATTTCCTTTATTACATGCGATTTCCTTTATTACGGCGTGAGGAGGAATTCTGTGATGAATTAGAGCCGAGAAGAAACAAACAGCTTGGTTGGGACAAGAGGAAGGGTGTCTGTCATCTGTCCCCAGGGGGTTTTGCACTCGCTGGGTGGGGGGGTGGGGTGGGGGGTGGGATGGGGTGGGGGGGCAGCTTTACAACAGCGTCTGCTCTTTCTGAAAATAAACACATGCAGGCCTCAAGGGGCCCCCAAGTGCAGGCAAGGGCCCAGCCCCGTCTGTCCTGGGGAGGGTGGAACCCTCAGGCTTCTGAACGCCTTGTGGGGGGACCCCAGCCACAAGGGCCACCACTCCCCAGACAAGTGTGATGTGCAGCCCTTAGCTGGCCAGCCGTTTGACAGACTCAGGCCCTCGAGCCTCAGGACAGCCCTGCCAGCGAGGCCAGACGTGGTCCCTTTACAGGTAGGGCCAGTGGCAAAGGGTGGAGTCCAAGTCCGGAGAAGGATGTCCCTCTTCTCAGTGGCTATACCCTCTGCCTTACCCGGGCCATCTGGGAAGTCCTCATGTCCAGATCTTTTTGGCCTGACACAAATCAGAGTGCAACCTAGCTCCCTGGCCCCTGAATCCCTGCTGGACCAGAGGTAGAGATCAGAGGCAGAGGGGCAGAGTCAGGGGCACAAGGACCCCCCCACCCCCCCACCCCGCTCAACTCCCCCTTCAAGCAGAGATGCCTCTGGTCTTGGGGAATGGAGTTTGGCACCTCACTTGGCGACTCAGCCGAAGCTTCCCGCCTCACCGCAGCAGCCCCCACCACAGTGTGAATGCTCTCTACCCCTGGAGGCAGCCCGGGGCTGGAATATTCTCCCCCGCCCAGTGAGAACAGTTCTGAGAAGTTCCAGGCTTTCGAAGGACTGGCTGGCTGCCCAAGGGCCAGTGAGGCCTCACTGAGCACTCCACTGGGCAATAGGAAAGAGCAGCTTCGGGGCCCTAGTCGGAGCTCGCCCAGGACCCAGCACGCATCTGTCCCTCACGGTGCCCTCCTCCCTCCCACCTGCCTTTTCCACGCTTTTCCCCGTGTGCGCCCTGGACACTGACCACAGAGAGAACAGGGTGATTACCTCCATCCCTTCTTCTTGATGATGTTTCCTAATACCACTTCAGCCCTGCAAGAAAGACCGAGATACGGGGATTTCATCACAGCGCGACAAAAGCGTTAAACCTCGCCCCTACCATGACAATGGGCCACTTGGTCCCCTCTGCGGAAATGCCACTGGGGCCAGAGAGCCAGGCTGTTCATGCTCGCCTTGCCTTGGACACTTCATTCCAGAACGAGGAGAGAGCCTGCGAGCGGCTGTCACCCCCCATGAAGGTGGCCGTGAGCGGTGCCCCTGCAGGAGCCTGTATGAGCAGACGGCTCCGGCTCTGACAGGGAAGGAGCCAGCTGATGTCCTGTTGGCGAGGCCTGCCGTTTCCCATTTCCCTAGCCTGCTGGAAATTCACCGGGGAAGATGTTTGGCGACGTTCCGTGGGTGAAGTTTCCAGAGAAGTGTATATATATTTTTTAAAAAGGTAAATTATTCATCAAGCGCATCCTCTCTTTTCAGAGACGATCAACATGTACTCAGGGCCAGGGGCTGAATTTCCAGCAGGGTGCACGCGTGTGTGTGTGCTCACGTGTGTGGGTGCGTGCATCTCTCTTGTTTCTTGCTTTTGAACACTAAAGAGACAAACGCCACGAGGACTGCTCTCTGTTCTTTTTGGCGTCACTCTGGCCCTGCACCAAACCTGGGCTGGCGGGGGTCACGGGCGGGGCTGTTCCAGCCTTGCCTGGCACTGTAGCGCTGGCTTAACTTTTAAGAACTTTCCGCTTGTAGCGAAATGTTTCTGAGTAAAAACAACAGACGGAGAATGATCCATACCCAGTGCTACATTCCAATTATAAAAGCGCCTGAGTCATCCGCTCAGAAATAATGGGCTCTAATTTGCAAGCTGTTCAGCATACATTCTGAATGCTCGTCATTCATGGTCAAGATGTACAGAAATTCACTCAGCCCTGGGCCTCTTCCTTTTATTCCTTGGCCCCTCGTTTGTGGGACAAAAGATGAGGAAAGCAGGAAGGGGAGAAAATGAGGAGTGGTCCTGGGGTTGCAGGAGCTGTAGAGCATCGGCTAATCAAAGCCTGTTGCTTGTGGCTGTGAATTGTTGTGGCCCTGCATTTGGGAAGCCTGACATCTGCCTGGGGCTGGGGTGGGGGGGGGGGGGGCGGTGGTGGAGCGGGTACAGAAATCCTGCAGCTCTCTGGTAAGCGCCCAAATTAGCATCAGCATAAGAAGCGGGGGGCTCAGCAAAATACGTGCTTGGCATTCTGGTTAGCAAGAGGGACAGTGCCGGGCCCAGAAGCCACCGGAGGAGCCCGGCGGCCCCCCCACTCCCCCCCAGAACAGCTTCTTGTGGCCTGTCCCTTGCTCCCCGTGTGGGTCACTGCTGCCACCATGCCACTGATGGGACTGAGGGCTGGACTGAGAAGGAGCCGCAGAGGCGCGCGGAGGAGAGGACAGGGTGAGGGCAGTGGGCTCCAGGGGTAACAATAACCCACCGGAAGCTGCTCTGAGTCCCCGGCTGCCGGCAAGGGGCTCCGAGAGGCCCTGAGGCTGCCAGATACCCAGTGCGTTTGCTCTGCTACGCCAGCCCTGGGTGTCCAGTTCTTCGGGGGGAGTGAAGACGGGGACACAGGGAGTGTGGCGGCTGTGGGGTGGGGCGTGCAAGGCTTGTACACGGGGGCCAGGCCATCTGGAGCCCGAGAAGGCTGCCTGGAGCTGTCTCCCGCGTGCTCTCATGGGCAGCAAAACCAAGACAGGAGCAGGGCCAGGGAACGCCTGCGGGCCTGGCATCCGCATCGGGCTTTTCTACCTCTGACCCTTTGCTTGGTTCATCTGTCTGGAAAGCATTTCACTTTGATGGGAAGAAGCTGCCAGCAGGGAGGGGTTAGGAGGGGGCTGTAGCACCGGGGGGGGGGGGGGGGGGGGGGGGGGAGGGGGGCTGACAGGGACTGAGGAGATCTGGGGGTCCCAGTGCAGGTTCCTGGGGCTGTCAGATCCTCAGACCCTGGGTTGAGACTTGAGAAAACGCCCTGCTGGGTCCCTGATTCTCAGAGCTCTGGGCCCCAACTCAAGCCGCAGGTAACAACCCAGAGCCCTCAAGGCAGGTGCTGGCCCTGCAGCAGCCACGGTGCACAGCCAGCCAGGCTGCAGCCGACCCAGCTGATGGGAACTTGCCTCGCCCCAGGCAGGAGGGGCCAGAGGGAGGACGAACAGAGAGCCAACAGATGACTTCACCAACAAAAGCTGACTTTTGGAAACCCGATGCAGGAGAGTGGATGATTTGATTACAGCTAGTCTTTAAAACTGAAGCCAGCAGCCTTGGCTGAAGAGGGCTTTTACATAATTGAGTAGGGAAGTTCACTGCCAAGATGGGAAGTGCTTCCTACAGTGCTCGGCTGGCCAGACTCTGCTCCCCCCAGCTCGAGAGGCCCTGCCGTTCCCTGCAGCTGTACCATTAAGACGTGGGAATGTCAGGCATGTGGCGCTGGCCGCAGGAGCGCGGGGGACGGAGGACAGCTTAATCAGGCTCTGGCCCAGCACAGCATCTCAGGCACCAGAGGGACTGTGGTCCTCTCTGTGTTTGGATACATGGGGAGTTTAGTAAGTGACCTGTGTCCCAGTGTTCTGCAATTCTGGCCCCATGAAAACAACACCTTCTGAAGCCACTTAGACTTTAGAAAAGCAGGCAGAGTGGGAGGCCCATTTGTGGACGTTTGGGAACAAGGACCGGAGTACCAGCAGCTCTGGCTCTTCCCAGGGAAGCCACGGCCTGCACCACACTTTCCCCACGAGAAAAGACACGTACTTGCCCGCCGCGTAGACTTCTGCAGTATCGAAGAGGTTGATGCCATTGTCGTAGGCCAAGGTCATCAGCTGCTCTGCTATCTGAAATGAGAAAACCAGGCTGCTAGTGCACAGCCCTGTCCTGCCAGGCTGGGGGGCGTGCCTGGGGTTCCAGGGCATCGCCTCGTGGCTGGGGGGGGGGGTCCCCTGGGCGTCCACGCCCTGCACCCGGGGCTCCGCTCGGCCTCTCCTGCCGCGGGACAGGCGTGGAGGCAGCTCTCAGCAGCGGACCCACAAGAAGGAACAGCTTATGGGTTGCGAGTTTCAGGCAAGCGGGACTCTTATCTGTTGGGTCATCACAAAGCTTAGCACCTATACCGGGTTGAACACAGCCCCCCGATAGGAGGGCGGTAGATCCGGCGGGGGGGGGGGGCGGCGCCAAATGAATAGGTTTTTAAAGGTGTCCTGTGGCCGCATGCCTGATTCCTTCCCAGCAACCGCACGAGGATGCTGTTACTACTGTTTGCAGGTGGAGGAAATGCCACCCTGAGCCGGCAGGCACGCTGGCCTCACGGGAGGCCAGAGTTTGCTGTCCAGGCTGGTCTAAGTATGAGCTCGCGCTTCAGCAGCAGTGACCCACTGGGAGTGGGGGTGAGGCTCGAGCAGCCGGGGGAGGCCCCCCTGCCATCAGCAGCCCCCCCACGCTGCAGCGGAGAACTCTGCCGGTCCTCTGGACAGCGCAGGTGTCCCTTTGAGAGTCGTGGAGGCGAACTCCCCCGCCCCTCACTCCTCAAAGCTCAGCTCGGGTGCCGAGCCTGCGTCCCCAGCTGCCCAGGGTGGGCTCGGTAACATTCCACAACCCTCAAAACCCGTAGGACGAACAGCCAGCCACATTCGGGTTCGCAGAGATTTTCTCCATACCGGACTCAGAAGCCCCACGGGCCGGACAGGTATGGAGGGTGAGGCCGGTGGCCGGTGGGGAACCCACACTCCGTCTCCGCCCCTGGGAAGGCAGCTCAGCGTGACCACACTCCTTGATTTTTTTCAAGAGAAGCCAGAGATCCAGGGAATTTGGGGGTGGTAAAAATTTCCTGATTTTTCAAACGTGGGCAAGGAACCCCAAATATTTCTGATACTGAGCAGGCCAAAGCTAACTCCCATCAGTCAGCATCTGTCGTTTGAGTCAGAAAGCCCAGGGGGTGGTCAGGCTGTCCGCGGAGGATTTTTTGGATCCACCTGCAGGGCTGACGGCTTCACTGGCACTTAAGTGTGATCACGCTGTCGGGAGGCGTCCGGGCGCCCTCCCGGAGACTCCCCCAAACCCCCATGCATCTCTCTCCACCTTGGGGGTCCCTTTCTTGCTCTTCAGCGCTCCAGGCACAGCAGGCTCCCTCACCAGTTCATCTTGTCTTCATCCAGACTTTTCCGGGGTGCGTCCCACCAAGCTGCCCGAGCTCTGTCCGGGAGAGCACCCAGCGCTGGGCCCCGGCAGGGTTATACAGACGGTTTGGGGGTGACGCTGCCTCCTGGGGAGGGTTCTGAGCCGAGGTGACTCAGGGCCAGGGCTTTTATTTTGATACTTCAGACACTGCCCACTGTGGATATTGTGCTCTCTGCTCTTCTCACGCTACATCTTGGAAATCAACCCAAATTAGTGAAAACGATTTAAAACCTGTGGCCAAATATGCATAACATAAAATTTACCACTTTAACCTTTTTAGTATACAGTTCTGTGACATTAAGTACGTGCATGTTGTACGGCCATCACCCCCGCCCACTTCCAGAACTTTCTCATCTCCCCAAACAGAAACTCTGTTCTCTGACACACTAACTTTCCATGCCTCCCTCCCCACCAGCCCCTTGGTGCCCACCCATCTATTCCCCGTTTCTATAATTTTGACTCCCCTAGTTACCCCATATGAGTGGAGTCTCACAGTGTTTGTCTTTCTGTGACTGGCTGGCTTATCTCATTAGCTTGGTGCCTTTAAGGTTCCTCCATGTTGTAGTGTGGGTCAGGATTTACACGGCTGGGTTTTGAAGGATGGTTAGGAGTTTGTCAGGCAGGAAGGGGGAGAGTAGGTGGAGGCGGGTGGGTAGAAGGAGGGTAGCTTGCTGTGTCTTGTCCTTCCTGTGCGCAGGTCCAACACCTGGGCCTCCTCCTTGCCCAGCTTTCTCTTACTCCAGCATCGGAACTTTGGCCGGTCCTTCCAGCTCCCCCTTGAAGCTGATCTAAAATTGGACCCCCCTGCCCACCTCCACTGCAGCCACCTGGTCCAAGCCAGAATGCCCTCGGCTGGGTTTCTGTGGTGGCCCCTGACTCTCTCCACTTCTGTCCTTGCCTCCAACACTCTACCTGAGCAAAGTGCAGTCCACAGACCAGCAGCATCAGCACCACAAATGCAGAATCCCAGGCTCTGGCCCAGACCTGTCACAGCAGAACCTGCATTTTAACTGGATTTCCGGGAGGTTCGTGCATACATTACAACTTGAGAAGCAGCCCCCACCATCTGGCGGGAGGGACTGGCTGTCCTCAGTGGAGCAGCGAGAGTGAGCCTTTTGAGTTAAGTCAGGTCAAATTTCCTCTGTCCAAAAGTCTCCAGTGGCTTCTCTGCCACGGATGGTCAAAGCCAAAGTCCTCACCAGATCTGCTCCCTCACCTCTGATCCCATCTCTTGACCTGAGGCTCCTCCTGTGGCCTCTTGGAGGCTGGGGACAGTCCTGTTCCCTTGGCCTGGAATGCTCTCTCTCTGAATCACCACATGGCTCACGCTCACTCCAGCTTTCCTGATCGTCCTGCGTAAATTGGGAGCCCACATCCCAGAACTCCTTTCTCTGCTTTCTTGTTCTCTGTGGTTGACTAAATAACGGCTCCTGGAGCCTGTGAATGGTCCTTTGGGTAGAAAAAGGGTCTCTGTAGATGTGACTACATTAAGGGTCTTGAGATAGGCGATGCTCTCAGATTGTCACGTGGGCCCTGAATGCTACAGGTGTCCTTGTAGGAGGGAGGCAGAGGAAGGATCTGACACAGACGAGCGTGAACGTAACCACAGAGGCCGAGGCTGGAGTGATGTGGTCACAAACAGAGGGCTGTGAGAAAAGAAACTTCTGTAGTTCTAAAACCATGCCGTTGGTGGTAATTCGTCAATGCAGCCACAGGACACATCTTGCCCTCAGAGATAAGATGTGCTTACGGTCTGTCCCCCTCCCCAGAAAGATAGCAGCCGATGACAGGGACCTGGCACTCTGCGGGTGGCCACCAGGCACGAGCTGGGTGGAGACCGTCCTCAGCTGGCCCCGGTGGCCTCCTGACCGCCCTCCCCCACCACCTCCTCACTGTCCCTGTCTACGCCTTGCTCCTCCCTTCCTGTGCCAGGGAGACCTCCTCCTGTTCACTGAGCTAGAGCATGAGTGCTGTGAACACGCCTAGATCCCACCCCCACGGAGGACAAAAGCCGGGCAAATTCGCACAAACCAGGCCCTGGCCTCCATGCATGGAAGATTAGCAGGCTCTGACTCAGAGGACACCCGTCCCATTTCACCTGTCGCTTAGCAGAAGGACATAAACACGATCCTAACCACACCAGGACGATGACAAAGAGAATGAGGGCACAGGAATTTTCAGGGCTGGGCTTTTTATTTTTGTCAATGCTAGGATTTTGGTATAATTCCTCTTCAGGTTTTTCTATGTGAATATATGCTTTTTCCCTGCAAAACTACGGCTCTAACACACAGACCGCTGCAGGTGCTGTTATCCACGCGCCCTCTCTGGGCCTGTTCCCGTCATTCTTCAAAACGTGACTTCTGAAGACTTCCGCTCTGTGGGCGTTGTCCTACTTTATGTGATGGGGCCTCTATTTTGTGAGTGGCTATTTCCAACATCAGAAACTAATGGCAGGAGGAACTTTAGGAGACACGTGGGCCTCCTCCCTTCTGCTCCTACTCAGGGGACCAGGAACCCATCCCATCCCAGACCTTGGCCCCCCTCCAGGATTCTCCAGGTAGACCTCGGGCACCTGACGTGTCTCTGGAGCTCTGTGTCCTCGAAATAGGGCTAACACTACCTCCCTGGGTCGATGGAGGATGGAGTGCCATGATAAATGTCAAGTTTAGGGGTGCCTGGGCGGCTCAGTCGGTTGAGCGTCCAACTTCGGCTCCGGTCATGATCTCACGGTTCGAGGGTTCGAGCCCCGCGTCGGGCTCTGTGCGGACAGCTCAGAGCCTGGGAGCCTGCTTCGGATTCTGTGTCTCCCTCTCTCTCTGCCCCTCCCCTGCTCACACTCTCTTTCTCTCTCAACAATAAACATTAAACAAGTTAAAAAAATAAATAAATGTGAAGATTTTAGCTACTATCCTTATTAGATTTTTAATGCCCGGGCCGCTTTGAACGCATGCTCTGAAGAGGAGTTTTTCGACTGAGCAGCTGTGTCAGGTCACAGGAAGGGCACCAGACTAGAGTTTGGAAACTTGACTCTGACCAGGGCGGCCCCCACACCAGGCCACATGATCAGAGCTTTACTAACACTCTGCCAGGCTCCCCGGGGCCACAGCCCCACAGACATTTGCAGCGAGCTGCTGTGAACCCAGAAGGCAGGGAACGGCAGACCTTTTCTGGGAAGGACCAGAGAGTAAAGACTGTGGGCGGTGGGGCTTTGGGAAAGTGGCCATTACAATATGTAAATGAGTGGGCGTGGCCGCCAGTCAATAAAACTTTATTTATAAACACCTGGTTGTGGAATTCATAGAGATAGTAGAATAGAGGCTCCCCAGGGGCTGGGGGATTATTCCCTCATGGTTCCAGAGTTTTGTTTAGGGCGATGCAAAATTCTGGAAATAGACAGTGGTGATGGTTGCACGGCAAAGGGGATGTACTTAATGCCCCCGAACTGTATGCTTATAAACGGTTAACGTGGTAAATTTTATATTATGCACACTTAACCACAATAAAAACGGTGCAAATAGCAAATCTTATGTTTCATAAACTTAATTAAAAGAAAAAAAAAAAAAAAAAGGACCAAAACTGGGCTGGGGGCCAGAGTTGGCCCGAGGGCCATGCTGCTCACTGCCGTTTGCGGAGTCCTGCCGGGGAACACCACCTTGCCACAGAAAATCCACCGGCTCCTTGTTTCTGTATCTCCCCGGCATCACGGCGTCTCGTGTACAAAAGGGAGCTCTAAAAACAGGACCCTGTTTCTGGATTCTTTGGCAGGGCAAGCACCTTCCTCTGGACACACCGTGCTCCAGGTGGGGCACCCGTCTGGGATGCGCAGTGGCCCGTGGCCACCCTGGTCTGGGCAGGAAGCCAGCCAGCTAGAGAATAAAACCCGGCCATTCATCTGAACCGCGGCGAGGTGGGCCCCTCATCCTTGACGTATTGATCTTGTTGGACACTAAATGTAGGATTTAATACGAAAATTCTGTTTGCTCCCTCGCTCAATCACTTTCGCCTGCCAGGACCTTTTAGAACCCCAGATCTGTCATCTATTGTGTCCGCTGTCCTCCCAGCTTTGTGTCATCTGGAAACGACTTCTGGTATCTTCACACGTGTCACTATATACAGGACGGAGACGCGGCGGAGGCCGGAACCAGCGAGGCCGCCATTGGATCGTTAATCAATACTCAGGGTGCAATGTATCTGTTGGTGAAGATGTCACCTAACTGGATGGTTATGATTTCGCCACTTCTCTGTATCTTTCTCACAAAGACGTCACACGTGGGGGAAAAGAAGTCCTTCCCCTCCACGTCAAAAGGGAAACAGGTGAGTCACCCACTACTTCCTTAGGGTGAACCACATGGGCTCCGGGGCTCCGACTTTATATTCTAAGTGCTCTGAACCAATCTGGTAGCTGAAGGCGAAGCAATCCCATGCACCTTAAAAACCCCTCACTTTACCCTGAGATAGTCCAGAGCCAGACTTCGAGGACCAGCGACTGCCACAAAACCAAAACGGAACAAAAGCACAAGTTAAATACATTTCGATTTTGACGGAAGCAAAGCTTTTCCTCTGAAAACGAACCGAGCAATCACAGCTAACACGGTCTCAGATGAACTCACTGATTAATTTTTAAACGTGACCTTTCTGAGAGTAAGTAGGGCAGGCATGAGGACAGCTTCTTGTGCAGATGTCCAGGACTCTCTAAGCAAATGCCACTGTTCTCATCTCCAGGATATTCACTCACTGGCCCGACGTGCACAGCAGCCCGGGGTGCACCCGCCTCTCCACGGCAGACGCCGCGTGGCGGTGGGAAGCCAGAAGCCCCAGCAAGTACCGTCACGGCAGCTCCGGGAAACGCAGTTAGGAGCTCGGTGAAATGGGGAGCCACTCAGAGTCCTCGGCTTGCGGTCAAATTTGCCGAATCCGCATTCGGAATGACCTCCACGGATACTTACTGAAGTTCCAGATCCGCGTGGGTGTTCTCTGTCGGAGCAGCTTAGAAATCCATCGGGCTTTGTAATTTGGAAAGCATGCGCTGCCTGCATTTTCCTGGCTAGCGGTGGAATAGGTGTGCAGGTGAGAAGCCGGAGTTTCTGTGCCTTTAGGGGACTCATGGACGCCCCAAGGCACCCAGCCGCTAAGCACAGGCACAAGACCGTTCGATATTGCCGTGGCTCACCTCACCGTTCCCGCTACCCAAAGGGTCAAGGCACCCTTGAAGAACAGAAAGAGGGAGGCTGCGGTGGCCACTGTGAGCACAGGCCCAGTGGTTCATGTGGTGGATTTTACCATGTGCCCGGCGTGGGCAGCCCTTGCTGGGACCTGGGGGCCGAGGGAGCCCCGTCTTACCTCATCGGTGATCTGGCCTCCGAAGGTCACCCATGTTCCTGGAAGGAGACACACAGACTCAAGTCAGAGAGCCTCCCCAGGGAGCTTGGACCTCCCCCACAGTGCTCAGTCCTCAGGCTGCAGGGCCTGGGGGGAGGGGGCGGGCAGCCACAGGCCACCGTGCCCCTCTGCTCTGCGGTGAGCATGTCCTCGGCACATGTGGACACCTGGCCTTCAGGGCAAGTCTTCCTCTCTTGGGGCCACCAACCTGGGGGACAGGACGTGCCTGGAGCAGGCAGCCGGGTGCAGATCTTTGAGCTGCTCGTTGGGGCTCACGCTGACGTGGCTCCCATTCTGGTGACCGGCCACACGGAGCAGGGTGAGGGGTATCTCCCTGAAAACAGGCTACGTCTGACAGCCACACCCGCACTCTTGCTGGACGGCATACACGTGTATGTGTGTGGAGGGGTGTGGCGGGAGCATACTGTGTGTTCCATGGAGGTGGAGGGACAGTGTATTCTGGGAGCAGAACTCACATCCGGGCAAAAAAATCCACCTGCCCTTTATGAGGACATTGCCACGTGAGGAACGAAGATGGTCTCCAGACACACCTGGGGCCAGCGTGCTTCTCTAATATTCTGGCACGAGGCAGGGGGCTGTGTGGGCACAGGGCTCTGATAGCTTGCCTTGTCTCCCCCCTCTCTCCCCTAGGACACCCCCACCTCCTGGTTGCCATGGCAACAGCCTCACCAGCGCCCCCCCCATCCTGGCTCCCTACCCTTACCCCCAGGAGTGGCCCCTTGAGTCCCCCCCAAAGCCCCTGCTCCCTTGGGGGGCACTGGACCAAGGGGGCCCCACACTCACCGAGCCCCAGGCAGGAGACCCGCAGGCCCGACTTGCCCAGGTTCCTGGAAAACAAACTTGGTGTGAGTTCTCAGGAGTGGCACAGGACCTGGCAGCCAGGCGCAGGCCCCCCCCCCTTCCCCGTGCCCCATTCCTTGAGCCCCCCACCCTAGTCAATGCATCTTTTGAGGCTCTGAAGGCCACGGGTCCTTTGGAGAGAGTCCTACTGTAGCTCACCTGCCCCCTGGGGGTCAAGAGCCAACTGTCCACTTCCCGCCCCCCTGCCCCCACCCCTGCCACACACACACCACAGTTCGGCCATGGCCTGGGCCTTGCTGGTGCCCATGGTGGGGCCTGGAGAGCGCCCCAGAGAGAGGCTGGCAGAGTGGACAGTGTCTTGTTTCACGGGCGAAACAAGGCTGATGTAGGCGTGGCAGTGTTCTGCTGAGGACTGGATGCCCATCTGTCCCGGCACAGGCCGGCTGGGGGCCTGCGGGGGCAGCGACTCATCGAGGATCCTCCACAGCTCTGTGGGTCAGGCACCTTCCTTTTCCCAATATTCCCACTTGACCTGAGAGCATGCCGGACCCGCCCAGGAGCGGCGAAGCCAGGAGTCCACCCAGGCGGTCAGCTCCAAGAGCATGCTCCCCACCACGATGGCATGACCCTGTCCGCATTTACGGGGGACACAGGATGCGAGCTGCCCAGATGGGGAAGTTGGCCGGGGCAGGGTTGGAGTCCACTACCCTCAGGGGGACCCCACTGCCAGCATCTCAGTCCTGGGACCGGCCCCCGGGTGCAACACCCAGCCAGGCACCGGGCAGTCAGAGAGTTGTGACAGACCCAGAGGGTGAACCCCAGCCTCCGTCCCCGAGGGCCCCAGCTTTTCCCTGGGGGTACCCCACTTCCAACTTTAGTGGATGCTGTGTCCTCAGTTTCTCCACCCAAACGTGGCCCCCTCGGGCCCTCTGAAGCTTCGGTTTCCTGCTTCCAAGATCCACAGGTGGTTGTGGGAGGTGGGGAGGGGGTATGATAAACTTGTAAGCGGTTTGAAAACAGTTTCACGTGTCTCCAAATTTAAAGTAGTTCTGGAATGCGCAGGCTTCTGTTCAAATTTCCCATTAAAAAACCAGCCCGGCTGCCAGCCCACAGTTCCTGCAGGGAGGGCTGGGATTTTCCCTAAATAAAGTACAGAACAGAACAGCAGCTGGTTTCTCTTTCGGGGAGGGGGGCAGATGGAGCAGAGGCCCTGAAGCCAGAGCTCAAACCCTGGCTATGCGTCTTTGGGTGTGCGGTGTAACCTCGTGATGCCTCAGTGTGCCCCTCTGTAGAATGGGCTCACAGTGCCGGCCGAGAGGATGACACGAGATAACACGTGTTCCCCCGGGGCACAGAGTCACAGAACACGGACTCTGCATGTGTCCCACTTCCAAGAGACAGGGCACAGAACACAGACAGAGGCCTTTTTTTCCTCACGCGAGAAGCAATGGACCAGTCAAGTACTTTTTTTTCCCCCTAGGAATCAGTGAAATAACCTGAGGGTGCCCTCAGCATGTCTCGTATGTTCTGGCTGCTCTCAAGGAAGGCACGATGCGTGAGGTGAGGGACAGTCGCCATACGTATCGTGGTGACCCTTTCATAGTGCACAGACACACGTCAGATCTTTATGTGGTATACCTTAGCCTTACACAGTGTTACCACATTTCCAGAAGCCTGTGGGAAAATACTTGATTTAACTTCAGATCTGCTATGAGAAATTTAAAATAGAGTATGTATGAAATCCAAGGGCTGAGTGGTCAAAAGACGTGACTTGAGAGTTCTCTTACATTCTTTAAGCCGTGTGTGAATTGCTGTTGCTTGCTAGGCAGGAAGGTAATTTTTGTTTTGTTGTCTGTAAATACACTGGAATTAAAAAGTAATTAAAAAAAAAAAAAAAAGAAAGAAAGAAAGGCAAAGCACATCGCCTGTAGACCATGCATCAGGCCGGGCCGATTTCACGGTGCAGACAATTTTCCCCACGCTAGTTGGAAGGGACCCGTGGCGAGAAATCAGAGCATTGCTTAAAAGCAGTCTGGTAACGAAGCAAAAAGGATAGAGGACTCTGATCAGTGGTTCTTAACTGTGGGGAGGTCACAGGCCCCTTTGAGAAACTGATAAAGGCTACAGACCCCTTCCCTGGAAATGTGAAGGACACGAAAACCCCCAGAACCCCGTTAGCAATGCCCGGCGGGCAGCGGGGGGAGCGGTTCACAGGGCCCCGGGCACCTGCTCTCAATAAATCCAGGTGCTGGAAGGGAGGCTGAGCTCCCGACTCTGCAAAACCGGCTCCCACCTGTGACCGTGGGAAGCAGTTTCCCGGCCAGGCTCTGAGGAAGGCTAAGCGTTAGGTATGTCCTCTCGGAGTTCCCTTTTACCAGCATGGAACCAAATGCCTGAACGTGCTGCGCATTCAGGGAGACGAGCGGCGTTAGCAACAGGCAGATGAGGGTACAGAACGCCTGGCTGTGTCCACCTGGGTCTGTGGCTGAAACTCGCCCACCAGAAGGGGCTCCTCGCCTCCGACCCAGGCTCTCCAGCTGCTTTTCCACCCACCGCCCACAGGAATAATCGAATGAAACTAGGACACCGCGTGATGCTGCAATTACCCCGCTCAAGTTGTCTCCCTGATAAAATGATGGTATTAGTTTTGCCATCGCTGCCAGGCCTCGGGAGAAGGGATGAGAAGGGACAGGGTACCTCCGGGCGAAAAGCTTTACAAACATGACTGCTCCGCGACGGGGGGGGGGGGGCGGCCCCAGACATCTCAGCCTCAGCTGGACCGGGGCTGGGGACCAGGCCACTTTCTGATCAGCTGTCATACGGAAGAGGGAGGAGGGAACATACCTGTTCACGGGTCTGCTGCACTCACAGACTCCAGGCTCCCTAAGAACAGGCCTGGATTTCTGGGCCTTCGTCCTCAGACTGCAGCTGACCTTCGCAGGGTCTCAGGGCTGCTTGTTGGGAAACTGGGGGGTGGGAAGCCCAGGCCCTGAGGCCAGGCCCCGCTGCTTACTCACAGGGCTTGGCATCACGCCTCTCCCACCACGGAGCCCCTCTTGGGCCCTCCGGCAAGAATGTGACGCTCTGGCCACCCACCTTTTGTTCCCTCAGCACCAAAGGGTGTGGCTGGAGGCCTCCCCCACCTCTGGCCAGCTTCCTAAGGTGATCGGAGTTGGGGGCAAATAACCAGGCCCCCTGCAGCCCTCATCTGCACCCAAGCCATGGCGCTGGGACAGTCACTATGCAGCAACCCCAGGAGGGGCAGGTATCTACCTGTAAGGCAGGTGCCCTGTGCTCACCGAGGGTAGGTACCCAATGGTTTGGACTCTGGCTCCCACTTCAGCTTCTAGGCAACTACGTTTCCTTTAGAGGTAGAACCCGCCTTCCTCCCCCGACCACTGTAGTCCAGAAAAGCTCACCAGGCCACATGTAAGGACAGATGTGGGGGGGTCCCATAATTAGGAAGTGCTGGGGCTGGGATCCGAACCCAGCCTCTTGGACTGCAAACCCCCTTATCATCCGTCTCGCCCTCCCTGCCTCCAGCATGTGTCATACCTGAACACACAAGTACACACACACACACGCATGTGCAAATATATGCATACATGTGCCCACGTGTGTACTCACACACAGATATGCACACACACATACATATGCACACGCGGTAATCCTGAGCGACCAGGCTCTTTGAGATTTACTCCTTAATCGACCACAGGATCTTAGGAGGGAAACCATGTGAATAGCCATATTTTCCATTTACACAGCACTTTACATTTTAAGAAATGATCTCACTCACATTAACTCCTTTAATGATCCCGGGACTGACGTAAAAGTATCAGCCCGTAACAGGTACCTAGCTTGAAACACATAGTCTGTTTACTCTTAGCTTTTGATCCCAACTTAACAAAAGGAGATAAGCCGGCTGGGCTCCAAGACTGGAGAATTCCAATCTGGATGGTCCTCCTCAAGCTTGGAGGCTGGGAACACAAGCCTTTTTACACCAAAGGCTCATAAAGAATTATCAAACACCCCCAAGGACCCAGGGAAGGAAGGGATACAGGCAGAGGCGCAAAAGAAATCAGAGTTACTCCAAAATTCATCTCCGGGAGGCATGGAACTCCACACGGTTCTTTCACGCGAGGTCTGACTTTAGGCATTGGTTTTGGGGGAGGTTCAAGCTAAACATCTCAGGTGTTAGGAGTGAATCTCCCATTACTTTTCAAGTTGTCAGCACCACCAGCTAGACACCCAGACACTCTCCTCAAATACAACTAGAATCTTCTGTGGCTCTTTTCGAGCCTATGTGACTCTTTCGGGTCCAGCCGCGGCAGATTATTTGCTGTAACATCATCTCCCAGGAATATCATTCTAGAAAGGCCTAAGGGTGGACATACAGAAACACTCATAGTAAGAAAGGCCAGACTGCCAAGCAAGGTGCCCTCCGGCCTTGACCCCAGGGGTCCTTGGTACAAAGCGGGGACTCTCCTCTTCCACCTGGGTGCATGTGCCCAGCATCTGAGCAAGGCCCAGGGTGGACAAGGGGTGACATCCAAGGAGGGGGAGGAAGGTCCCTGCCCCTGACGCTCATGCTCTGCACCCTTTCCACGTACCGGCGGACTGAGCCCAGGCAGACGTACACAGCGCAATCTGGGCTAAGCCACCAGCAGGAGGGTCCAGATGCCGCTCTGTGCCCTGCCGAGTGGTGGTCCTGCCTGTGGAGGACCCCGGCCTGGGGTCTGGAAGATGAGTTTCATCACATGGTTCACCCAGTGGTCCCTGAATAGCAAACCAACGCTTGTCATGAGGGCCTAACTGCAAAGACCACCTAGGGGAGGGCATGGAGGGCAGGAGGCCCTCTGGCAGGTGTTGGCGGTGGTCCCCAGGAAGAGAAAGCATCCCTGAGTCTTGGAAACCATCACATGGATGGTTTGGCTACTGTTACCACCGCCCACTGCCCCCACTCCCCAACAAAAGAAACAAACGGGCAGAAGGAAGAGAAACCATCATACATCTTAGCCCTGTGGTGGTGAAGAAAGAAATCTGGGGCTGAACGTGAGCCAAGCCTCGACGTTGTTTCTCACCCAGTCCACCCAGTGCTAGGAGCTCTTCCCCCCGCCCCCTCTGCCACCTCTTAGCACGCAGAGTGTCCAAATCTGACAATGGATTGCAGATTTCCCCGGCTCTCCCTGATGGGGGTGGTGGGGAGGCAGCCTCGACCCCGAGAAGCCACCCCCGGAGCCCGTACCTATATTTCATCCCTGGCTGCTTCACGCTGGCGTCACCGGCACACGGGAGGCTCTGCATTGACAGGTGTCCCAGGCTCCGGGCCACCATGGCCACGGCGCGGAAGCGGCCACGGGAGCCCAGGCTGGGGCTGCTGGCAGCCGGCCGGCCCAGCCGCTCCTCGGGGCCCCGGCCCTTGAGGCTGTGCTCCGAGCACACAAAAGACACCTGCATGCCAAGGCTGGGGCCCAGCTCCTGGCTGTGTCCCCCTCCTTCTGGGCTCTGAAGTCAACTGCCCCTAGAAGTCCTCCTGTTCCCAGGACAAGGCTTTATCCCAGAAAGCCAGGAAGCTGCGAGGCGCTCCTTCCGGAAGCGAGGATTTCCCAAGGCAACGAGAGAAAAATCCTGTGCGGTGTCCGAGAGAAGGGAATCGAATGTCCAGAAGCATGCGAGGAAAGACCTTATCGGAGGGAACTCAGAAATCCAGGTGGGGGCGGTGCCATTTTTCCTCCGCTCACATCCTTCTCGGCTCTGCTGGTCCTTCCCCTGCACTCACCCTGGTCTGGCTCTGGCTGCCAGAGTCCCCAGGCCGGCGGTGTCCGGCAGGGCTGGGCTGCAGGTTACTCCCGACCTCCGCGTGACATCGCCCTCCTCCAGGGGAGAGGGGAGAAGGGAGGGCGCCTCCCGTCAGGGTGGTGGCCTGGGGGCTGCCGGGGGCGGGGGGGGGGGGTTCAGGGGAGCAGCTGTTTCCCCAGGCTTCCCAGAGTCCAACTCCTGGCTCTACACACCACGGGCCGTCGGGCGCCCCCGCCAAGTAAATTAGGTGACCGGTGGGAAGCGCAGGAGGCATCTAGCGATTCATTATTAATGACGCGGATGCTCCGCCGCCCGCCCTGGCCGATCCCCGGGAGGCTGGCCCTGGCTGCTCCAGGCTGACAGCCGCTGGGCCAGGACGGGGACAGGCAGCCAGACGTGGGCCACCCCCCCCCCAACCCCCCCAGCTGCCTCTGGTTCTCGCCCCGCAAAGTGGGGCTTCCACCAGCACGAGGAGAAGGAGAATCACCCGAAATGTGGAGAAAAGACCTCTCCGTCTAGACGACCCGAGGAGAGAAGCCTGGGGGTCGTGGGGCCAGAGATCTGAGAAGTTCAGGCACTCCACAGTTCTTAGCTCACAGCAGACACTCAGTAAATGCCTCTGGAACGTATGCGTGAATGCATGAGTGAATGAGGACACCCGTCCCCGTGACCCCAGCCTTCTTTCCCACACTCGTGGGTTCAGGATGGACTTGGGAGCAAGGCTCTCCTCCTGGAACAAAGCTCATGGGGTTTCCTGAAACCCAAGGAGATTTCCTCCCCCCCCCCCCCCATGGCAGGAGGGACTGGCTTTGTCCTCTGACCCCAAACATGCCACCTTCATCCTGTGAGGTGAGCCCTGGCCAAAGCTGCCTTTTGGGGTCTTTCTTGCCATGCAGGAGGGGGCAGAGAAAGAGCTAGATGGGAGACAGGTGATCAGGGTCTAGTTCAGGCTCTGCTGTTAATTTGCTGTGTGATCGCAGGCAAGGGGCCTGCCCTCTCTGGGCCTCCACTGACAAAGTGACAGACGTGGTCTGAGAAGCCTCTCTGTCTCTCTCGGCTTGGACCCACAGGGCCCTTCCCAACCAGCTGACTGTCCAAAGATGAATCCGCCTAAAGATGTTCACGATGGATGGTGCCTGAACTCGCTCTCAGCCTCGGCCCTGCCTTTTTGACACAGAAGTTAAGAATAAAACCTTGCTCCTGTCTGGCCTCCCTGCTCCTGAGCTGGGCATCCTCGGGCAAGAGACCTCGTCTCTGGGCCTCAGTGTCCTCAGTGTCCAATGCAGAACACAGAGCACGGTCAGATCACAAATGGTATGGAATGATCCCTCAGCAGGAAGGAAGGGCTTTTTGTAAGTTTTTTAAAAATTTATTTTATTTTTTATTTTAGAGAGAGAGAGAGCATGAATGGGGGAGAGGGGCAGAGGCAGACAGAGAGAGAGAATCTCAAGCAGACTTCACACTCAGCAGAGTGCCTGATGTCCGGCTTGATCCCAAGACCCTGGGATCATGGCCTGAGCCGAAATCAAGAGTCAGACCCTCAACTGACTGAGCCACCTGAGCGCCCCGAAGGAAGGGCTTTTTGGAGGTGGCAGTTGGTACAGGCCCGTGTGCAAGACTCTACCTCCACCTCTGCACTGGTCACTGTACCCCTTTTGACCCCCTCAGGGCCACAGGCCTGACGCAGCAGCAGGAGACACACCCTGAGGGTGATACCTGGACCAGGGATGGAGTTGGGGCCTTCGCCAAGGCAGCCCTGGCAGGTCACAGACACCACTTACACAGGCCAGCAGGGGGCCCTCAGGACCCAGAGGCCCAGCTCTGCCTTAGTCTCTTACCTGCCCACATAAGCCACAGGCCTGCTTGGCCCTCCCTGAGCCTCTCGAATGGGCAGGGCCTGAGAAGATCAAAGGGCAACCTATAGTGCCGAGCCCCTCCACGAGCGGGGCCCTGGCCTTCAGGGAGCCCACAGGCCTGCCAAAGAGGCTGCAGGGGCAAAGCCTGCCTCTGTTCCTCCCGGGAGGGGAGTTTGTTACAAATACAGATGCCTGGGTCCCCCCTGATCTACTGAATCAGCAGCTTTGGGGCTGGGCTTGGGAAGCTGTGTTTCATCAAGAGCTTCTGGTTGTGCTGTGTACCTGGTCTAGGGGATGTGGAAACCCTCTACTTCTTTCTTCCTTATATATTTCATCTCTCTGCGCTCTGGCAAACTATCAGATCTGGCATCTTACCATTCCTCAGAGGTGCCTCAGATGGTGTGCTTTAGGCAGCACCAAGTTAAGTGAGAATCACAATGACTTAGTCACCACAGTGGGTAAAATATCATCTGCTCCACCATGCAACTCAGCAATTCCACTCCTAGGTATGTGCTCAGAGAACCGAAAACATATGCCCACACAAACACTTGAACACAAATGTCCACAGCAGCATTATTCATCATTGCCCCAAAGTGGAAATAACCAACATGTTCATCCACTGACAAACTGATAAACACAATATGGTCTGCCTGCCAATACAACAGGATGTTACTCAGCCATACAAAGGAATAAAGCACCGATATATGCTACAACACAGATGAACCTTGAAAACATTATGCTGAGTGAGATAAGCCAGTCACGAAGGCCATATAGTATATGATTCCATTTATATGAAATGTTCAGAATAGGCCAATTCACAGCTATCATAGAAATCTGAGACATAGCTTTCTGTCTCAGAAAGTAGCTTAGTGGTTGCCAGGACCTGGGGGGCAGGAATTGGGAACTGGGGAGTGATAGCTAATGTGGGTATAGTGTTTCTTTTTGGGGTGCTTAAGATGTTCTAAAGTTGATTGTGGTGAGTTTTCCACAACTCTAGGAATATACTAAAATCACTGAACTGTATACTTTATTGTTATTTTTTTAAAAGTTTATTTATTTTGAGAGAGAGAGAGACTGAAGGGGAGGGCAGAGAGAGGGGGAGAGAGAATCCAAGCAGGCTCCACACTGTCAGTGCAGAGCCTGATTCAGGGCTCAAACTCACAAACCGTGAGATCATGACCTGAGCTGAAACCAAGAGTCAGATGCTTAACTGACTGAGCCACCCAGATGCCCCGTGAACTGTACACTTTAAACATATGTATGGCATATGAATTATATCCCCATAAAGCTGTTGCCCCCCAAAATGCCACCTGCCTCAAAAGTCTCTGGGCCTCAGTCCCACTCTTGCTCCCTGTGAGAGCATCCTTCCTGTTTGTCTGCCTTTGAAGTCCTCCTTGCCCTCTGATATCACCTCAGAGAAGCCAGCTCCCTAAGCACATGTAACCCTTTCCTTCTCCAAGTGCCAACGACGCTCTACCCAGCGACACATCAGGGGGCTGGGAACCACTCGCCGGTTCCTCTCTGCAAGACGCACTCCTTTCAGACGTCAGCAGGACTCCTGAGCAGGGCCTGGTGATAGAGCCCCAGCCCTCACTCCATCCCATTGTAGTGTGTCATAGAAATGATGAATATTTGACCTCAGCACTCCCCTGGGGAAACCCAGGGCAAACAGGTGCTGTCCTCAGCAGAGAACTGCCAGGCGGAGCAGGTAGGTTTTTAAAGGCCGGCCAGAATCTGTAACTTTCCACTTGTCCCAAACAGGGGTCACGACTTGCAATACTCCTAGGAGGTCGCAAGAATTAGGCAAGAGGGGAAAAGCTGGAAGCTTAAACCCTTGACCAGAATTTGCCATGGTTAAATGTCAGCCCCAAAGGGCTGCTCCTTTCGAACGTGTTTAGGTCAAGAGGGTGAATTCCAGACCTGCGTTGCTCGACTTGAAATGGGCTTTGAGCAGAAGCGTCAGTGTGGCTGGTGGATTTGGATACAGAACCGTTTCTGTGGTGCTTTTTCTGCCCCTGTGGTACCTGCTGTTGTGAAAACAAGGCAGCTAGTTCCTGCTGTGATTAGAGGCAGGGCCACCCCAACTCAAAGCTCTCCTCTTTGTCCACAGAATGCCACTATAGAGAGCTTCTGAGAATAGAAGCTCCTGGCTCAGCCACCTGGGATCCACCCTGTGCCCCACCTGCCCCGGGAGCTCATGGAGAGACAGGAAAGCTGGGGCCCAGGCAGCCTGTTCCTCCAAAATGGTGACAGCCTCACAGTGGGGAGGTGATGGGCACTCTCCCCATGCAGGGTGACGCCCACGGAGGCCTCGAGGTCTGGAGCAAAAGTTTTAAAGATGGCTTTTAAAAGCCCAGATGGCTGGGGCGCCCGGGTGGCTCAGCCGGTTAAGCATCTGACTTCGGCTCAGGTCATGATCTCCCAGTTTATGGGTTCGAGCCCCGCGTCGGACTCTGTGCTGACAGCCTGGAGCCTGCTTCAGATTCTGTGTCTCCCTCTCTCTCTCCCTCTCTCTCTGCCCCTCTCCTCCTCCTGCTCTGTCTCTGTCTCAAAAAGAAATAAACATTGAAAAAATAAAAATAAATAAAATAAAAGCGCAGACTGCAATAATCACTCAAGAGTGAGGACGAGCGGCTGCGTCCTGTAGAGGCCCGGGTGCCTCCCCTGTACCAGCGAGGCTGCCTGGACCGTGCCGAATGGAGGGTGTTGTGCACCCATAGGTGACTTCTTGCCCAAGGAGGTGGGGGGGGGGAATGCTGACAAGTTGGGGGCTGCTCCAGTGGGGCAGTGGGATGGGAGGTCCTTGGCCCCTGAGGTTTCTAAGAGCAAAAGGTGGCAGACCAGTGACCTTCCTTGAGGAGGTGTCGTCTGGCAGGTAAGAGCCGAAGACTTCTCGGGGGCTTCCTTCAGGACCTCATACCCCAGTCACCAGAAGGGGAAAAGGGCTAAGTGGCTCCCAATCAGCTCCTTTTGCTTCTTAGTTGATGCGTGTACAAAGCGGTTGTGCAAGCCCTGAGTAAGTGTTTCTGGTACGTTTCTGCCTCATCGCCAGGAGCACCTCCGAGGCACCAACAATGGCCACCGCACTATCAACGAAACGGTGCTCACTGAGCCGTCCTGCCAAGCCCTTTTTGTGTAGCTGAACTCCCACCGCACCCTGCCACACCCCGGGGAAACTGAGGCACAGAGGGGTCAAGCAAGGAAGGCAGACGCTGGCTCCGCCCTCATTCACGGGGGTGGCAGGGTGGGAAGTGAGCGGGGTGAGCAGGGCCCCTCCCATGGAGCGGCTCCCGCTCTTAGAGCCCCGGATTAAAGGGTGAGGGCTGGGGGGCAGTCCCGGGGGGCTGCCTGGTGCTGTCTGTGGATTGGATCGGGCTGTGCTGACCCTGCCTTTCTAGGTGGACAATACAGAACCAAGCATCCTGGTCCCCATCCTTGTCCAACGAGAGGGGTGGATCCCCTCAGACCTCGGGGTGGAGGCCTGGGGGTCTGGACTGCTAACAGCTAGGCCCCTGATTCCCGAGGCCAGGCGGGCTGTGCTGTCAGCTGGTTACAGCACAATCCACTGGTGGAGGTGTTAGGCCCGCCGCGGCCCTTCCTATTCCGTGGCGGGCGCGGTGGCTGCTATGCCGACCCCGTGGCCCGGCCGGCCCTCCACGGAGACCCACAAGTCACCCACGCCGGCCATCCTCCCAGCTCCTGGTGGCGTCGGAGCGGCTCTTCCCTAAGACCGGCTGGTCTCGCCTCCTCCCTCCTCTTTCCCTTCCCTCCCTTCCACATCTGCTCCTTGTCCGCACAGGACAGGGGAGCCACATCCCCAGGACCAGAGTTTCTCTCCCACCCACAGCCAAGCCTGGAGCTCTCAGTGATGTCACTGCCTAATGCAGTCCTCCAGACGATTCCGTGAGGAATGCCTGTGGTCTCCACTCTCCAGACTGGGAACTGAGACACAGAGAGGCCAGGTGACTCATCCAAGGTCACAAAGGTACCTGCAGGGAGCCCGGATTCCTCCCGGGACACTCCCCCGGGCCCCTGTAGCCTCAAGGAGTTGACTTAGCCCTTGGGACCTGTTGTGGGTGGGAATGCATCCCCCAAAACATGCTGAGGTCCTGACTCCCGTATCTGTGAGCTTATTTGGGAGTAGGGTCTTTGTAGAAGTAGTCAGGTAAAGGTGAGGTTGTCCCGGAGCAGCGTGGGCCCGAAATCCAATGCCTGGTGTCCTTGTGAGGAGATGGGCAGATACACATAGACGGAAAATAGCCACGTGAAGACAGAGGCAGAGACCGGAGCGTCTATGAGCCAAGGGACACCGGGGACACTGGCAGCCACCAGGAGCTGGACGAGGCAGGGAGGGGTCGTCTCCTGGAGCCCTCAGAGGGCATGGGGTCCTGCCCTCACCTGGATTTCAGACTTTTGGCTTCTAGAGCTGTGAGAGAATGTTGTTTTAGGCCACCACTTGTGGTATTTCATTGTGGCAGAGGCAGGAACGCAGTATAGGACATTTTTCAAGGTGGACTTGTCCCCCACTTAGCTTCTGAGATTGGTTCACATGTCATCCCTCTCTGGCCTCTGCTCTTTTTCTCCTGCCCCCCCCCCCCCCCACCGGGTCCTCTGAATCACACCTGTCCTGCCCACCTGCCCTCTGAGGCACACCTGGATTCTCAGCTCTTTCAGGAAGCCCTCTCTGATGGCCCACCTGCAAGGGATCTCCTACGAATAACTGAACAGCTACGTAGAATCCGCTCTGGGAACCTGACCACAAATCAAATAGTGCCTGGTGACAAGTGCTGACTCGTGGCAAGAGCCCATGGTCTAGGGTCCGAACCCGCAGGTGTACCAGGGGCTGATGACCAAGCTTCACTGCCCAGGGCTCCCCCCACCCCCCTCCACATCTGGGCTGCAACAGAGACGCAGACCCAGCCTCCAGAACCGTGGTCGAGGAAGCAGCAGGAAGGAGACACATTTTACAGGGGAATATTCTAGCAAGGGGGTTGAGGCCAGCAGCATTCAATACCACCCAGGCCATACCCATAGAGGCTCCAGATGTTCTAGGTGCTGGGAACAGACAAAAGCCCTGCTCTTAGGGAGTGCAGATAAGAGGTACAGCAGGGGGATGTGAGGATGACCACAGGACAGGACAGTGCACTCGAGGACCGCCTGCGAGGATGTTATTAGACGAGGCACTTGGGGAAGTCTCCCAGAGGACCAAGATGTGACTGACGGAGGGAGCCAGCTGTGAGAAGATCTGGGGGACGAGAATGTGCAAGGGCCCTGAGGATGGACGGAGCTTAGCATCTTCGAGATACAGAAGGAAGGAGCCTCCTGAGTGGGAGGGAGAGGGGTCTAAGCTGAAATCAGAGCAGGCAAGGGACCGCGTGGGTCTGGGGGGATTTGGGGTTCATTCCCGGTGCCACATCTCTGAGGCCACATCTCTGGACCCTCCCGTTGCTACCACCAGGTGGGTGTGGGGAGGGGAGCTTACACATGCACTGTGCGGATTTAAAAATTCGATGCATTTTTTTTTTTTTTTTTTTTTTAATCACAAGAGTTGAGGAAAGCTAAAAAGCGGAGGAAGTTAACACGAAGGCTTTTCCCAAGCTGCAGGCTCGGTTCGGCAGATAAAACGCCCGGGCCTGGGGCACAGCTGTCCCCTTGCTTATCTGAAGGCATTATCTTTTTTACATTAATATTTAAGACCGAGTTTAACAGAGTCGCAGCCCTACTGCTGGTGGGGACTTTAACTGTGGAACGGCATTTATCTGGGATCTTTAATAACTGCTGGTGTTAGTTGTGGAGACCCCTGTTTCCAGATAACTGCAACCCCCCTGGATGCAGCAAGATCAAATCCGCCAGATAAAGAAAGGGCCGCGTGGGTGTGACAGCCTTTGGCCCATCAACTGCTAAAGACACGGTGGTTTTCTGTTCTCCTCTGCAACTTGGGAAGCGAGTTTTCTCTGGGTACTTAGCTCCCTGGTCAGTTCCCCACATTTCAGATGTGGCCCAGATTTTCTGGTGGCTGAGTGGGGGGGGGTCAGGCAAATAAGATTTGTCCTTGTCCCCATACCCACCCATGTTAGTGTCCCGGGGCTCCCATAACAGAGCACCACAAACGGGGATTCAAAGAACAGAAATGGATTCTCTCCCAGTTCTGAAGGCCAGACGTCTAAGAGCCAGATGTGGGCAGGGCCGTCTCCCTCCAGAGGCTCCAGGGGACCACGCTCCCGGCCTCTTCCAGCTTCTGGTGGCTGCAGGCATTCCCAGGTTCGTGGCCACGACACTCTACTCTCTGCCTCCACCACCACGTGGCTTCTTCCCTGTGTGTCTTCACATGGTATTCTTACAAGGACGCCTGTCATTGTAGTTAGGGTCCACCCTATTCCAGCTGGGCCTTGTCTTTTTTTCTTTTTTTAATGTTTATTTATTTATTTTGAGAGACAGAGAGTGAGCCAGGGAGAGGCAGAGAGAGAGAGAGGGAGACAGAGAATCCCAAGCAGGCTCCGCAGCTGTCAGCACAGCACCCAGCGTGGGTCTTGAACCCACGAACTGTGAGATCATGACCCAAGCTGAAACCAAGAGCCAGACGTTTAACCGACTGAGCCACCGAGGCCCCCCCCCCAGTAGGGCCTCATCTTAACTGATCACATGGGCAATGGCCCTATTGGCAAACAAGGTCACATTCTGAGGTTCAGGGTTCAGGTTCAGGTTCATGAAATTTTGGGGACACGATGCACTCCACTGCAACCGCCATCATAAACTGTATCCACAGTGGAGGGGGCTGGGGTCTTCCCAGGGGAGGAGGCCGAGCTCCAGCCGCCCCACCTCACCCTACAGCCCTCTACCTTCCTTGCTCTGGCCCAGCTACCCGGGCCTTCTCTTTGCTCCTCAGATGTCCCCCTGTCTCCTTGGCCTGGAAGGTTCTACCCCACATCTTCAAATGTCTCCCTTTCAGATGGTTAAGGTCTGGGCTGTGCCTGGCCTCTCTCACGCCCTTGGGTGGTGGCTTGCTTTTTTCTCTGCTTCCCCACATGAGGACGCACCAGCTGTGAGGGTGGGGACCCTGTCCATCTTGTTTGTGTGGCTTCTGGCCGGTTGCCTGGAGTTAACAGACCCTTAACAAACATCTCCTGAATTAAGGACAAATATTAACGGCCAGTGCTCCTCCCTGCCCCCCATTTCTCAGTCTTGAGAAATCTCCATTAGAATTAGGACTTACTGGGGCCAAAGTAGCTGACGCTTTGTCCCTCCCACACAGCTGGATTCAGAATACAAAACCTTATGAATTCTGCCACCTAATGGACTCCGAGAAGAAGTGTTTTGTTTCTTTAAATGGCAACCACGCGTTCAAAAAATGAACCGAAGGTCCAGACACACTGTCCACAGGAGAAAATGTTAAGCAACAGGTCTCTACTCTCCTCCCCACAGAACAGCCAGAAAACCCCGGGAGGCCTGTGTTAGATGGAAGCCAAGGGTCTAGGGCTGCCAGATCAACCACGGGACACCCAGTTCAGTCTGAACTTCAGATAAACAACGTTTTAGCATAAGTATGACCCAGATATTGTGTGGGATATACTTATACTAAAAAAAGGAAATGTTTATTTGAAATTCAAATTTTTTTTTTAAATTTTTTTTTTTCAACGTTTATTTATTTTTGGGACAGAGAGACACAGAGCATGAACGGGGGAGGGGCAGAGAGAGTGGGAGACACAGAATCGGAAACAGGCTCCAGGCTCTGGGCCATCAGCCCAGAGCACGACGCGGGGCTCGAACTCACGGAGCGCGAGATCGTGACCTGGCTGAAGTCGGACGCTCAACCGACTGCGCCACCCAGGCGCCCCTGAAATTCAAATTTAACAAAGGAGCAAAGCTGCATATACGTAAGGTATGAATGCAAACACCAGCTCTGGGGTTCTTTGGCCATTTCTCCGAGGCTTTCACAGGAGAAAGTGGGCCGGCCGCCGGAGCTCTGCCCCAGATGCTGAATTCAAAGATGAGCCAGCCAAAGGGAACGTCCTTCTGAAGTTCCAAGGAGAGTGAGCCCGACGTGCCTATCACCCAGAGAACACAGGGGACATGAAGCCACAGCCTTTGCTCTGGACCCAAGCGTAGGTGCTAATTCAGAGGCTGCCTGTTGAAAGCCGCTTCCCACGAGGACAGCCCAGCTTAAGGTCAGATGGGGGGCGGGGGAGCACATCTTTGCCCCCAGGACCCAGCCTGGGATTCTGATACCAGGATGAATTTGTTGTTAGAGATGACCAGAGACGTTCTCGTTAATTCATGTCTAGCCAACCCCTCATGATTAATTTGTCCCAGTGGTGCCTCAAGAAAAATGAAACGATGCATCTAACCCCTGCTGCAAAGCGTTTTCAGGAAACCACGTTCTCCCACAGAGGATAAATCAAACCGGTAACAGTGCTTATCTTTGAGGGCAGGACTACCCTTTGGAGAAAAGACTTTTGTTTCTTCTTCGTACATTTCGGTATGGCTGGACTTTAAAAAAATTTTGGGGGGGTTTATTTATTTTTGAGAGAGAGGGAGAGTGAGGGAGGGGCAGAGAGAGAGGGAGACACAGAATCCGAAGCCGGCTCCAGGCTCTGAGCTGTCAGCACAGAGCCCGACGCGGGGCTCGACCCCACGAACCGCGAGATCATGACCTGAGCTGAAGCCGGACGCTTAACTGACTGGGCCCCCCAGGCGCCCCTGGTTGGACTTTTCACACACAAACTAGTTACCCCGACATCCGATAATGTCACGATCGATCCCCGTCTCCCGGGCTGCAGCTCCGGCCTTGTGCAGAGTCCTTCCCGCCCGGCCCCAGCCCGGCCCTTACCGGTACTTCATGCCCGTGCGCTGGGCGGTGCAGCCGTCCAGGGAGAGGCCGTGCATGCGGAGGAAGCTCTCCATGTTCCTGGCCTGGGCCGCCGCCCGCACCTCCCGCAGCCGCTGCAGCTCCAGCGTGTCGGTCTGGCGCACGGGGTGCAGGGCCCAGTCCGAGTGACACCTGCTGCTCACGCTCCTCAGGCTCTCGCTGTACGTCATGGACAACATGGTACCGCCCGGCCCGGCAGCCGCCGCTGTCCAGACGGGAAACGCCGAGTGGCCGTGAGTTAGCGAAGGTGCCGCTGCCCTGCCCCGGTGCCCCGCGGGACGCCGGCCCCGGGGCAGGGGTGCCGCAGAGACGCCTCCTCCAACTAGAGCGGCAGGAATGGGTCTCGGCGCCTGGGGCCGGGGCCCCTGGGTGTAAACGCCTCCTGGCACGACACTGTCAGCCCTTGACTCTGCACGGGCCGGGGACTCTGGCTAAGCCGCCCTCCCCCGCCCCGCGCGGCCCCGAGACAAGCACTGGCGAAGCCACATTCCAGGCGTGAGAACTCAAAGCGGGGACTCCGAATGCAAACAGAGGCAAGAGAACATGCAGGGAGCCCGGGCCCCCGCAGCGAAGGCACCACGTCACAGTGCTCCCCAGAGGTGCTCGCAAGGTAAAACCAGGTTCGGGCCTGTCTCCCGGAAGGGGCAGGAGCACATCCGTCATGGAAGCAAACGCCGGTGTGATTTTGCTAGGGGAGCCCACCCCGGGAACGCCCTATTTGTTTGCTCGCAAGCCTCATCAAGGGAAACGATATCCACACACACGTTCTCTGCTCGCAGGCACCGTGGCACCTGCAGACTCTTTGGGCCCCGTCCTCCGTGAGGATTAAGTATGTCACAATCCACAAATTTTGCAGTAAAAAGACTGAACGGGATGCACGTAAGGAGCGGGGTGACAAGGGGGGGACGGGGGTTCAGTACAGACAGGGAGAGAGCAAGGCTAAAATGGGAGGAACCATCACTAAATAGTCATCCTGGGGGCGGCTGGGTGGCTCAGTCGGTTGGGCGTCCGAGTTCGGCTCAGGTTATGGTCTCGCCGTCAGTGAGTTTGAGCCCCGCATGGGGCTCTATGCTGACGGCTCGGAGCCTGGAGCCTGCTTCGGGTTCTGTGTCTCCCTCTCTCTCTGCTCCTTTCCCACTCATGCGCTGTCTCTCAAAAATGAAGAAACGTTAAAAAAGGAAATAGTCGTTCTGAGTGATGGCTACACTCTCTTAGACACTAAGAGCAGCACAGATGTCCATCAACGGGAGACAGGTTACATAAATGATAGTCCGTCCCAGTGATGGGACTTGTGCGGTCTTCAGTGAGGTTTCTCTACATGGGCTGATAACGGAATGAATCCTAGGAGACAGTAGTAAAGGAAGAGAGGAAGACGCGTGTGCAAGGAATGCTACCATCTGTGTTAATGGATGTACGTGAGTGAGTGAGTCAAGGAACGTGGCACCATGGCTACGTGCCGAGGACACGGTCGTGGGGCAGGGGGGCTCTATGATCCGGGGACTCCTGTCGGCACTTGACCGCAGCCCTCGGGCTCAGATGCCTGCAGGACGACCCCCGCCTCATCGCCGAGCACAGAAAGTGACATGGAAGTCATCATTTCAGTTGGGTCAGCAAAGCAGGGTCCCGGAGCCCAGCCCTGGCAGCTGGAGGAACCAGCGTGGTCCCCACCTCTGCCCCAAGAAAGAACAAGCCCGATTATCCCTGGGGAGGGCAGGGAAAGCTGTCCTGGGAGCCGAGGCAGCTGCAAAGGCTGCGGCCCCACCCCCCTCCTCGGGGAAGCTCTCCACCAGCACCCGACACTTCATAGCCCCGTTTCCCGCTGCAACTGCTCTCCACAGCCGTGTCCTCACCTGACCTGCTAGAGTCTTCTCTAATCATCTTGTTTGTTTGTTGCATTTGAGCCCCTGAAGGTCAGGTCCAGGAGGGCCAGGACCTTTCTGTCCGCTTTTACCACTGAGGCTCAGTGCCCACAGCGGAGACCGGGCCTTCCCACTGGGCTGGCGGTGTGGACAGCACCTGGCAGGGGTGGGCTGGCCCCCTGACTCAGGTCCAAGGCACCAAGAAGGATGCCTTATCCTGGAGGGTGTGGTGGCGGGCTCTGGGGCCAGGACTCCCATTCACTATGGCTCGGATCCACAGGGAGGGGGCCTGCAGGGCCCAGGACCTCTGGCCTCCCCCAAGGGTTTGGACTAAGCTCTCTGATGGATGCTAAAGCAGGTGAGGATGTCCCTGGCATGAAAATCCCCATGTTCCAGGAGAATCACTCTGGAGGCAGAGGAGGGGCGCAGGGCTCCAGGAGGGGGGTTGTCTTAGGAAATGGGGCCACGGATGCCTCCAGGGAGCAGGGCTGCCCCTCCTTCCCTCCCTGCCTGCTGGCCCCTGGCCCCCTCCAAGCACCGCCCGGGGTGGGGGCAGGGCAGCGTCGGGCAGCTGCTTTAGATGTGGCAGTGTGGCCGGCTGCCCGTCCTGCAGGGGGCAAAGGCAGGCCAGTTCTGGCTTCCCTGGGGGTCCGTCCTCAGAGAGAAGAGCCTGGCAGGCCGGAGCTGCAGGGAGCAGGAAGCAGGCACACAGGCCCAGCCAGGCAGAGATCAATAACCATTAGCTTTCAAGACACCACCCACAAACAGCAATCCGGGCTGGCGTGGCTCTGGAGGTCCAGCCAGGGTCCCGGGGCTGGGGTGACAGGGTGGCTGAGCACCTGGCTGTCACCCACTTAGCGCAACACAAGCAGGCACCCTGACGGCTTCGAGGCTCAGTCTCCATGTCTGTGAAGTGGGCCCAGCAGGGGCTGGTTGCACCCGCTGTCTAGACAACCAGGCGGGGCTGTGGGTGCGGCTGGGCGCATGCCGTGTGCGGGGAAGCGGCCGTCAACAGTGTTGCAGCGTGGTGTGGGATACCAGCTAGGATAATCGGGGTGGTGGCAGACATACACAAAGCGAGGCTGAGGGGACAGAGGCTGGAAGGCAGGGTGGGCCTCTGGAGAGGGCACACGTGAGCGTGGGCTTCTGTGATACGAGGGAGTGGTGTAGATACCAGTTATTACTAGAAAAGGTTGAATAGGATCAACGTAGACCTTAATAAACGAGCCGGGTCTCGCAGAGAACACACATTCCTTATGAGACGGGGGCAGGGCAGGGTGCACCGTCTCTGTGGGGGCTGGGGTCTCCCCTGCTTGTGATCTCTCCTTACAGCGCCGGGGGCATGGAAGGCACGGAGAGTGTCCCCATGATGCCAGGCAGGCTCTGGCTGAGGGACGCAGAGAGGTGGGGCGTGGGAGAGCACGGTGGCCCTGCTGGGGGGCCGCAGGGGTGAGCACCTGGTGCCTACGAGCAGGTTTGTGGCCAGATGGCCACGCACAGTGCGAGAGGAGCTAGGACACGTTCCTCCTCGCCTCCGGGGAGGCAAGACCCCACCGAGGAGGAAGGACACAGAAGGCACAGAGGGGCTCTGACGGTCAGCAGTGGAGCCCATGGGAGAGGACAGAGTCCAGCTCCTGGACAGCCTCACGCTGGGGCTTATTCCCAGCCTCCTCCCGGGATGACTGGGGGCAGGCTGGGGTCATTGGACGAAGGGGCCACGGGGAGACACTGCCAGAAGGCAGCGCCCACTGCCGGGGCTCCTGCCTCAGGCCCTTTGCTTCCTAGGGCTCAAAGGCGCAGTGACCCTGACCTCGTGTTCCTCCTCCTCGAGATCCAGCCCCCACCCCATCTCAAGAGAAGCCCGCCCCCTCCTCGATAGCCAGTGCTAATTATGAGGCGCCTATAGGTTCGTCCCTGAGCCGGGGCCTGCCTTTTGCAAATCTATTCTTGTGGAGGGAGGGCTCAGGGGGATTCCAGTAAACGAACACCGTGACCCGGAAAAACCGAACTGAAGGCATCGACCTCATTAAGTCAGTGGGGACCACGACCGCCCCGAAGGGCCTTCCACCTGGAATTTCTGAACTGTGGTCTGTTTACGGAAAGCCACCAAGGCATGAAATGTGAGGTTCGGAAGGAATCCTGAACAGCTCTTTTAAACGGTGACATTTGTCTCGATCTTAGAGAAACCAGCCCGAGTTCCTGAAAGCGGGGTTGCAAAGGAATACAGCATCATTCCGGAGCGCAGCTTTAAAATGCACAGCAGCGCATCAGGGCAAAAACAAAACCACCTTTGCGGGAGAACAATCAGCGAGCCAAGGCCCAGACAAGCGCCCTGCCTCCCCCATCCCAGACCCTGCCCCAGCTCCCTAGGCCATGTGTTTCCAGACAGACCTTCCTGACAGCCGCCAAACCTCCCTGCTGTCATTCTCGGGGCAACCTTGACAATGCCAAATCCTAATGATGACCCCAACAAGGTGTGGCTGGATGTCTGGGTCTCCCCCAGGCAGGAAGACGGACGGTCCCAGCCGGCAGGTCTGGGAGGCCAGCTCACTGAAGCGGGAGAAAGCCCACCATCCTGCCTCCCACTGTCACCTTGCAGTTACTCAGGGCTGGCTTTTTTTTTTTTTTTTTTTTTAAGGTTTTCTGTTTTGAAAAAAATATAGAGGATCTGATTTCGGATCAGCCAAATGCACCCCCAATACTGTCCCTCTGTGGCTTCCATTCCTGGGCCACGTGTCCCCAAGCAGCAACACCCCCCCTCCCGCCCCCCACCGCTGGAGACAGCAGCTGCCCTGGACTCCTGGAGCTGAGGGGGCCACTCACCTGCCTTCCTGGCGTCTGCTCGTTAAAAAGGACACAGTCTAGTTTATAGGGTTCACCAGCCGCTGCACAGATCTGGCGTGGCAGCTGGTTCATTAGGGAGTGTCACTGTAGGACGTCAGAAGCAATTGGTGAATGAGAAGCGCCCCACGAGGGTCGAGTTTGGAGGCAGGGAGTCCATTAGTCTATTAGGGCGTTTTCAGCTCAGTGAAAGGCTGAATTATTCACGAGCAGCATCTCTTTCCCCTAAAAGCCCGGGAAGTGCAGTCCCGCGGTGCAGCCTGGCTGAGGCCAGCTCCTGGCTTGTGGGGCTGGGAGGGGGCACCCACTGGGGTCCTGGCATTGCCTGAGGCTCATTCGCCCAGCAGGCCTCCCGTGCCCCCGAGGGCCAGGGACACCACCCACAGGTGGAGAGCGGCAGGCCCTGCTTTCCGGTGATCTGAGGCCAGGACCCGTGCTTGCAGCTCGGGACCCCCACCACATTCGTATGTCTGCAGTAAGGGGTCCCACAGCGCGTGACCACCACCCACAGTGAAGGGGCTGGGGGTCTGGCGAGACCCTCAGCAAGGCAGACGGATGTCCCTCCACCCTTCTGCTGGGACATGCCCCAGTCAAGGGTACTTAACCTGCCAGTACCTTTACATGGCCAGAAAGTTCTGGAAGTCTGCTATTTGAACACCACGCTACCACTCCCTGCAGTCAGCGGTGCAGGGACCCCCCCCCTCGCGGCACACATTCTGATCTGGGGTTTGAGGCTGAGCTCTGGGCAGTAGCCATGCCGAGCCCCTGTTCCAGAATCACCACCCCGGGGGCGTTTCTTGTCATCCTAGGATCCCAAAGAAGTCTCAGCATGACACGACCCTCCAGCACGAGGGATCCTGGATGGAGGCTGAGTGGCTGTCCGAGGACAAACCTACATCTGTCTACGACCCTGCTGGGGAACTGCTGCTCGGGACCCGGAGTAGAAAGCAAACAAAACGGGAAGCAGGCTGCGGAAGCCAGGCAAACACCAGCAGGTATCTACCTGGAGAGGCCCCAGCGACGGGGCCGGGTGGTCCCTCTCAAAGGCGCCCACCTGCCACGTCAGCTCCCTGGCCTCTCTGTCACAGGGCCCACCGCTGGGTGGTGGCATCAGCCTGCCATACCCTGACACACCCCGCCTCCTTCCCCCCAGGCCCCGCACCCCTCTGTCAACTCAACATCCTTCTCAGCACCAGCCATCAGTCACCTGGAGGACATGGTTCCTGACTTCCTGTCCTCCTGCCCTGCTGCCCTTCACTCCATCATTCCTGGGCTCCCCCACCCAGCCTTTCCACCTGTCATCTCATTCCCTGCCCCAGCAGAGCTCTGATCCCTGCTCAGACACCGTCGATGGCTCCCCATTGCCCACTGAATGCAGTCCAAGCTCCTTTGCTAGGCACTCACGGCCCTTCCCCCTCTGACCTCCATCTTCCTCTATAGTCTGGCCTCCGGTCCCTCCTGTCCCTCTCCATCCCGTCCCTCACGGCCGGTCTGTGTCACCACCACCTCCTGTTCTTGGCACCTCTCCAAGAGGTGGCCTGTGGCTCAGGCATCTCCTGGAAGGTTCCTCCTGGGCTCTATGTAGGAGCCTGCCCAGCCCCCAAGGCCCCGCTCAAAGCCGTCATGCTGTCTCCTCCATGAAGATTTCCCCGACTCTCAGTGGGCTGTGCCCACGCCTGGCCTTCCTCGGAACGCCAACAGCTGTTTAGACTTCCCCCACGACACGTTCTGCCTTCTAGATATTTTAGTTATTTGGGTTCTGGGGTAGACTGCATTATGATGCCGGGTCCTCTACCCGCCTCTGCGTCACATGACTGTAGTTCTCCTGGGGTGGGAGGGCGGGAGAATATCTTCCTGCCCTCGGACATCTGGCGTGGTCGTGAGCTTTGCTTTGGCCAAAAGAACGAGCAGTGTGCCGGTTCCAACCGTGGGCCTTCGAAGACATTACATGATCCTGCTCTTCCTCTCGCACTTTTGCCGGGAATAGCCTCTGGTTAAAAACAATGGGAGGATGAACACCTGGGCCCCACCTGCGGCTCAGACCAAACCCAGCCGAGCCCACATGAACCGACACGGACACATAAACAAGAAATACACGCTTCTCCTTGTAAGGTGCTGAGTTTGGGGCCTGTTTGTTACGAGGCACTCTCTGGGAGAGCTGACAGATACAGGGTCTCACCTCCCTTACTAGTCCGTGAGCCGCCCCAAGGCAGGGCGCACACCTTGAACACCTGTGCCCCGTTCGGGGAGGGGTGGTCAGTCGGCAGGATGCTGCCGATGGACTTAACCCTCTGGTAGCTGTGTCAGGGCCCAGGTGACAAGGATGCCCCACTGCGAGTGGCACCCAGTACATTAAACACAGATGCAGCCTCTTTAGAGGTCATAGTCGGAGACCCCACAGGAGACACCTCGGTGTCTGTGAGAAGCAACCACATTGGAGCTGCAAAGGGCAGGACGGTCAGAGCCTGTGGGCATCAGGGACAGAGGTCGGCGGATCTGGGGTGCAATTCTCCATCAGGGCTCGCCTCAGGGTAAGACAGCCTCTTGGGCATGGGTGGGGGAGTCAACCAGAAGGCTCCCCAGGGAGTGGACAACAGGTTGGATCTGTGGGGCCCCGAGGGCCAGCAAGGGGAGTGGGACCCTCCTTCACTTTGGCTCTGTGATACCTGGCAATCTACTTGTCCCGTCCCGCGGCGGGGCCCCTTAGGCGGCGGTCTGTGCCACGGCCCCGCCACCCACCCTGTCACGCCTCTCCTCCGGGGTCTCAGAGGATGCAGCTCGAAGGCCTGTTTGGTCCCAGTGGTCAAGTCCTTCCGGGACGAATGTCTCGCACTCGCCCTGATACACCATGCCGTCATACGTACATGATGGCAAAAGTGTCATCTGAAAAAAGCATCTGCAAGCCCAGGTTCAGATCTAACTATTTCAGGCAAAATCTCATCGAGCAACAATTCCAGTCACCATTTTAGGGTTCTCCGTAAGGAGTGAGACCCCACGGGAGGCACCGGAGTAGTGGCGAAATCAGCCCGAGGACCCAGACCCTCTGTCACTCTCAGAGGTGCGGGGGGGCTGTGGGAATCCAGGTCCCCGCGTCCTCCGGGGGGTGTCGGCGGCGACCGCCCCCGGCTCTGCGCTGGTGGGTGTGTACGACCCTGGGGAGCTGCTCCTGGACACAGACCTCGCAGGCCCGAATGCCAGGACAAACACTGTGCACCAGGGTCCTGCCCCCAAGAGCCACGTGGTCCTGAGGCTGGCGGGGCTGACCCGGGGCTCCCGAAATGTCAATCAAAGTAAATTTCTGGAGTTATAGCCTTCCCGAGGAGCACCCACCTTGGTGGCTCCCCTCCCCACTGCACAGGTGAGCTACAGGCTGCCGAAGGGACTCGCCCGGGAGGACTCTGCTGGCTGACCTGCCTTGGACGCACCTGGACGCCCTGTCCCTCTGGGGCACAGCCTCTGACCCAAGAACACGCTGTGCTGATTCAGCAACGGGGAGGCGCACCAGACAAACACCAGCAGGTCCGCCCCTGACCCGGGTCGCGCCAGAGCCACACGCCCCTGAGGCGGTATCCGCCTCTGATTACAAGTCAGCTCACATCCAAAGAAAAGGGGAGAACAGTTGGGTTTGCCCCGTCTCTTTGGCTCCAATCACCCAAGAAGCACAAACCCACGAGAGACAACAGGAGACAGCCACATCCGCCGCCCCACAAGTGAGATTTTAAGGTGGATCTGGAGACGGCTGAGCAGGTATCACAAGTCCGTTTGCTCAAACGCAAGCAAACTCTAGAGATCAGCTCACACACGGAAGCGGCTTCACGCTGCTCATCAGAGCCTTCCACGGTGCCGTGTGGGAGGCCACCGGAGCCCGTGTCTTATTGGAGAGGTCACCGGCACACCCGACCTGCACGGGGCGTGGCCCTCCCACCCGCTCCCCTGCCTTCAGCGTGCGGGTCTTAGGGAAAACGGAGGGCTCGTTACCTGTAAAACTGGAGCTGTCTTTTGGGGCTCCCATACCGAGTACTGCGGACAGCGATGGAGGACAGAGCAAAAGGAGAGAAAGAGAGAGAGAGAGAGTCCACAATTGGCATCAGCCACAGGGAGGTGCAGGCGACGGCCCCGCGGGACACACCAGCGACGGCCCCGCGGCCCGGCCCCTCCCCGCTCAGCTCCGGGCTGTGGGTCGGGAGGACGCGCGCCCGCGTACCAAGTGCTCGGTGGCAGCGCCACCTAGTGGCACAGGGAGGCGGAGGCCCCGCCTGGGCGGACGCGGGGTCCTCGGGCGCCCAGGCTCCTTCCCCCCACACGGGGCGGGCGGGGAAGCGAAGACGAGAGGTAAACCTCTGGGTGACGGTCTGGGTTTTAACGAAACCTGCTTTAGAACGACAGTACAAAACCCTCAAGCCGAGAAGCTGCCGGCCACCCCATGTGCTGGCGCGTCTGCATGTGACCACGCGGTTCTTTTTAGGACTTGGATGAAGGCGAGACGCCCCCTTTCCCTGTGGGCTCTACAGATACTTGCTCTGGATCAGGCCCTAACAATTTTTGACAAAGGCCCAATCCATCGGGACCGATGGGCCCCCCCTGGTGTCCCGCCCGGGCCCCAATCTTTCAGGACAACCACTGCCATCTGGGTTCTGTGCTCCGTGCCCGGGACAGCAGCCTTCACCCAACGCCTTGGCGTGCCCTCCCTGTGGTTCAGCCTGGGCTACTTTCCAAAGGGAAAGACCCAGAGCTGGGTTTGGGAGGTGGCCCCTACATTAGAGAGGTAAGGGTGCCTGGTGAGCAGCTGGATGCCTCCACCCTCCTGGTGCAAGGCTCTGAGCCCCCCTCAAAGGGGCCTGCACGGCCTGTGATGTGTAAGAAAGAAACAGGAACTGGGGAGGGTCCCCCACTCGCTTCCGGGCCTGCCACCTCCAAGATTTCAGGGGAGTCAGGGCCAAGTCTAATCCTGGCTTCACCTCTCTGGGAAAATCGCGGGCTTTTCTGTCCCACTTTGGTTGTAAAAGTTTCCATTCCTTTCCTTGGAGAAAGAGCTTGCCTACATGCACCTCAGAGTCCTGTGGGCCTCCCTCGATCTTTCCCTCTGGGCCAAGGGGTGGGGCTGGCCTCAGGGACCCCCCCAACCAGACGCAGGACTGACCCCGAGAGTGGCCCAGGTGGATGGGGTGGGGGGGGCGGGGGAATCACCTGTAGATCATGCCGGGGGAGCCCGTCTGCCGCAGAGAGAGCCGCGCTGGGGAGCCCGTTGTCGATTCCGGATACATGGAGCCGGCCTCACTTGTGCTGACCTGCCCTCTTCTTCACGGACGGAAGATTCTGGAGGAAAAGCAGAGTAGAGGGGAGGTGGTTCAAAAAGGGCAGTCTGGTTTGCCCAGAAAGCTCTGTGATACTGAAGGCCCTGTATGTCGGGCACCTGTACCCCCCACACCAGATGGACAGACCAGCCCATGGGGGCTCAGACAAGGTGGGTGGTTGGGTTCAGTAGTTCTCCCTTCCGCCTCCCCAGCTGCCTTCCTGAGGGTCCGGGAGCCCTTTCCCGGTGGTGCCAGGGGAAATCTGTGGACTTAGAACTCTGGGCTGTCTCCCCTGTCCCAGGAAGTGGCACCACCACCACCCAGGCTCGTCCCTGAGCCTGCAGATTCCCAGGTGCCCCGGGGCAGCTTCCAGGAAGGCAGCCAGTCGGATAACCCCGGCTCCAGAGACTCACGCCCTCCCCGTGGGTGTGCGCCGGACCTAGTGACCTGCTCCCACCCTAGAGGACACGGCACAGGTCACAGGGTGTCACTTCCATCATCAGGTGATACAGTCGTGCCTTCTGTCTTGCTCGCAGACTCCCTCCCTTGCTGGCTGTGACGACGCGGGCTGCCGTGCTGGAGAGGCCCGTGAGGCCAGGAACTGAGGCCCTCAGTCCAACCACCCACAGAGAAGTGAATCCTTCGAACTGCGTGAGTTTGGAAGAGTATCCTTCCCCAGTTGAGCCTTCAAATGAGACCCCGGCCCTGGCCAAACACCTTGGCTGCAGGCCTGTGAGGCCCTGAAGCAGAGGACCCTGGTAAGCTGTGCTCTGCCGGACTCCTGACTCACAGAAACTGAGTTTTCAGGCCCTACGCTTCCAGCAGTATTTTTATGTAGCAACACATAATGAATGCAACAGACATGTCTGTCCATTCACTCTTCCCCCTGCTACCCGCAGGCTGAGCCACCCACATGTCACCTGGACCTCCTGACTGCTCTCCCTCCTTCCATTTCTACTTTAAAAGGAGATTAGGTCATGCACCCCTTTCTTCTCTTCTCCGACAGGCCAAGGGCACACCTACCACAGGGCCTTTGCACTTACAGCTCCTTTTGCCTGAAATACCCTTATGACCGACCTTCTCAGCATGGGTCTCCTCTGGGAGCCCGCCCCTGACTATCATGCTCAGGGGTTCTCTCCCAGCACCCTGCCTGCTGTCCTGTGTAGTCAGCACCAGGGACCTTCTTGATGGTCTGTCCCTGAGTTATGAGGTCTTAACTCTCTCTGGAGTGCGAGCCCCACCAGCACAGAAAGTTTGCTGGTTTTGTTCACTGTTACATCCTCTGTGCCTCAAACAGGGCTTGGTACTCAGCAGGGATGTCATACAGGGTTTCCAAAAGAGTGATGGTCCTCTGATCCAAAATCACCACGCCGATGGGCTTTAAAAGGATAGTCTGGGCTCAAAATGCAGCCCCGCCTGCTCCCAGCGGGGCCTCTCAGTGAATGCCCATCACTCTTCCTTCTGCCGGGACGTGACCCTCCTGCCAGCAGGAAGCAGGCTTTCTCTGGACACGTTCCAACCCCGGCAGAGGGCTCGTACGTAGTGCAGGTTAGGTCTCACTCGTCACTCAGCTCTCCTCTGAGTGAGGGGCATGCGCATGTGTGTGAACATGCTGGAAAAATGGGGAGAGAAAACGCAAATCAGAGGTTATCTCACTACAGAGACAGCCTCACGGAAATGACAGAAATGATGCAGACAGCGAAGGTCCCCAAAGTTTTCTTCTTTTCCTTTCTTTTAAAAAAAAATTTTTTTTAACGTTTATTTATTTTTGAGACAGAGAGAGACAGAGCATGAACGGGGGAAGGGCAGAGAGAGAGGGAGACACAGAATCCGAAACAGGCTCCAGGCTCTGAGCCATCAGCCCAGAGCCTGACGCGGGGCTCGAACTCACGGACCGTGAGATCATGACCTGAGCCGAAGTCGGACGCTTAACCGACCGACCCACCCAGGCGCCCCTTTTCCTTTCTTTTAAGTAGGCTCCGCGCCCAGAGCTGAGCCCAATGCGGGGCCCAAACTCACGAACCATGAGATCAAGACCTGAGCCGAGATCAAGAGTTGGATGCTTAACTGACTGAGCCGTGAAGGTGCCCCCGCCCCCTGCAAAGTTTCATTCTTAAGAAATCTCATTCAGAAAGAAATGACAAAATGAAAAAAAAAAATGCACTTAAATCCTTAAAAGAAATGCAGTAGATCCTTGGCTGATGCCGAATCCAGTCTTCAGGCTTATCAGCTGATTCCTCATGACCTGCGATGCTGTGACCCAGGCTCACCTCTCCCCAGGCCCCAGGCCCCTTGTCTGCTTGGCCCTGTCCATCCACACCTGGTGGATGGCTCCGGGCAGACCCTGAAGGCCTCCTGGTGACCTATTCTTTTACTCTGGGGTCCATCAGGGTCACTGTCACCAGACGGACCAGCCTGACTGCCCCCACCCAAATCTATGCAAGAAAGAGGCACCGTGCCTCTCCCGCAGAAAGAGGTCAGTTACACAGCTCCAGGGGAATGGAGTCCTGCAGCTTTGGGGGTGGGAGGCCTCAGAGGCAGGCTCCCCTCTGTGCCCATCAGGTGCTCCTGGGGTTTGCTCTGCCAGGTGGCTCAGGGCACGAAAGCCAACCTTCTCATGAAAGTCGTTAACCTTAAGTCATTTACCGGTGCACAGAATGTCTGTCGAGGCCCTACTGTGCGCAGGTCCCGGTGGCTGCCTGTACAACACGGAGCCCTGTCCATGGACAGGAAACCACAGCCACAGAACTGGGGGTCCCCAGAGTGCCAGGCATTGCGTCCAAACACGGTGGTCCAGAGGTCACCGGGGAGGAGGGATGGCCACAGGGGTGGGGGACGCAGCATGTCCTCACAGGGTCTTGTGGAAGGGGATGGGGCCAGGCAGCCCATAGCAGGCGGGATGCCTGTGCCCTTCACTGGGGGATGTGACCCAGCCCACACCCCACTCTCTCCTGTCTGGCTTTCCCTGGGTCCAGTTGCTAAGCGGTGGTGTCTCAACCCCCAGCCTGGGCACTCAGGGGTACTTAACTCCCAGGATTCCAGAATCACAAGCTCCGTCTGAATTGGAGATTGTTGTGGGGACCAAGAGTCTCAGGTCCCACAGATAGGGGGTGCGCCCAGGAATCTGCATTTTTTTTTTTAATTTTTTTTTTCAACGTTTATTTATTTTTGCGACAGAGAGAGACAGAGCATGAACGGGGGAGGGGCAGAGAGAGAGGGAGACACAGAATCGGAAACAGGCTCCAGGCTCTGAGCCATCAGCCCAGAGCCTGACGCGGGGCTCGAACTCACGGACCGCGAGATCGTGACCTGGCTGAAGTCGGACGCCCAACCGACTGCGCCACCCAGGCGCCCCGAATCTGCATTTCTAACTAGTCCCCCGGGTGATGCTCGTGCTCCTGGCCCAGGGACCACGCTTTGAGGACTGCTGGCCCACAGCCTGGGTCCCGGACCAGGAACTGGCAAATTAGCAACAACAGACCAGATGCAGCCTGCCGCCTGTCTCTGTAAGGTGTTACCGGAACACCTCCGTGCCCGTCAGCTCACGAGCCGCACCTGTGTCTGTGCTACACTGTGACACCGGGCCACCACAACATACTGTCTGGCCTCCAAAGCCTAAAATATTTACCACCTGCCCCTTTACACAGCAGGTTGCTGACCCCGCTGTAGGCCCCACCCCCGCCTCCAGCATGACGCTGGCGCGCCTCTCCCCTGAAGTCCCCAACGCGTCCTCTGCCACGTGACTTAGAACCTTCTGTTTCCCCTCCTATTGCCACCTGGCCGCCTGGCCAGGCCACGGCCACGGCCACGGCGCCCACTTGAGCACACCCCCCGTTCCCGCCCCCACTCAAGAGCATCTCGACTCTCAATGCGGATTCTTTGTCCTCTATGGAGCACTGCCCTCCTCACGCGGTCGCTCATTACTTCGCTCATCTTAAACAACAAAAAGCACAGCTTCTTGGATCCTCTTCCTTCTCCACCAACTGTCCTGCTTCCCTTCTTCCATTCACGGGAAGACTCCTCAAAAGAGCTGTCCTTTCTGGTCCGCAATTCTACCTTCTGCCTCCGCCGCTCTGAGGAAGCGACTCTTGCCAAGGTCACGTTCCTGTTGCTGAGTCTGACGGTGCCCACGGCTTGGGGGTGACGGCGGGGCTGCCCCCACCCTCCGGCTCCTGGGACGCACGCTTTCTTCCTGTCTCCCCGTTGCTGCTTCTCAGTCTCCTTGGCTGCCCCGTTCACCTCTGCGACCGTGAGTCTCTTTTCTTTTGCATCACAAGAAGCGCCTCGTATTTCCACCTGTCTCCTGGCTCTGAATCGTGTGCTTACACCGGAACCCGTGCGACGGTACCTCCAGGTCCCAGCTTCCCCCCCCCGGACCCCAGACTCATCTATTCAACTGCCCTTTGGGCATCTCTATAGGGTGCGGAGCAAGTGTCTCAGATTCACTTGTCCCACGTGGAGCCCCTGGCCGCCGCTACCCCGGCTCCCCCATTATACAGGCATCTTCAGAAACATCCAGAATCCCATGCTTGCCCCAGTGGCCCCTAGCACCTCCTCTCCGGTCCAGGCCACCACCTTCCCTCTTACAGTCCTCACAACAGCCTCCTGATGGGTCTCAGCTTCCACCTTTATGCCTCATGGTCTACTTTATTTTTCAAAAACAAATTTTTTTTTCAACGTTTATTTATTTTTGGGACAGAGAGAGACAGAGCATGAACGGGGGAGGGGCAGAGAGAGAGGGAGACACAGAATCGGAAACAGGCTCCAGGCTGTGAGCCATCAGCCCAGAGCCTGACGCGGGGTTCGAACTCGCGGGGCTCGAACTCACGGACCGCGAGATCGTGACCTGGCTGAAGTCGGACGCTTAACCGACTGTGCCACCCAGGCGCCCCTCTCATGGTCTACTTTACAGGAGCCAGAGCGATCCTACTAGAACATCAATCAGATGCCATTACTTTGCTCAAAACCTTCCAGTGGCTGCCCATTCTGTCGAGAGGGAAGGCCTGAAGTTCACCAGTGGCCTCGGTGTCTCATGAACCCACAGACACTCCAACCTTCGGGCTTCCTTCTGCCGGAAGCTCTCTGATCCCCCGTGAACCACCCAAGGCCCCCTCTCCGACCTCTGCCTCTTTGTACAAAGGTCACTTTTTTGCTGAGTCTTCTTTGGACGCCTTGTCTTAAATTGCAAACCCCATCTCCCCGTGTTCCTCTAATCCTCTCCTGGTCATTTTTCTCCTTAGCACTGTCACCTTCCAACATACCTTCTACTTCACTAGTGTCCCAGTTGTGGGCTGTGTCTCCCTCCCTTTAAGACACCAGCTCCATGAATGTGTCTGCTGTGTTCACACCTGTGCCCGGGAAACACTCAAATATTTGTTGAATGAATGAATGAATGAATGAATGAATGAATGAGTCTGACTCAGCCTGCTGAAGGCTCATCCAGGAAAAGCAGAGGGGAAGGGGCCAGGCGTCTGCATTAAGGGCAAACAGACTGCCCGCTGTGCTGGGTGGGCCTGGGGACCCTGGCCGCATGAGGGACAAGGGCAGTCTTCTCTGGAGGGTGCAATGCTCTGTCGGTCCCAGGTGTGGTACTCAGGGCAGCTACAGGGACGGGGACAATATGGGCTGCACTCAGGGAGGTGCCCCTGAGTAGGCCGCCTGTCACACTCCTCTCCACCTCGCCTGGACTCTGAAGGTCAGGCTCCCCTTGGAGCCAGCAGCCAGCTCCCCGACCTGCAGCCAGGCACTGGCCATGCCCTCGTGCCCACTTCACGAGAACAACAGGCCTCATTCCTCCTGGGGGGCTGGTGCCTTTGCCACCTCCTGGGGAGGGAGGAGGACCGGTGAGGTTTTCCCCTGCCCCCTGCCCTGCATTCGGCTGGCCTGCCCAGAGCCCTCCTCCTCGTTTGCAGCTGCCACAGTCCAGGTAGGAGAGACCGCGTCTGTCCCGCGGCCATCCCGAGGGGCCAGTGTGCTAGCGGGAGGCTGCCGATCCCAGGGATCACGGAGGAAGGGAGGTTGGGAGAAAGGCTTCAGAAGCCATTTGAGAGCCTACCTGGCCCAGGGTGCAGCCTGGAGGTCCGCAGTCTGGGCCCCTCCGTCCCCTGCACTTCCATCCACTTTTTCTGGATGTGACCTTGAGCAAGCCGCCTGACTCATTCTCGGAGAAACTGAGGCATGAAACACTCACAAAGCCCTGCCGGTACTTTCTCATGGAAGCAGAGGGAAGGAGTGAAAATGCTCTGAGCTCAGGAGGGAAGAAAATGGGTAAGTCCCAGCTCTCAGACAGTATGGGAGGGGGGCTGACAACGACGGCAGGCCCCCGCAAAGCCCAGGGCTCCATCTATGGGCACTGCCTTTCTTCTTCTCAGCTTACTATTCTGCCAACTTTCAAACATCATTGAGGTTGTAAAGAATCAGCACAGCAAGGAACGCCCATATGCCCTCCGTTCTATTCCGATTGTCTGTATTTTGTCTGGTTTGTACACCTGCTCTCTGTCCTCTCTCTGCTCCTCCTCTCCCTCCCTCGCTCTCTCACTCGCACGCAGGGCTCGCGCACAGTCACATGTGCACGCACACACGGCCACACATACTTTGGCTAATGGTGAGCAGTGAGGCCGAGTCAGCTCCAGCCTGGGCCTCGGCAGACCTGCCTCCACCATCGCCACGGATGAACGCACCCCCTGGTCCCCCAGGACTGTCTCACGGAAGGTGAATGGAGCTGTGATTTCAGCCCTCCTGGGAGTATGTTCTACTGGCTTCGGCCTTCAGGCCCATCCTCGTTACATGAAGTTATGACTCATGAGTCACGGGAGGGACCTCCAGTTGGCGGAAAAAGCCTCCGCTCGTCTCACCGCCGTAGATTCTGGAGCGCAAGAAAACCGGGCAGTGGGAAACGTCATTTAGCACAAGCTCCTGAGCCCTGGGTCACAGTGCCTGACTCGAAGCCTCACCAGAGCCACCACACACGCTTCTATCCTCCTCCAGGGCTGGTCTGATGACACAATCCCGCCTTGTGGGTGACCCGAGGAGACCATTCCAGGTGTCAGGGAGGGAGGCAAGGTCCGGTTGGGCTCAGATCTGCTGTCTGACCTGGGGCAGCTCTTTCAACCTTCCTAAATGTCAGTTTCTCCATCTGTGAAATGGGATAATGGGAGTTGAGGAGGATCTGACGTGCTAACGGGTGGGGGTGCGCTGGGAGGGCCGCGGGCTGGGATCCACCTGTGCCTGGCCCTGGTGGACAGAAGGTGCCGGTCCAGGACCTGGGAGCCCCTGATCATACCTCCTTCCTCAAGGAGGTGTGCACCACGGGGCACAGATGTGCCGCCGCCTCCTCCCAGGCGGTGGTCTCATCTTCTTACGGTCCTCGGATTTGCTACCACATCTGCTTTTCCCTCGCCGCCTCTCTGCTTTGCCCGTGGGGGCTGCTCGTCTTTTCCCCAGAAAAAGACGAACCCCTTGTGGATGTGGCCAGCCACATGCAGAGATGATTCAGCGTCATAGTGGGACCTGTGTTTCTTGGGCCGTCTGTGGCTGCATCCCAATTCCTGATCATCCTGGAAGCTCCAAGCTTCCCGAAGGCTTGTCCCCACCTAGTGGAGGATTTAAGAATTACAACACTGGGGGCCCCTGGGTGGCTCCGTGGATTAAACATCCAACCTCGGCTCAGGTCATGATCTCGCGGTTTGTGGGTTCGAACCCCACGTCGGGCTCTGTGCCGACAGCTCAGAGCCTGGAGCCTGCTTCGGAGTCTGTGTCTCCCTCTCTCTCTGCCCCTCCCTTGCTCGCACTCTGTCTCTGTCTCTGTCTCTCAAAAATAAACTTAAAAACAAAAAGAATTCTAACACTGCATGAGTTCACCTGTTGCCATGTGACCCGGGTTAGGGCTGGAAACAACAAAGAATTCTCACGTGGCTTTGGAAAGTCAGGGATTGGGGGTTGTCCCGGCCGGGTAGCTCTGGCCCAGGGTCTCTCCTGAGGTTGCGGTGAGGGTGTCTGCTGGGCTGGGGCTGGAGACGCTAGATGTTTCACACACAGGGGTGAGCAGGGGCCCCCTTCCCACCACTGGGTCTCTCATGCCGAGGCAGCTGGCTTCCTCCAGAGGGAGGGGTGGAGAGAGAGAGGCTTCGATGTCTTTTATGCCAGGGGCTCAGGACTTTTGTTCTCTTGGCTGCAAAGCTCAGCCCTCATAAGGGGGCGGGGGCGAGGACCCGGAGGTCTGGCGTGGGTCATTACCGAGACACCAACAATGGATGATTCCCCATGTTTACTCCTTCCCCATCTCCTGTGAGACCCCTGGACGTTGGCTCCGCCAGGGCAGGGAGCTCTGTCTCTTTTGTTCCCCGGTGGGTCCGAGTACCCAGAGCAGCACCAGGCACACGCTGGGCGCTCGTGAACGCTGCCCGAGGGGGAGAAGACAGGAGAGGTTCTTGCTGTTGGGGGTGGTGGACGTCGGGGGGCTCTTCCCAGAAGCCTCGGGGCTCGGGGCTGGGACTCAAGCTCCTGTCTGTCGAGCTCAGCTTACTTTGTGTGTTGCTACCCCGTCCCTGGAAATCCTTCCTGCCAAAGCCCCGAAGAACCACTGTGACTATGACATGGCGTGAAACCACCGCCTTTTATGGGTCCAAAGCTGCAGCAGCCACGGCAGCCAGTGTGCACCCCACAAAGAGACAGGAAGAGGTGTAACTGCTCAAAACCACCAGATCCGGAAGGCTGCTTGCGTAACACACCCTTCCTCTCTCTCCCACAAGCGGGGTGCCACGAGACGCAAGCCCACTCCTCCCCGTGAGCAGGGGTGGCGGGCAACAGTGAGTCCGCCCGCGGAGGCACTGCCAGTCCGAGTGCACTCGGGGGATCGGCTCTGCCTGTGGGGCATCTTGGGCGTGAGCAGAGAGGCCCAGGGGCTGGAAGGATGGCCCTGGGGCCCGGTGGGGAGGCGGTCCGGGGATCCACAACCCCATTTCCAAGCAGTACCCCCAGGCCATGCTCAGCCTTGGATGGGGGGCAGGGAGAACGGTGAAAACACTACTGGGGGCAGGGGGCCCCGGCCAGGACCCCCTGCTCTTTGCCACAGAGAAACCTCTGTCTGTCCTCCAAGCTCCTGAGCCAGGAGCGGCATGGCCATCAGCCCACCTGACAGAAGCACCGTGGATGTCACGTGTTCGGACAGCAGCAGACACAGAGGGACCAAGCTGCAGAGTCCCAGTGAGAATTTCTTAAAAAGACGACAGGCTAGAAACTGTTTGCAAAGCAACACTCGGGTGCCTGTCCCCTGATGACACACAGGCCACCCTAGCATGGGGCTCCGGCTACACTCTTGCAGGGAGAGGCCCCATTCATATCTCATTAGTGCCACGATGCAAAAAAAAAACCAACCAAACAAAAAAAAAACCCATCATGGCCCCAAACTTTCAACTTTCCCAGAGCGACACTGAAATGCCTCTGCCCTCATGCAGCCCACCCAGATCCACACCACCCGTCATGCACCTGCAGGCTGAGCGCCTCCCGACTGAAGCAGGAGCCCTGCTGTGGCCCCCAGGCACACCCAGGGGATGCACAGCGACTGACAGGGGTCCGCCAGGGTCAGGGGCCAAAGACCCCCAGTCTTGGGAACTGCCCCCCGCCCTCCCTGCGAGTAAGTGGAAGCTTGGACCACCCCTGGCGCCGAGGAGCACCACCCCGTCCATCCGGGTCGCGCCAACCACAAGCGGGACGGGCCCTCACCTGGAGCCAGGGCAGAGGGGGCCTCAGAGCTGCAGCTAGTCAGGGCAAGAAGTAGGACGCGAGCCCCCGCGTGCTCCGTGCTCCGGAACCCTGTCACCACGGCATCCCCTCTGTCATTCATTCAGCAAAGCTTGGTGGCCCTCCTGCCCCACCTCGGGAAGCTGGCAGGCCCCTCCTGCCGCCTCCTTCTGGCCACCCCCGCCTCACCCTCCTACCGTGACCACACCCTGGCACAGAAGTGGAGAAGAGAAGCCGGTGGGGGAGGGAGGGAACACCGTCCCAGAGGCACTTGGCTTCTTTTCTGGGCAGGGAGGAAGCCCCTTGGGCAGCAGGGAACTCCCTGACCACCCCTGCCCTCCTCTCCCGCGTGGGGGCCATGGGCTGCCTCCCCAAGACAGAGCCGCCAGGTGGGGAGTGGCTTCAGGGTCCCCCCTATCCTCCCCCCCCCCCCACTACCCTGCTGTTGGCCCTGTGCTCAGCTCTGCGGGAGACACGAGGGGTGGGGACCCGCTCATTTCTTTCTAAGGCAGGGACCCTCACTTCTTCTGCCTGTGAAACTACTTTCCTCTCAGAGACGGGAACTCCCCGGAGAGGGGTTCGGGAGAAGCAGATGGGCAGGGATCCCTCCAGGAGCTTGTGGGAGCGCCTGGCAGCTGGCGCTCCCTCTCCCCCAAGGGCAGGACAGAGGTGGCCCCACAGCGCTTCTGATCTCCAGGCAGCTCCTGTCTTGTTGCCCCAGGGATGAAAGCGGACGCCAGGCAGAACTGTGTCCCGTGTCCCAGTCAGACACCTCTGCTGGGTGCCAGCCTGCTCGGCCCCACCCGCCTGCCCTGGCTGTTGTCGCCGGGTTGTGGGGGGCCTGCGGTGTCCCCGTGCAGGCAGGACGCCTGTAGCTGCTCTGCTGTGACAGATGGCCACACGGGCTGTGCCTGGGTCCAGCAGGGACAGCTCTCCCGGCTGCAGCCAGCCCCGTGCGGGCACGGGGCCCCAGGGCAGTGGCCGGCCCGATTAACCCTGGATGTCAGGGGAGCGCTAAGCCCCGCTCAGGGAGCTGGGGTGCCCACCCCCCTCGAGCACAAACCCCATTCGGCAAACAGGATCCCTGAAACACCCCAGGTACCTGTTCCTGAGACAAGACCATTTTCGTGCCTATGAGGTGGAAGGCACGGGACCACAGGGCCAACCAGGAAGTGGGTGGCAGCTCATGTGGGAGGGTTCCTGGCGAGCCAGGGGCCCCCGAGGCGCTGGGGTGGGGCCTCCGCTCCCGGGCGGACACCCCAACCTTCCTGGCTGGCAGCACAGCCGCCTCTCCGGGGGAGGGGGCAGGGGACGAGAAGGGGAAGGACACTGGGCGTGTCCCCTCCCTCCAGAACAGGAGCGGACCCTGGCAGGCAAGCAGTGGGCCCCTTTCCCGGAGGGGGAGAGGGACACACGTGCAGCTCCCGGCTGCTCCTGGGGATGTCACAGACTTCCGCTTCTCGGTGCCAGCTTGGTACCGGGGCTGGGCTGCACGACTTCCACCTGTTTCCCCTTATCTGGTCATCCCCACAGTCCTCAGAGGGTACTGCTGCCCTCCTCATTCTACAGATGATGACACTGAGGGTCAAAGGTCAGGCCCATGGCTGGGATTCAGACCCAGCTCCCAAGCTGTGCTCTGAGCTCTGCACGGCTCGGCCTCGCCCACTTCCCATCCCAGTGGTCCCAACACGGTGCCAGGGCACAGCAGGTGCAAGCAAACTGTGTGCAGGTGGGGCGGCCCCCGGGGGGAGGACAGGTGGAGGGGACTGTTTTTCCTCATAGCCTCTCCCTGCTCTACCCTTCCTTCCTGGGGAGGCCCCTCAGCTGGTGGAGGCCAAGGGAGGATCCGGACGGAGCATCCCCTCTGTCCCTGTGCCGGCCAGGGGCCTCTGCCCCTGTGCTGTGCCACCGCAGCCCTGGCCGTCCCCTTCCCCACGGTTCCGGGGAGTAGAGCGGGCCCCCCTTCCCCCAGGGGTGGGCACAGGGAGTCGGCCAGCTCAGCCCCTGTGCCTCAGATCAGGGGTGGCGCTACGTGTCCCCAGCAGGGTTAAGACACGGACGGGGTGACGGGGAAAAGAGGTAAGAGAAGTGAACGGTTTGGGGCGCTCAGATGTCCCAAGTGATGGGAGGTGAACAGGAGGCAGAAGAGAGGAGAGCAAATGGGACAATGGAAGAGAGAGACCATGAGGCAGTGGGGGAGGGGAGCCCCTCTGGGCCGCACCCCAGACTCTCCCCCCCCGCCCTGTAGCCCCCACAGGCCGGAGCGCTTTATAGATGAGAAAGCCAAGGCTCGCTATACGAAATCGTATCCCAGGGCACTCAGTCGTCAGTGGCAGAGCTGGGAGGGGAACCAGGAGGGTGTGACTCTGGACCGGGGCTCTTTCCTCTTGCTGGTCTGAAGCGCCCCCTCGGGCCTGACTCGGGACCCCGCCAGCGCCCGCCGGCCCCGTGACCCTGTGCCCTGAGAAGGCAGGCTTAATTCAGTGCTACCACAGACCTCCAGGAAGCAGGCAAAAGTCGAACATTTCACATGACCATCTGCAGCCCTCACACCCCAGCATCATCCCTGGCCCTTACGTGGCTATTGCATCCGGCGACTCTTTGTAAACAGTTACCTTAGACCAGGAGGGCTGGCGAGTGCGCAAATGCGGGGCAGGAACGTTGGAGACACCCCACAGGAGGGGCTCCTCTCTGGCACCGATGAGTCTGAGCCCCACGTTCAGGCTGGATCAGTAAACATGGAGGTAGGGTTGCTGGCCCAGTCGCCACTCCTGAATTATCTCCCAGCTACTGTGGCCTGGGACGCGGTCTGCGGCAGAGTCCTGGTGGGTGGGGCTTCCAGGAAAGTTTCGCTTTCCTGATGGAAAGGGAGTCTTCCGGTACATTCTTCCTCATGGAGGAGGCTGCTGACCACGTTCTACCTCCATTTTCAGCAGAAGGAGTGACGCTGGGAGTTTGGGGCCGGGCAGGGGTGTCTCAGGGAGGTTCAGGGGCCAGGAGGTGGCACTACAAAGGCCCAAGTGGGGCGACAAGCAGCGAGCAGAGTCTACTGCTGTCCCCCACGACTCGGCCAGAGAACAAGATCGTGTCCCAGACTGGTCTTGAGACCACCCCCAAACATCTTCCTGCTAGGGGGGGAACCTCACAGCGGTTCTGGATATTTCCACAATTTAAGAAGCAAGTACTGCCTTGATGTAACTCGTGTTCCTCCGGCTGAGACCCGGCGGGGGGTGCGGCGGGGAGGGGGCGTGTTCCCCGGGCGTACGTAGCCAGAGAACTGGTCTCGCACGTGCTAGACTCCCCCAGGGTGAGGGGCAGAGGCCCAGGTCCAGGGCGCTGGAGACCCCGCTTTCCTCTGCAAGATTCCCTCGCAGGCAGATCTCGAAAATCACCCAGATGAGTCCCCTGGGGACAGATGATTCCCCCCCCAGGACAACCGAAATGATGAAAAAGGTCCTTTTTATGTTGATTTGAAATCCCTGTCCTTGTAACTACACCCGCTAGGCCCACTTCTGCTCCCCAGAGGCAAATCCTGTCTCTACGTCTCACGGCGCTCCTGTCCGTCTCGCAGACATCCTCACACAACCCGCGCCGCTCCCCTGCCGTGTCTTTCAACGTTTCCCCCCGAGGTTTCCGACTTAAATTTCATTTGGGCCAACGGCACGCGATGTGCACTGCTTCTCTGTCACACGGAACCCTTACAGAACCGTAAAGGTGGCTGGGAGACTCCGTCATGCTGTGGAGGACACTGGGCCCGGGTCAGCTGGCCGCTAAGTGCAGGGGCAGAGATTTGACGCTTGAGGGGCTGACTTCAGAGCCTGGGCACATAATTAGCCACCCCTGGGTACGGCCTCTTTCTGGAACATCAACACTGAGGTCACATCCTCCAGTCTGCTGTTGGCGGAGATTCTCTGGAAAACGACAAGGCACCCGGAGCCAGGAACAGTATCTCAGGCCTTGGTCAGCAGTCAGGGAGGGAGGGGGTCTCCTTCCTTGCTCTGGGACAGGGTTTGGCAAGGGCCCCGGGGGCCCAATCCAGCCTATCACCTGTGTTTGCGTGGCCTGTGAGCGAAGAGTGGCTTTTAAGTGGTTGGAAGAAAAACAAAAGAAGACTGTTCCATGGGAATGAAAATTACATAAACTTCAAGTTTCAGCATCCATAAATAAAGTTTTATTGGCACAGGGCCATGCTCATTTGTTGTGCTGTTCTGCTCTGGCTGTCATAACAAAATGCCACAGACTGGGGGAGCTTCGGCAACAGACATGGGCTTCTCACGGTTCTGGAAGCTGGAAGTCCAAGATCAAGGTGCCGGCAGACTCAGTGTCTGCTGAGGGCCCGAGTCCTAGTTCACAGTCGGGCTGTGTCCTCAAATGGCAGACAGCGAGGCTGCTGGGGTCTCATCATCTTCTTACGAGGGCACCAATCCCATCAGAGAGCCCCGGGCTCACAACCTCGTCAAATCCTAATCACCTCCCAAAGGCCCCGCCTCCAAACACTATTGCACTGGGGGTCAGCACATGTGAATTTGGAGGGGGGGGAGTGGGGGGTGGCGGGGGTGTGTGTCACATTCAGACCACAGCACTTAGTCACATATTGTTCACGACTGTGTTCATGCTACATGGCAGGGCCGGGGGGGTTTCGACAGCGACCGCATTACCTGCACACCAGAAACATGTGCTCTCTAGTCCTTCGTACAAGAGGTTTGCAGAGCCCTGACCCAGGACGACACTGCTCGTCACCACGCCTCATTAGACAGCCTGGCCTCCCTCCTGGAGAAACGAACCCCCCACCACCCGCCTGCTTCACATGAGCCTCCCCGTCCCACACCCCTCTCCGCCCTGTGCCCACACTTGCTTCTGGACCCAGGTCTGGGTCTTTACCTCTCTCTGCATGGTGCTCAGCGCTGAGCCACAAGCATGCTCTTGGACTCTGTTATTTGTCTCTCGCATTTGGGGGCATGGTGGGGGGTTTGGTGTCTTTCAAGCCAACCCTGGGAGTCGGCTGGGGGTTTTCGTCTCATGAGATCACAACCTCCCCTCTGGGGACTGGACATGCTAATCCACGCTAAGAACCCCTATCCAGAAGGCAGACCCGTTTCGGGGGCGGTGTGACCTCTAGGGTTCTGCTCATCCTCGTCCAAAACCTCACCACGAAGAGGCGAGCAACATCAGGGGGAGCCCTTGTTGACGCGGGGGGCCACGCGTCCCCACGCGGCGAGTTATTGTTGGCACGTGCTCAGTAATGCCACCGCCATCCCGCCTACACTCCCCACCTGTCACGCCATGTGTGAGGGGTCCCCCGGAGCCTTCGCAGCAATGTGAGCCTTCACGGTTGAAAAGCTCCCTGCATTTCTTTCCTGGGGGACGCCTCCCCAGGGAACATGCCGTGCAGATTTCCCAAGCATTCAGGACAGGCCAAGTCAAAACACCTGATTGAATTCAGGACTTGGCTCTGTGGTCTGTTGAAAGGATCCCCTCCCCAGAAGGCCCCAGAATGGGTGGACGCAGGGCCACAGGCCCAGCTCGAGGTTTGAAAGGGCTCCACGATGACTCATGGAAGCCAGAGGGACAGTCCAGACAACGTTGCAGGGAAAGGGACGCCCCAAGAGCGAGGTCCCTCCCGGCCCTGCCCAGCAGGGTTCTACCTGCTCCTTCTCCGATGCCTGGGGAACAGAGCAGGGAGGGAGGCCAGCAGGTGGGCGTGGGGACCCCGCCTGGCCCTCGGGGGCCAGTGGGACACCTGTAGCTGTCCATAGGTGGCGGCACATATGCTCTCCCTTCACAGGGGCGTGCCGGGGGGCGGGGGTCTGAGTCTAGTTGTGTGGCTCAAATATCCCTGCCCCAAAGATGTTCCTGACGCAAGAGAAACCTAATTATTGCAGAATCTTCTTTTCTTTGTTCGCCCCCAGCAACACGTCTAAAGCTCCAGTCAACATCGGCACAGACACAGCCCCAAACCGAACCCTGTCACCAATGGTTGTCTTTAGGTGGACAGGATGCTTGCCTAGGATGCTTAGGCATATGATGAAAAACATCTAGGGCGGGAGACCTGCCAAGATTGGGCGGGTAAGGGCCAGGGCGTCAATATTTTAGGCTTTGTGGGCCAGGTGGTCTCGGCAGCAAGGCTGTGCGAAAGCCAGCAGAGACAGTGTGTGACTGGACGGGGGTGGCTGTGTTCTAATAAAACTTTATTTACAGAAGCAGGTGGTGGGCTGGAGTGGGTCCTTGTAGTTTGTAAAACCCTGATCAATGACATAAAAAAAATAAAGGCGACGTCCACCATAATGAGATCAAGACAAAAGTGTGGGCCCTCGTGAGGTCCACAGCATCTGCTTCGCAGGGGGCTGGGGCCTGTCCTGTGTGAACATTCTGCCAGGAAGGTCAGAGGTGACCCCACCCTGCCTGCTGGCCGCACCCTGGCCCGCTGCTTGGCGGGGGTGCAGGGCTGGAGGGGAGGACGTACAGGGGCCCTGTGCGCCCCGAGTAATTATCCTGCTCTTACTTTGCTAGTAATTCTGATCTATCATCGGATTGCAGGCCTGATTAATCTGTTCCGGAATAAGCACGCAAAGCCGTCCTCCTGGCCGCTCTCTGCGATGCCGCTCGCCGGGGACAGCTGGCCGAGGGACACAGGCTGCTGCCTCCGATGCCGTACTATTTTTGGTTACTCTTGTTGCCTCATTTATTTTTGATGTGAGTTGCTCATACAGGCTGTACGTTCTCTTTCTCGCTCCTGCACTGAAATGAAATAAGCATAGTATTTTTAAACCCTGCTTGTGATGCTCCTGATTAGTGCGGAGGAGCGATGCACCTGGAGAGCGTCCTCCGCCGTAAGGCCACCTGCCCTCGCACGCCGGCAGAGCCTCTACCTGATGAAAACAGCAGGCCAGAGATGCCACACCTCACTCTCCTGGACACGGTGACCTGCGCAGTCCCGGAGAAAAGGCTGGGCCTTCAAGGTCCTGCCCTGAAGTTGGACTTTGAATGGATGGGGTACAATGTGTCCTCTTAGTGGCGTGGATAGAGGAAGCGCCACTGGGGCGCCTGGGGGGCTCCCTCGGTTGGGTGTCCCACTCCTGATTTCTGCCCACTGGACATCCAGGTGAGAGGCTGGCGGTGTCCTCTCCTGCTCCTCAGTCCCTGGCCGGAGCGGTTTCCTCTCTTGTACCGCAGGGCCTTTGCAGGTGCTGTCTCTCTGCCTGGCACGCTCTTCCTTTGTGTCCCTGCTCAAACGTCACATCTCTAGAGGCAGTGTCCTGGAGCGCTCTCTCCAAAGTGACCCGTCTGTCACATGTCAGCGCGTGCCTCTCCTTCAGAGCTCGTGATTGTTCCCCTGGCTGTCTCCCAACTTGATGGCGAGCCCCCCGTGGCGGGACCGGGGCTGCCTCCTTCCCCGTGGAGACCCTCCTGCCAGGACAGGCTGAACGCACGAGGCATGTCCTGCTGCTCCGATCGGGCGGTGCTTTCCTTCTAGTTAACACGGACTCCCCGCGAGGCCGAAACGAGCAGGGTGGTGAGTGGTGAGGTGAGAGCACATCCTCTTCCAGCTGCTCCTCCGAGGGGCCGCCGGGTGCCACAGTGCAGCCTGCACGGGCCCTGGTCAGCATCTCAGGCTGTAGCCGGACTCGAGTCTCCACCAGGTCTGGACCCCCAGCAGGACGATGCTGGGTTCCTGAAGCGTGCGGAGAGCCGGGCGCCTCAGGGGCACGCGTGCACGGGCGTGAAGACACACGTATACACACGCGCGCACACATCCGCATCACCTCTGCCCCCTGCACCTGTATCACCTCCATCACCTCCCCAACTCTGTCACCTCCACCTGCACCCCAGGCTGCTCCTCTTCCTCCAAGCACTCTTGCTTCCAGTGTTCTACTCGTGGAGCCTTTCCCCTGAACGACCCTCCAGGACGCTACTTTGCCCCTCCCCCCGCCCCCCACCCCCACCCCGCGAGCTTCAGCTCTGGCCGCCACCATGAGCCCCACGGCTAGCCGTGCCTCCATGTCACCCCTCTGCCCCGAGCACAGGTTCCTACTCCCAGCTCTGTGGGCTCTGTCCACATGAGCATCCCTTGCAACATTCCCTCTCTTGCCCATTTCCACCGCTGGCCTTGGGAGTGCCTGCCTGGACTATGGTCATTCCCCTGTCACCAGAGTCCCGTTCCTGCTGCCCACCCAGGGACCTATCACATCATGCCTTTCCCTAAAGGCCTCAATGGCTGCCCAGGGCCTTCTCTGTCAGGTCCAAGCACCTCAGCTTTGCATGCTGAACCACTCACGGCCAGCCCTGCCTACTTTTCCAGTCTTCTCTCTCCTCTCTGAACCTCCTGCACACCTGACCTTGGGCCCACCTGCCTGCACCTCTTTTCTGGCACACCTGACCTTGGGGCCAACTGCTTGCCTCTTCCCTCATGCCCCTGTGCCCATGGCAGTCCCGTCCTCGTTCTTGCTGTTGCCTCGGGGGACCGCTACGTCTCCCCATCTGCCAGGGCCTTCACCAGCCTCAGGGTCCATCGGTAGGTCCCCAGGCCTAGACGGGTCACCCCGCAGTATTTTCAGGGTTACCCCGGGGGTGGGAAACAGTGGGGAGGCAGCTCGCACTTTCCATTTCTAACTCCTGTACCATCTGCGTCCTCTCAGAGACCTACCTAGAGTCACACAACTCTAAGAGGCAAAGAGCTAGGACAGGTCTGCCTAACTGCAAAGCCAACACTCTGAATGACAACCTTATGCCATTTTGCCCCCAAATCCACGATGATTTCTGGAGAACGCTCCCTATAGTTTTCTCGTCTAAGTCTTCAACACTTGAATGCCAGCCCTGCCCCTGGGCACCCCCTCCCCAATAACTGCCCTCTGCCCCGGAGCCTAAATCCAACAAGGAGATATATATATATATATATATGGGGCTGATGCCCCAAGGCTTCCCCATCTCTCATATTCACCAGAGCAGGGGCAGGAGGGACTCCTCGGCTCGCCCTTGAGAACATGAGTAGCCTGCCTGTGACCTAGGGGATGGGGTGACTGGAACACCCCCGAATCTCCAGAAGGCAAGCAAGGGCTCATCCCACATCCCCTAAGGCAGAGACAGTCAAAGTCTGCATGTCCTGATCACACTTGAGATTAAAAAAAATGGTTTTTAAACGTTTATTTATTCTTGAAAGAGAGAGAGCAAGCAGGGTAGGGGCAGAGAGAAAGGGAGACACGGAATCTGAAGCAGACTCCAGGCTGCGAGCTGTCAGCACAGAGCCCGACGCGGGGCTTGAACTCATGGACCGTGAGATCATGACCTGAGCCAAAGTTGGACACTCAACCAACTGAGCCACCCAGGTGCCCCTTGAGATCGTTCTTGAATCCAACATCTACCTACTTCTTTTCTAGTTATCTCCAAACTATGACAAGTAATGCTGGATTTCTCTTTTTTGCAGGAGCAGCAAAATTCATTTCAAAATAAGCTTATTTAAAAAAAAAAAAAAGCTTAAGGGAAAAATATAAACGCAGAAACGGGCTTGGAAGTGTGCACGTATAACCCAGATCCTGAGATGGCTGGCCAGTGACTGAAGCGTGGGAAATCTTGCCAAAGACAGACAGACAGAGAGCCGAGTGCGAGAGAGTGTCTCTGACATCCCAGCAAAATCTCATCCCAGCAGTCCCAGGAGAGGGCGTGTGGACTCCACAGCAGAAGCCCAGGGCGAATGTGAGTTCCAGGACATCATGCGGTTCTCGCTTGCCTTTGAAACTAATTTTACATCCGCTTTTGGGAAAGTGTGTCAGGGGTTTCTCATCTTACAGGAAGTTTATCAAGAGAATCTAGGGAGAGACCAGAACACCACCAACCCCCCCCCCCCCGGCCCCCCGCACTGCCCTGGTGGACGGCGTGTTCCAGGCCAGCCCTGGTGAGAAGCTCGGGGAGGGGGGTGTAGGCACGGGAAGCAGAAAGCAGATCTGAAGGGGTGTGTGCATGTGCGTGCGCACACACACTCACACGTACGTGCACACACATGGGCCCACGCCACCCAGTAGCCAAGTGGCCCGTAGCCTGCTGGTGCTTGGGTACCCAGAGATGCCGGGAAAAGGCCTCGCCTTCCAGAGGCCAGACACTCCACCCCGCGCAGGCCAGACGGGTAGTGCTGACCTTCCCACGTGTAGAAGGCACTGACGTCCTAGGCCACCCCATGGGCAGCCTCCTTCTGCTCTAAAAAGTAGATGCCAACGGGGCAGGTAAAGACCGAGGGCCCAGGGTCCCCACAGGGGTGTGGGGTGGCCAGAAGGACTTGAGAAGCACACGATGCCACCTAGACCCTCGGGCTCGTCTTCAGGGGAAGTGCACATGCAGCCACGGCGCATTTCAAACAGACTCAGCGTGTCCCACACTTCTGGAGGGAGGCAGAGGGGGTTGGATCTGCTCCTACCTCCCTGGGGATGAAGCACACCCAGGGGCGCTGTTGCTTTCTTCCTTCTGGGCCCTGGCCAAGGCCAATTTCCTGTCTCTACAGCTCCAGCTGCACCCGCTCCCAGAGGAATGGCAGGGCTGCCCCAGTGCCTCCCTCAGGGGAACCAGACCATGATCGAGGCCACAGGCATCTCCCCACGAGGCAGCCCAAGGCCTGAGTTCCCAAGGGGCAGCCCCTCCTGGGTGGGAGTTACACGCAGTGTGAGATCATGGGGCTGGGCAAGGAGGGTTCTCACCAATTCTGGGGTCAGGACCAGCTGATCTGGTCCTTCCGAGAGGAGAGGCTTAAAGATTATGCACGGGGAACACGGGAGCTCTGTCCCTGGTGCTGGCAGTCCTGCAAGGGGTGGGGGCTGGGGGGGGGGGTGCAGCTTCCTACAGCAGGACCAGACTAGGGGGTCATTTCCCTTGCAAAACCCAAGCCCTGCCCTTCACGCCAAGTAGAAAGCCTGCAGGTCTCAATGGCTCCCCTTCAGGATTCCCTCCTCACCGGTGCTAGAGTGGGGATCCGGGGTGAGGCAGCGGCCCCCTTGGGGGTGGCCGGGCAACCCACAGACTGCACCGAGCTAAGGACACCCTATGGCCATCACGGCCGTAGCATCTCCAGCCCCTCTAGGCCGCGGCTGCAGCTGCAGGGTTGCGAGGACCTGGCTGGCGCGCGTCCACCTCTCAGCAGGGTGATCAATGAATCAAGGGGCTGCTCAAGGTAGGGGAGGGGCCCGGAGGCCCCGCCCCCCCCCCAGCCCCGTCCTCTGCGATGGCAAGAGTAACGGTGTTGCACAGTGTCCTTGGGAGGGCCTGGCTTCCCCCTCTCTTTTGGGGGTATCCATGGTAAGAGACCATAAAGAAAACATCTCTCACAAACGGCTCAAGTCCTAACTGAGCGGAGGCAGGAAAACAGAGTTCCAGGGACGGGAAGGAAATAAGCAATTCTGCCGGTGGTTACAGCCATGAGCACTGATTACTGCGTCTCAGAGCCTGACTCAGCAGTCAGAGCAGCTGACACAGGAGGGAGCCGAGGTGGCATCCACCGATGGATGGAGCTGCTCCAAGCTTCGTGGCACAGGGGTGCGTTTTAACCGCTTACAGCCCAGGACGGGAGGAGGAGGGACCCCAGCTTCCTGGTGTTCCCAGATGGGCAATTTCACAGTCTGTCCACATGAAGTGGCCACGCTGGCATTGTCTTGTGTTCCCAAGCAGTGCCTGGGCACCTAGCCCTCCCCCAGGTGGGGCTGAGGTCTCTTCCCCTCTGGAGCCCTGCAGGAAGCCACCCCCTGTGCAGCCTGTTTGGGGAGCAGTGGCTGTTGCCATCTTGCTCACTGATGTGAGTTTCTGCAGCAACATCGGAGGTGGGGAGGCTGGTCCTGGGCTGTGGGGACCGGAGCCACCTACTCTGGGCCAGCCCCGCACTGGGACACTCTGGCCATCATGTCCAGCCAGTCCCCCTCCCTTGTGCTTAGCACAGTGCCTGGCGCAGCTCCAGGCTGGCCGTCTGCACCGACCGTGTGCCGATTTCACACACAGTGGGGGTCGGATCCCTGGACGGTAGCTCTTAACCTCACTCTCAGGTGCATCTCGATAGTGACCCTTGGAAGTTGGGGGCCAGATCCTGGTTCCAGCTGCAGAGGGGAAGCAGGATCCTGAGAAGCAGAATTCTGGCTGAGCAGCATGTCTGACAGATCCAGGGCCCCCTCACAGGCTGGCATCCTGAAAAGGGGGTTTACCTGAGTGCCTCCCATCCACCGTCAATGAGACACACGGCCCTGTCTTACCTGCTCACCTTGTCACCCTCAGGTCAGCTCTAGCAGGAGGGCCTGGGCTTCCCACAGCCTCTCCGGGCTGCTGAGCCAAACCTGGTTGGGCAGGAGGCGGGGGGGGGGGGGGGGTTCTGCCTTCCTGCCTTCCCACTAAGCCGGCAGATGCAGCTGGGGAAGACCCCATTCTTGACAGCATGAAGCCCTAGTTCCGGTGTAACCGTGGGCCTTTGACACAGCCCCCTCTCCCCCGTGCCCCCATTCCGGGGTCCTCGTGAACTCTCACCCCCGCCAGCAACACCTGACATGTGATCTTCGCCAAGGGGAAAATAAACAGGAGGCTAGAAAGAAAGTCATAGAACCCTCTGTAGGGCACTGGGGGTGCGGGTGGACATTGGGGGCAGAACCCCACTGCAGCAGGTTGAGGTGTGTACCTGCCCCCCCCCAAAAGGTCAAAGTATTAATTCCAGAGTATGATCTTATATGACAACAGGGTCTTTGCAGACGTAATTAAGGTAGGGATCCAGTGATGAGGTCACTCTGGATTGGGAGGGTGGGGGGAGCCCTTAATCCAGTGACAGGTGTCTTTGTAAGAAGAGAAGAAGATTCAGACACAGAAAGAAGGAGATGTGAAGGTGGGGGCAGATGACACATCTAGAAACCTGGGAACGTCACTGGCAGCACCAGGAGCTGGGAGACAGGCCTGGAGCAGGCGCTTCCTTGGGGCCTCCAAAGGGAATGAGCCCTGCCCACACCCTGGTTGCAGACTTGTAGCTTTCAGATCTTCGAGAGAGTAAATACGGCTATTTTGAGCCTCCATATTTGTGGTAATTTGTTCTGGGAGCCCTAGGAAACTGACATACCCACCACCAAACCCTTTAAGCCTTGGGATCTCAGTAGGCTGTACGGGAGGCAGAGGAACAGCCTTCGCTTGGGGGAGGGGAGACCACTTGGGGTGGGGGGTGCTGGAGCCCCGTGTCCCCAGCCCTGGCTTAGCTCCACACCCTGGTCAGGAGTGGGGGCGGGGAGTCTACAGGGATATTTCTGCAGCTCTCCCTGCATTAGCATCTGTGAGCAGGCTCCTGGGGCTCTCCCCGCTCTCCAGGGGGCTGTAGGAATAAATAACAAATGGTTTCAAAGAGGATTACGGTCCTAGCACCACATGACGGAGGCATGGAAGATTAATATCTTGCCCATGCAGCACCACACTAGCAATTTGAAAGCCAGCTTTACCCCAGCACATCCATTAAAGGCTCTGCTGAATTAAGAGCTATGCAGAAGACAGTCACCAGGCGCCGTGCCTTGGTGATCATAATTCACAGGGAAAAATAGTTTTAAATGAGAATACCCATTGTTGGTGAGGCTACGATGAAGCTACTCCATTCAGATGTTGCTACTTCTGGGCTACACGGCACAATCTTCTGGTGAAACAACCGGGGTATTACAGATCTATAGCCTGGGATCCAGAAATCCTACTTCTAAATATATCCTAGAGGTTCAAGACAGCAAATAAACCTAGACACACACAAACCTCACTACGGCCGCTAAACCCCTAAGGAAATCATGTTTAAGTGAATGATGGAAACCCAATAGGGTGTAACGCAGTCACTGGCAGTGAGCGTCCCCCATAATTGGGTGAGGACTGTGGAGAGCTCCCACGTCTCCGCTGGCAGAAGGGAAAGCAGACAGGTGACAGGGGAGGGGTCCCTCTTCCCAGCCACCCTGTTGCTGCTTCAGATTCAGCCCCCTTTCTGGTGAGGACGGCCTGGGTGCACAACGCAGGGAAAGGCTCCGGTGGCAGCCTGGGAATCCCACAGGGTCGGGGGTGGGGGTGGTGCTCTGCCAGGGCCAGTTCTCACCTCCTCATCAATGGAGCTGGAGCAAGGGTGGCCAGCTGGGGGCCGGGCGGCGCCTTCCTGGGGTTTCCCTGTATGCTGACCTGGACCAGGGATCCCGATGACCCTAGACCAGGAGTGAGGCCAGGGGCGTGCACCTGCCCCGTCACGAGGTTGGTCTGGGACACAGGATCGGGAGTCCTCTGAGGTCATATCCTACCTCCGTCCTCTGGTTGCATGACCCGAGCGAGGCATGGTGCCTATTCTCCCCCGTGAGGCGCAGAGAATCATATTACCCAATCCTGGGGTGGCGGGAGGATTAAGAGCAAATGCATGCCAGGTTTAACCAGGGGCCTGACAAAGAGCAGGGCTGTTATTGGACAAAGGCAGCTCTGGTACAAATAATGACAGTGACAGCGATCGTTGCTGCCATCATCCTCACCATTAACCCCATCGTCATGACCACCATCACTATCTTCATAACCACCATCCCCATTACCACCGCCACCATCACCATCCCCATCACCACTGTTATCCCCACCATCACCCCATCACCCCCATTATCATCCTCCCCATCACCACCATCGCCATCCCCATCGCCACTGTTATCCCCACCATCACCTCTATCACCACTGCCATCCCCACCATCACCCCCAT
>NW_024412388.1:3875021-3887550 GCF_014898765.1 Herpailurus yagouaroundi | reverse complement strand
GGGGATTTCCGGCATTTCCGGAGCTTGGTGGGAGGGGGGAGGGGTGGTACCTGTCTCAGAGTCTTGGCACAGCAGGAACAGAATCAAGGTTTCCTTAGGAGTTAGGAGGCTGGGTCAGTCTTTCCACCCTTCTGTGCCTCAGTTTCCCCATCCTGGCTAACCAGCCCACCTTGTAGGGTGATTTACAAAGATCTGTCACAGAGCAAGGTCCAAAGTGCAGGCCCAGGATGACCTAAGACTCTTCTCTCTTTTCATCTTGCCAGGTGCCTTGGCCCCTTGCCTTCTCTTTGATGACCTCTTTGGAACCATGGCGCCCTGGCTCTGGGGACCTGCCAGGCCAAGCAGGATGGTATCACTAGAATTCTCTGTGGTTGATGACATTCCCCCCTGCCCCCCACAACAGCTCCCCAGTGACTCAGACACACCCCAGGGCACTGGTTTCCTCTATACATGTCAGCAACATCTCAGAGTGGCCTAACCAAAGGGCAGCTGAATCCAATGGTTGGGCACATCACAGGGTGCTGGCTTCTTCCGATTGGGAGAGGGGAAGATGACCTGGGCTTCCATTAGTGGGGTGTGAAGGGTCTGGATCCACCCCTGCCCTCGGTGACCTTGGAGAAGTCTCTGCCTCTGGGCTTCCGTGGACTCCCTTAGGGGGGAAGATGGCCAAGACCTTTCGCCTCTATGAGGTGAGACCCCCTGGCTGCTGGGAGAGGGGATGGAGGGAGGCTCAGTGTTTCTGGCCCCCCACACCTTCAGAGATGGTCCTCCCCAAGTGCCACCTGCAGCTGCCACTGCCCTGCCCTGTTATTCAGGGACTCCAGGAAATCACTCTTCTCTGGGACCTTTGGTGACATGAAGGTCACTGAGAATGTCGTCAAGGACTAAACACGTGCTGCTTTCAGCCGGAGTCCCCGGAAACGAAACGCGTGACACAGGTTCCAACAAAGAGGAGGCCTTCCTTCGCCACTCTGAGGTGTCCGGTTGCCTTGGACCCAGCACCAACTAACAGAAAGTCTGGAGGAGCCCCCCCCCCCACTCCCTCTGAGCCCCTACCGGAAACTGCCAAATCAAAACTTGTGCCACTCACTTCCTCCTGAATCATTTGGAGATCGTTGGCAAAGAAAGCCAGCCTCTCAGGCTGTCCCAGTCCACAGAGCTCACTCATCCCTCAGGCTCCCAGAGCGCATGGCCGGCTGGGACCCTCGCAAGGCAGGAAGTGGTATCCCGTTTCGCCACACCTGTGGTGTGCAATCACTTTTGTGCCCAATTCTTCCCAACCAGGCTCCACATTCAGACCCAAAGGGTTTTGAGCACAAGACCTGGGTTTCACATTTTTCATAACCCCCCCTCCCATCCCCCACGGCCTGGCTCAGTCCTGGGGGGGGGGTGCCGAGGAGTGTCTACAGAGTCTGGCAACTGGCAGGGGAGAGAGAAACACAACAGCTGAACCTCAGTTGTATACGGGAGGCCTCCCCCAGGGTTGCTTTCCAAACACCATCACTGCCACTGAGGCTGGGTGTGGATCTGGAGTGTTCCCATGGACGCCAATGGGAGCCAATGCCCTCTGGGCCCCTCACTGAGACAGCACATGGGCAGGAGCCCAGGAACTGCACATAAGCCTGGCTCTGCAGGTGGATGCTTTTCCAAGCAACAACCAGGAGGGCAGATGGGACTCTCCACACGCAGGTCCCCCAACCCTGCAATGTGTTAGCAGAGTGGGAGCTTGCTCTTGGCACTGGAAGGGGGATGGCATTTTTGAGGGGGAGGAGAAGTTGCAGAGAAAGAAGAAACCCCCAAACGACAGACCCTGGGACAGCTGTGGCCTGAACTTGGTGTTCTCACTCTTCAGATGTGGATGTATTAATTTCCATAAATGCTAATAGCCCATTTCCCCAAGAGCTATTACTTATGTCATCTCCCCTTGGATGCGGTTCAACACAGGACAGACAAATGAAGGGGAGAGAAGGCAGCCCTCACTGGCGGGTCCCCTGCTCCCCACCCATGTCCCCACCAGGCAGCTCGGGTCTCTTTCCTAAGGTGGCCCTTGTAACTAACTGCAAGGTCAAGACCCCCAGCCTTCAGCCCCGCAGTCGAGTTCTGTCAGGCCAGGAGGCAAAGAAAGTTACCAACCCCGAAAATGCTGAATCACAAAGTGAGGCTGAACAGGAAAGTGGGGGTGGGGTGGGGAGGGAGATGGTGGCCAGGGAGGAAGGCAGGAAAGGGTGCTAAGGGGCTTCCCACCTGGAGCCCCCCAGGATGCTCTAGGTGAAGTGCAGTCCCCCCACGGGATCCCCCAGGATAAGCGCCAGGAGGAGCGGAGCCAGGGTGTGACTGGGTGGGAGGGTGGCAAGGTGGGCAGGTACTCTGGCTGCTGCTACCGCAGCACGAAACGGTGCAGCTTCTGGGTCTCTGCATCCTGCGGGAGCAGCAGCAGGTAGGGAGGTAGGGAAAGAAGAGAAGCTGAAGATGGGGAAGGGGCTTAGGCACGGGGTGGAGGGGGGTGGGGTGGGGTTGGGTGTGTAGGTAGCCCGAGGAACTGGTGCAGGAAGGAAGTGCCAAGGACCTGGGGACTTGCAAGGTGGGGGGAGAGCGCCCACCGAGAGAGATGTAGGGGCTGGGAGCAGACTGGATGGGAGGATGGGAACAAGGATCGGGAGAGAGAGGCAGGATGAGCCTTCAGAAGCAATAAGGAGAAGAGATGGGGAGGTCCGTGGCCAGGCGCGCTCGGATGGGGCTGCGCAGAGGCCGCGGGAAGGGATGGGAAGGAAGGCTGGGGGCAGGGGGAGGCGAGGCTGCAGGAAGGGGAGGGGGCAGAGGTGGGGAGGAGGGCACCCGGACGAGGGGAGGGATGAAGTTTGGGGCAGGGGTCGGGGATGGGAGCTGAAAGGTCGGGCGGGATGGGGGAAGGGAGATGATGGAGAAGGAGGTGAGCCGGCTGGAGAGGAGGTGAGGACGGAGGCGGGCGCGGGGACGCGCTGTGGAAGAGGAGATGGAGAATCAGCGCGGGCCTCGCGGGTGCCCGCCGCTGCTCTCCCGGCGCACGGCGGTGGCCAGCGCGGCCCGCCGGGGTCCCCCTGCACTCACCTGGGGGCTCCAGCTCCGAATCCTGTGCCCCGCTCCGGATCTTCCTTCCCGCCCTGCCCCGGCGACTTTAGCGCCCCCGAATCCCGCTCGCTCGGCCAGGTTCCGCCTGCAGCATCCTCACCTCGTGGGACGCCCTGGGCCACGCCTCTACTGTCTTCTCATTGGTTGGCCTTCACGTCAGTCATATTGCAATTGGCTGAAGGGGGTCGTCGGCCATGCAAATCAGGACGGGCCCGCGGCTGCGCCGATTGGCTGGCGCTACGGGAGCGGTGCTCCCGGACTGGGGCTCTGATTGGTCCCTCGGGCCTGCCAGCAACGCTAACGCGGGGCGGGGTCCGGGCGCGAGCGCGCGGCGCGCCGCCTGCCGAGGCTACTCCCGCGGTGGTGGCGGACTGGGCGACCCTCTGCCGGTCCTCTGTCCTCTAGGCCTGCGGCTCCGGCGGGCTCCCGAGGGCACCGGCGGGGCTCTGGGTCGGTCGTGGGGGCACTTCCTCAATAGCTTGGGCCTCGGCGCGCCGGGCACGGCCGCGGCGGGCCCGTCTCCTAGGTAACGCAGTCCGCGGCGGGCGGAACCACGCTGGCTGGCGCCGCGGGGGAGGTTGGACGGGGCCCGGGGCGCTGCGGGCGGCGGAGCGGGCTGGGGCCCGGGCTAGGGGTGCTCCGTGCGTCCCTCCGCGGGGACAGGGAGCCCGCGTCAGTGGCATCCCGCCCCCTGTCTTGACCCTTGGTGCGGCCCGGGGTTCCAGTGGGGCTCCTTGGGGCTCCCCCTGCGCGCCCTCTGCCCTTGGCCCTGGCGTCCGTCAGCAGCCGCTCGGCTTAAGACGAGAGCGCGGTGCGGACGACCTGGGCTTTGCTGAGACCCTGATGAACGTAGGCCCACTGCACTCGGCATCCCGCTGCCCTTCCCCGGCCGGACAGCAGTGGGGGACTCCTGCAGGGTGTTTGTTCCCGGGTCGGGCCCTCATCCCCTGCTGGTGCATCCCAGAGCCGCCGCCCAGCGGAGATTGCGAGACTCTGGCTCTTGCAGGAGGTTCTGTCTGCCCTGCTGGTCCTGCCTTCCCTTCCGCTGTCCGTGTCGCTGACTTCCTGACCGACTTAAGAGCTGACCACCTGGGCCCCTCCCGCATGCTTGCTCTCCTAAGCGCTCCTAATGAGTCAGAGGCCCCACCTGTGCACATGTCTCCACCGCCTGTCTCCGTAGAAGCCCGCTGCATTCTCAGAGGGGTTGGGTCTCCGTGTTGCGTGTGTCCTGTGATTGTGGACAGCCGGCTCCACTTCCAACCCAGTCTCCATCCCAGCTCGCTGCACCCTCACCACCTCTGTCGTTTTCATAGATCACACCCTGCCTTCGTTGTGTGCTAACTTATCTCCTCTTTCTGCTTCACACCAGATCCATCCCGTGAGGGCAGGGAGCTGGTCTGCTACCTTCGGGGCGGTGTCTCCAGGCCCTGGCGCGTGGTAGGTATGCAAAGAAGATTGCTTGAATGAGCAAATTCAAGGCAGCGCTTAACTAGACCTCACTTGCTCCCAGAAAACCTTCCCAAAGCTTTTTGGTCTCAGGCACCCCAAATCTTGTTCACTTCTTGGAAAGAAGCTTCCCTCAGCCTGCACAGCACCTCGTGGCTCCTGCCCGTCTTTCTCTGGTAAACCATTGGGAAACTCTGTCCCAGCTTGCCCTGTTCAGCACCCAAGCCCCCTTTTCTTTTTGTCCCCTCACCCCCCTCTCCCCAACAAAAACAGAGACTTGATTAGGCTCATCTTCTGTGTGCTGCTCACTCTTGCTCCCACTGGATTTTTAGATTTTTTTTTTTAAGTTTATTTTTGAGAGAGAGAGAGAGAGAGACAGAGAGACAGGGTGGGGGAGGGGCAGAGAGAGAATCCCAAGCAGGCCCCATGCTGTCAGTGCCTGGACATGGGGTTCAAACTCACGAACTGCGAGATCATGACCTGAGCTGAAATCAAGAATCAGATGCGCAACTGACTGAGCCACCCAGGTGCCCCGGATTTTTAGATTCTTAACAACAGGGCACTTGGCGGGTCTTCACCATTGCATGCGCTGGAACGGAATAGGTGAGCAGAAGCAGAGCCCTCTAGGAAACCTCCCAGCCCTCTCATCTTACAGGTGGGAGACAGATGCAGGGAGGGCAGGAGACTTCCCTGAAGCCTGAGGGCAGTGGGGGTAAGCCTGGGTCCTCGGCTGGTGTCTCATTGGCTTCGATTGTAATGGTCATATATGACCAGCTGTGTGACTTTGGCCTGGCCCTTTAACCTGAGTCTCACTGTCCTCGTCAGTGATATTTATCTACACAGTTGCTGGAATAACACACGTGGAAAGGCATGAGAGGGCCCAGCTCACTGTGGGAACTCGTGAAAACTGGTGCATTTTCTTGTGTGGTTTTTCCCCCAGAGAGCCCTTTCCCTAGGCTCGAAGCACGGAGCCCTCGATGTTTTCTCTTTATTGTTTCCTCCAACCCCAGAGGTCCTTCTGTCTTTCCTCTGTAGCTGCCTTGATTCCTGCACGGCACAATTTAATTATACTTCATCATTGGAAAGGTTTTCACTGAGGACCTAGCCCTGACCTCACTGAGCTCAGTCTTGCAGGACAAGAGAGATGGGGAGCCTCAGGGAGCCTGGTGACTTCTGTGACAGGCTCCCTTGTGGGGGAGCCACTGGAGGGGGCTGGGGGTGCCCACCCTGCGGAAGTGGCATTGGATCTGACTTCTGAGGATGTGTGTGGGTTTTCTAGGGGCCTTGTGTATGTGTGTTGAGGGGAGCAGAGAGGTCATGGTATCTATGAGGGACTGTAGCAAAGGCAGAGGGGTGGTGGAGTGGGGGAGGGTCAGGTGGCAGCTGTTCTGTGGGGGTTGGGAGGAAGGGGAGAGTTCTATGCCTGCCTGGTCTCCACCCCCAGGAGCCTGTGTCTCCGGTGTCCTCTCTCCCTCCACCGCCCACTTGGACTGTCGCTGTCTACCTCCACCTGCCCAGCTCACTGTTTTGGTTGGGTGGCTGTTCCCTTCAGAGCAGATGCCTTTCTGCCCGGTGTGGGTCCTGCTGTGCCGGGGGCACTCCCGTGGATGCGCGTTCCCTGCCAGGTGGACCAGAACGCGAGTGTTCCTCGGCACCTGCCGGCCAAGTGCGGTCGCCGGCAGGAGGGGAAGGAGGTGCCCGGTCAGGAATCTGGGCCAAGTGGGCAGGGTCTTCAGTGGCCTGCAAGGGGGCACGGCCCCAGAGCTGGGCAGACACTACAGGCAGCGTGCAGAGGCTCCATTCAGAGGCGACGCTTTACCTGAGGTAGGAAGGCCTTCCTACACGGCGAGCTTCAGGCTGTCGCGGCGCTTGCTCGGTATGAATTAATGTCCCGGTTTTTTTTTTATTTTTTTTTTTAACGTTTATTTATTATTTTTGAGACAGAGAGAGACAGAGTATGAATGGGGGAGGGTCAGAGAGAGAGGGAGACACAGAATCTGAAACAGGCTCCAGGCTCTGAGCTGTCGGCACAGAGCCCAACGCGGGGCTCGAACTCACGGATTGTGATATCATGACCTGAGCCGAAGTCAGACACTTAACCGACTGAGCCACCCAGGCGCCCCAATGTCCCAGTTTTATAACAAGTGCATGGGAAGACGTTTTCCCTAAAAAAAAAAAAAAAAAAAAGGGAGTCAACTTTATTGAGACTTCAGTTAGATTTTATGAAAATTTTTTGAGTTCTGATGATGAGCCAGGTACCAAGGACACGGGAAAATAGATCCCTTTATGCAGGTGGCTGGCCAGTACAGGGCAGGTGGCAGCCGTGCCCGTGGGAAGCCCAGCAGCTGGCCCTGGGAGCCTCCCAGAAGGTCTCTTGGGCAGGTGGCCCTCCTGCTGGGTGTCAGGCCTCTGCTGCTCAGAAGCGCACCTGTGTGTCCTGTGGCTTTTGTAATGGTACCACGTGCTGGGTGGCTCAGGACGACACAGAGTTCTTCTCTTTCAGTTCTGGAGGTCCGAAGTCCATGGTCCGTCTCACTGGGCCGAAGTCGAGGTGTGGGCAGGGCTGCGTGGGGGAGGATCTGTTTTGCTTTGTGGTCACCTGAGCTTCCCTCTGACCCTCCTGGGTCCCCCACCAGGCCCGCCTACGGAGTCCAGGGCACTTTCCTCACCTGAAGGTCCTTAGCTTAATTAATCATGCCCCCAAAGTCCCTCTTGCCATGTGAAGTCACACATTTCTCAGGTTCTGGGGATTAGGACAGGGACAGCTTTGGGGGCAATTCTTTAGCACAGAAAGCCTTCAAGGGCTTTTCCTGACAACTCAGCTCCGGTGGGAGTGGGGCTGCCTTCCGTCAGCCTGTCTCCACCTGGAGGTCTGGGTCCTCCCCACCCCCATCTCCGCCAGTCTCTCCTGGGCTGGCCTTGACCTCGGGCTCTCCCTGGAGCGGCAGGCGGCCCCTGGGGCTCCGGCTGGCTTGGGCAGCTCCTGTCTTCTGAGCAGAGACAACCTCTCCAGAGGGAACCATGGCTGGAGTCCCAGGGGAGACGGTGGTTTGCACACCGTGGGTCACATGTCATCTGTGAGCGTGCCACTAGAGCGCTCTGCCCATAATCGTGGGCGGCCTTCCCACACATGGGGTTGGGAGAGTCATTCCTTAAAACGGGGTATCGTGCAGACCAAAGTAACGCAGGACAAGGACCCCAATGCATGCATGCTGTCCTGCTCGGGAACCGCCCAGATTTGGATGCTGGGGTGGATGCCTGCCTGTGGGGGGGGGGGGGGCCCCCGGGGTGGGGGGCACTCCCATGGAGGGACAGGGCTCTGTTCCCCGGGCCCTCTGGTGTGGGAGAGCATCTCAGGCCAGTCACATCTGTGCTCTGTGGGCTCTGCTCCCCACACGCTGCACAAAAGCCCTCGTCCTTTGGGTCCCGCTAGAACAGCCCTTCATGCTTTACAAAATCGTTGAGGACTCCAAGGAGCTTAACATCTACCAGGATTTACCATGTTAGGAATGAAAACTGAGAAATGTCAACAATGTTATTCATTTAAAGATAGCGATAGACCTGTTACGTGTTAGCCTAAAGTGTATTTTTTTTTTTTTACGAAAGCCAACTGTTTCCCAGAACAAAAAAATTAGCAGGAAGAGGGGTGGTTTTGCGTTTTCGTAAGTTTTTTTTTAACGTCTGGCTTAGTAGGCAGCTGCGTCTCATACAGATTTCTGTTTTGAACCTGTTGAGCTATGTTGTTTTGGTCGCAGTCGTTGAAAGAAACTTGGCCTCACTCAGAAGGGAGGAGTGTTTGGGTAAAAATTAGGGATGTTCTCCTCTGGTGCTTCACCAAAAAGCAGTAGTTTCTTGAACGTTTGTTGCCAAGTAGAGTTTGACACTCTGCCAGTGAACTTGTCATACTCTGGTACTCACAGTCCTTTGATCGGTCCTGCACTTTGGGTGGGTCTTTTACACATGCAGGCTTTTATATCGGTAGGCCCTGCACGCTAGGAGAATACTGGTTCTAAGGTAGGCTCCTCTTCTAAACAGTGCAGATTTAATCCTACAATTTCAAAAGATCCCTTTCCTTACCGTCACCATCCATCTCAGGAAAACCTTCAAGGAGCTGGAAGCTGTCAGGTTCCCGGGGGAGGATACCGATTTCCCCGATTCTGATTTTTGCCTGAAAGCTCAATTCTTACCAGTTTTCCTTGAAGTGACAGACTCATTTTGTTCACGTCTGTCTGTCTGCAAGGCGCCCAAGTTCAAACGAGCACGGTTTGTCTCTGAGCTGGTCTTTTAGTAAAAACGGTGCTGCTGCGTGACAGAAGCAGCTGGTCCCCCGCACAGTGCACAGATCATGCCCAGCTGACCCGGAGCCAACCATCACCCTTCATTTTGTAGCAGAAGGGCTTTTTTGTGGATTTCCCACATCATCACAAAATATTAGAAATGTGTGTACTCAAGGGCCAAGAAGTGGTGGTTTTCACAGCTTTACCAAAGACATTTAAAAAAATTTTTTATTTTTTTAACATTTTTATTTCTGAGACAGAGAGAGAGCGTGAGCGGGGAGGGGCAGAGAGAGAGAGAGAGGGAGACACAGAATCTGAAGCAGGTTCCAGGCTCCGAGCAGTCAGCACAGAGCCCTATGTGGGGCTCAAACTCGCGAACTGCGAGATCATGACCTGAGCCAAAGTCGGCCGGCCGCTTAACCGACTGAGTCCCCCAGGCCCCCCAACCAAAGACGTTCTTAAGTGAAGCTTCCGTGTCTTCTGCTGTGAGTGGTGAAGAACACCCAGCGGCCCGAAGGGTTTGGTGCTGTTGCCTTGGGGCGCCCTGAGGCCCCGGCAGCTTCGCCCACTGTTGGCCGTGGCTTCATCAGCACAAATTGTCCATACAGAGAAAAAGGCCCGTGACATCTGAATATTGTGGAAATATTTTTGACCTTGTGGAGCCCTTGACAACCCCGGGGAACCGCAGCGTCTGGGGACCACATTTAGAGAACCGCTGTCTTAGGAGACCAGATCACTGCCCTATCTTGCTTGTCATTTGAGTGTACAGGATTCAGCCTCTTATCAAAGCCAAGATTGTGTGTCAGCTGGAAGGTTGACAGTTCTAGAGAAGGTTCAGATCCCTGTCTGCCCGGAAGGCGGATGACATCCTCGATGAGCCAGGTCCCCAAGAAGCTCTTAGCACTCAAAACCTGTCCCAAATCGGCTTTGGCAACAAGGGACTGCCCATGTAGCTGAGCTGTCCTGGGTGGCTTTAGGGTCTCTTACCATGACACCTAGACCCACTGGTCCTTTTGCTCTGCTTGCTTTTTCCACGTGTGTCTCACGGAAGCTGCTCCCGTGGTGGCCCCTGACAGCTTCACACTGATGACCTCTCTGCTTTAAGGGCTGCAGAAATGAGTATTTCCTTCTCTCAATAGGAGCAGCAGAAGCTGTGAGATTTGCATCTCGTTGGCTCTGACTGGGTCATGCCTCCTAGTCCCTTCCAAGACGGCCCTAGTCCCCAAGGCCTGGCACTCTTGTGTAGTGCTCAACCTCCGCAACTGTACAAAGCAGCCCTGCATGTGCCTGTCTCTATACCGGTCACTGGCTGAGGCCAGCCTAGTCATGCTGTAGTTGGGTCAGGACAGCAAGGACGGAGAGGCTATCCGGAGCAAGACGGGGCACGTTAACCCCGGGGAAAGCAGCATGGGATTCGGAGGGAGGAGTGGCGGAGGGTGGGTTTTGGGGATGGTGTGGTGGGAGGTAGGAGACTTTCAGAATTGCTCTGAGCACCGTGGCCCTTAAAACTTCTTTATTTATTTGAACACAAATCACGCAGGTAATCCTAGAGGCCCGAGTCATCCTCAGACTGGCAGAATGAAAGACTGGCTCAGGATTTTTGACCAAAACGTGCTGGTCCCTCCCCACCCACAGAGAGCACGCCAGCCTATAAAGGAATCGACTGCGTTTCAGTGCGTCCTGAAGTGGCTTGATGGGCCGCTAATTAAGCAGGTAAAGAAATTTGCTATTTGTTGTCAACTGCATGTTGTTACTGTTCCAGCTGAGAGGATATTGATTTTCACTTATTTATCTGCGTCTTACCACTGTACCCATTACCTCGGGCTTTGGCAGTATTTGGAGGCAAAGTGGCCCATCAGCAAAGAGAATACCTGATTCAGCGACTCGGTCAGCACTTTTGACACCGGGTGAAGGTTTCTTCTGCCCACAGTGGAGCAGTTTTAAAACCCCAGTAATCTGATTTTTCTTGGGTCCCTTGAGCCGGCATATTTGCAGGAGGTGGGCTCGTGCACGATTCAACACCGCCTGCTTGCGGCCTGGCACTTAGAGCTGCCGGGGCAGAGCTCCGGGCATCCTGGCAGAAGCCGTGTGCCTGGACGTACCACGGCCGTCTGCACACTCGGGCCCTTGCTCCGTGGCTCTGCAGGCGTCCGTGTCCTTCCGGGGCAGGGAACCTGGGGAGAAGCTGGTGCTTCTGCGCTGCCCGCGGGACAGTCACGTGATTGGAGGCTTCCAGTGAGGCCCAGTGGAGTGCATGGGAAGGATCCAGACCTGCCAGTGCGAGCATGTGACTTTTTGTAGGGTTTGGCCTGGCAAGGCCGTGTCCTCCTCTGCAGGTGGTCCTAGAGCTGGTAGGGCGATGCTCCATGTCCAAGTCGTTGGGGAGCTGGGTCTGTAAGAGCTCACTGCCGCGAAGGCGCCCACGCCCTCCGGCTCCAAGCCCTTCGGTCCAGCGCCTGCTGTGTGCGGCCTCCGCGTTGGCCCCGCGGTAGCCGCTGTTCCCCCCGCTGTACCGCCCAGCACTCTCCTGTACCGGCCTGCTTTGTCCCGAAGCCGGGGCCGTCAGAAGAGGAGGCGGTCGGAGACCAGCGGAGCCGGTTGTGAGGGACGCCCGGCTCTAGGCGGCCGGCGGGGCAGACAGCCAGGGGGCTCTGCCTCATAGGAGCGCCCGAGTCAGTGACGGCACTCTCTCTCTCCTAGGAGTTTTACGAAGGAGATTTTATTCATTGTCCCATTTTATTTCGTTTATTTGTATTTATTTTGGAAAAGGTGATTACCGTTGTTCAGAATTCACTAGGGTACGCCAGCAAAGTGTATCGTTCCACGGAGTCCCTAAGGCCCCCGTGTCCCTCCCTGGACACAGCCGGCACGACCTGTTTTTTGGTATGGCTTTCCAGAAATTGTAAGCAGATGCAACAAATAAATACACTTGTATTTTATGCTTTAAAAATATACTTAGCAAGGTCTTACAGATGTTCATGTCATCACGTGAAGAATTTCATTCTCTCTTATGACAACATAGTATTTCTTTGGATGATTCTGCGTTTATTTATTCAGACCCTTATTGATGAACACATAGAGTTTTTTTTCAGTTGTTTGCTGTCACAGATACAGCTATAATGAATAACTTCATTTACGTGTTTTTTTTTTCATGTACACATGTGTCTGTAGAATGAGTCCTATAAGTGGGATTCCTGATTCAGAGTCACGTGTCAGAAGTTATTGTTTAGGGGCGCCTGAGTGGCGCAGTCGGTTAAGCGTCCGACTTCAGCCAGGTCACGATCTCGCCGTCCATGAGTTCGAGCCCCGCGTCGGGCTCTGGGCTGATGGCTCAGAGCCTGGAGCCTGTTTCCGATTCTGTGTCTCCCTCTCTCTCTGCCCCTCCCCCGTTCATGCTCTGTCTCTCTCTGTCCCCAAAATAAATAAACGTTGAAAAAAAAAAAGTTATTGTTTAAGACCCAGTTATAGGCTGTTTATAAAAAAAGCATGCTTTAAACAGAAAGACGTGAACTGTATGTGTGACGGTAAAAGGATGGAGAAAATATAGGCCATGTAAACCCTGTAAGAAATCTTTGTGTTGTACTGATGTCAGATAAAGTCAATTTCAAGGTGAGGAGTATTACCAGAGATAAAGGGGCATTTCTTCCTTCCTTCCTTCCTTCCTTCCTTCCTTCCTTCCTTCCTTCCTTCCTTCCTTC
>NW_024412388.1:3864350-3875011 GCF_014898765.1 Herpailurus yagouaroundi | reverse complement strand
TTCCTTCCTTCCTTCCTTCCTTCCTTCCTTCCTTCCTTCCTTCCTTCTATTTTGAGAGAGAGAGAGAGAAAGAGAGAGAGATTCCCACACAGGCTCTGCACTGTCAGAAAGGGCCAGATGCGGGGCTTGAACTGATGAACTGTGAGATGTGTATGTGTATGTGCCTCTCTTGGGGCCTGTAAGACCACCCTCAGGTTCAGTGATTCACTGGGAGGACTCCCATGGCTCGGCACGTGGTCCGTCTCCCAGGAAAGATTTACTACAGCGAGAGGATACAGAGCAGGATCAGCCATGGGAGAGGCATGTGGGGGGAAGTGTGGGGGCAGGCACATGCTTCAGGGGTGCTCTGCGAGTGGAGCCCCACAGGGTGCATTCAGTTCTTCCAACAACAGTAATGACAACACGTGTGAAACGTTCCCAGCCAAGGAAGCTTGTTAGAGGCTCCGCACGTTTTGGGGACTGGTCAGGTGGGCATCTTCTGCCTAGCGGGTTCCCAGATCACAGACTCCCAGCAGGAAAGCAGGTGTTCAGCATAAACCACTTTGTACAGCTTAGGCAAAGTACGCAGTGATTGGTAGAGTGACGGGAACCCCCAGCCTCCAGCCAAGGGCCAGCTTCGTGGACCCACCTTTCAGAGCACACAGTTGGGCCAGCCGTGCTAGCTCTTCTGTGCACGGTACCCGGTAACACAGCTTCCAAACACGTGAAGCAAAATCGTGTAGAACTAAAGGGAACACTGTTCAGATTCGCTGTCACCACTGGAGACTTTTAACTCTCCTCTCTCACTAACTGATAGAGCAAATAAACCAAAAAACCAAAAACCAAAACAGGGGCGCCTGGGTGGCTCAGTCCGTTAAGCGTCCGACTTCAGCGCAGGTCATGATCTCACCATTTGTGAGTTCGAGCCCCGTGGCGGGCTCTGTGCTGACAGCTTGGAGCCTGGAGCCTGCTTCGGATTCTGTGTCTCCCTGTCTGTCTCTGCCCCTCCCCTGCTTGCACTGTATCTCTCTGTCTCAAAAATAAATAAACATAAAAACATTTAAAAAACAAAAACAAGCCAAAAACCAAAAAACGCCCCATAATGATTTGGAAGATCTAAACACCACCAACCACCTAGACCTGTCTGTTATCTCTAAAACACTACAGCCAACAAATAGAATATGCGTTTTTCTCAAGTGTGGAAACTTCGCTGAGATAGGCCATATGCTGGGACATAAAAATAAGTCTCCATGGATTTAAAATGATTGAAATTTATAGAGTATACATACGTCAACTGACTAGTATGGTATTAAGTTAGAAATGAGCAACGAGATATCTAGAAAATCCTCAAATAGCAGAAAATTAACACACTACCAACTAACCCATGAGTCAAAGAAGAAATCATGGGGAAATTAGAAAATATTTTGAAGTGAGGAATGGAAGAACATACCAAAATTTATGAGGTGCAACTATTTGAGTCCTTTGAAGGAAATTTATAGCTTCATATGACTATGTTAGAGGAGAAGAAAGGTATGAAATCAATGATCTCTTTCCTCCATCAGAATCTACATAAGAAGAAGTTAAACCCAAAGAAAATAGAAGGAGGAAATGGTAGATTTCTGTTTATTTAGCAGAAATCAATAAATTAAAAAGGCAAATAGTAGAGAAAATCAGCAAAGTTAGAAGTTGGTTCTTTGAAAAACTTAATAAAATTGCCAAACTCCTATAAGTCTGGTCATGAGCAAAGAGAGAGAAAACACAGATTACCAATATTAGGAAGGAAGGGAGTATTACAGTATATCTTACAGACGTTAAAATGATAGTCAAGGGAGAGGCACCTGGGTGGCTCAGCTGGTTAAGCTTTCGACTTCGGCTCAGGTCATGATTTCACATTCGTGAGTTGGAGCCCCGCATTGGGCTCTGTGCCAACAGCTCAGAGTCTGGAGCCTGCTTCAGATTCTGTGTCTCCTCCCCCTCTCTCTGCCTCTCCCCAGCTCACGCTGTCTCTATCTCTCAAAAAAATGAATAAATGTTAAAAAATTAAAAAAGATAATCAAGAGATATTATGAATAACTTGTGTGCCAAGAAATTTGATAACTTAGTTGAGATGGAGAAATGTCTTGAAAAGCACAATTTACCAAAAGTTACACTAGAGGAAATAGAAGATCTATTAAAAAAAAAATATTTTTGAGACAGAGTATGAGCGAGGGAGGGGCAGAGAGAATGAGGGAGACATAGAATCTGAAGCAGGCTTGAGGCTCTGAGCTGTCAGCACAGAGCCTGACATGGGGTTCAAACTCACGAACTCTGAGATCATGACCTGAGCTGAAGTTGGACACTCAACTTACTGAGCCACCCAGGTGCCCTGAGGAAATAGAAAATCTAAATAGTCCTATATTCATTAAAGAAACAATTCATAAGCAAACATCTTCCTCCAAAGAAAACTCCAGACTTAAATGACTTCACTGTTGGATTTTATAAAATACTAAAAGAAGCAATAATATGAATTCTAGAACAAACTCTATCAGAAAAAAGAAGAGAGAGGATGCTTTCCAGTGTCGGTTTTTTTTTTTTTTTGAGCCCCCATAACTGATAACTAAATCAGGCGAGGATATCACAAGTACAGACTAACGTCCCTCACGAATATTAACACAAAAAACCTTAAAATGTTGGGACATAGGATCTAGTTAGTACCTTACAATCAGATGGGGTTTAACACAGGAACCCAAAGTTTTACAGTTTTTACAGTTGATTCTTGAACAGTATGCGGGTTGGGGTGCTGACCCCCTCAAAATCAAAAATCTGCATATAACTTTTGACTCCTCCAAAACCTAATTACTAATAGCCTGCTGTTGACCAGAAGCCTTCCCAATAATGTAAACAATTGATTAATATGTATTTTGTATGCTATATGTGTTAGGTACTGTGTTCTTACAATAAAGTCAGCTAGTGGAGAGAAAATGCTATTAAGAAAATCACAAGGAGGGGCGCCTGGGTGGCGCAGTCGGTTAAGCGTCCGACTTCAGCCAGGTCACGATCTCGCGGTCCGTGAGTTCGAGCCCCGCGTCGGGCTCTGGGCTGATGCTCAGAGCCTGGAGCCTGTTTCCGATTCTGTGTCTCCCTCTCTCTCTGCCCCTCCCCTGTTCATGCTCTGTCTCTCTCTGTCCCAAAAATAAATAAAAAACGTTGAAAAAAAAAATCACAAGGAAGAGAAAACACATCTACAGTCCTATAATGTGTTTATAAAACAAAAAAACGTATAGGTGGACCTGTACGGTTCAAATCTGTGTTGTTCAAGGGTCGGCTGTACATACAAGAAATCAGTGAAAAGACAGCATTTGAAAGAAGACTGGGGTGCCTGGGTGGCTAAGCATCCAACTTGATCTCAGCTCAGGTCTTGATCTTGGGGCTGTGAGTTCAAGCCCTGTGTTGGGCTCTATGCTGGACGTGAAGCCTCCTTAAACATAAAAAAAATAATAATAATAGTAAATAAAAGAACACCAAGTAGGAAACAAACGTAAAAAGCACAGTCTTACAAAGTTTATACGATTTGAGTTATTTTGGGAATTGACAGCTTTAGATGACAGCAAACTTCCCTGTGAAAGGTGTTGGCTAAAAATATTAACGTATTTTTGAACTCAGGATACTTTCTTAATAATTTTCCATTGAGTTTAACTTTACCATGAACGTTGATTGTTCTTCTTTGCTTTGGCTATTCCGATTCAGTTTGATGTTTCTTGGGCACCATTGTATATTCGCAGCTGCGTGGGGGACACAGATGACCATCCCACATTCTGTCTTCGCACACCAGCAGAGACTGTTTAGAAACCTACCTGATTAGAAATGGGTACGGAGTCACATAGAGGTGGAAGGGTGGTTAGGGTCTGGGTTCTGGGAAGAGGGCTAGGTCAGCAGGAAAGGTTTGGGAATTAGCAGGTTGTGGCTGGTGCTTACATCTCTGAGAACGGGAGGAAGAGGAGGGAGAGAGGAGGAGGGGGGGAGAGAAAGGGGAGGGGGAGGAGGATGGGGAGGAAGAAGAGGAGGGGGAAGGATTAGGAAGAGGGAGGGGGGAGGGAGGAGGAGGGGAAGGGGCAGGAGGGGAGGGGGAGGAGTGGCAGGGAGGAGGGAGAACAGGGAATGGGGAGGAGGGAGGAGGGGAAAGGAGGAGGAGGGAGGGGGTGGGGGGGAGGAGCGAGAGGAGGAGGGAAGGGGAGAAGACGAATGGGGAAGAGAAGGAGGGTTAAGAGGCTGCTGGTGGCACCCTGGGCAGCATCAGCAGTGAGGGGAAGCTTAGGATCAGGCCCCTGGGGACAAGTGCACTGAGTATGGGGCAAGGTCTCGTTCTAGGCCCTAAGGATGGGGCAGGGAAGAGTATCCGGGAGGATACTCTGGGCCCTTATCCTCCCAGAGCTCACACTTGGTTGGGGGCAGCAGAGGACTGGATGAACCCCAGGGAAAGGGAAAGCAAGGTCAGAGGACCGGCAGGGGTCTAGATGGTGGAGGTCAGGGAAGGCACGGGAATGAGGTTCCTGAGAAGAGGTAGCTGGGGGGAATAGGAGGAGGGAAGGGGATGTGGCTAGAGAGACAGGGGCCATGCCGAGAGAGGGGTGTGGAGGCCTGGGGAGTGGGGAGGGCCCCACAACTCCGTGATTGAAACCAGGCTTGGCTGCCTCCTCCCTACCTGTTTGCTGTCTTCCTGCTTCCTCGCTCCCAGCTTCCAGGGACAGAAAACACTGCCGTCATCCTTTGCTAGGGACGTGGGACGTGGGACTCACGAGTGCTAGACCCAGGAGAAGCCTGGGCACCGTGAGGCCGCTGGCCACCCCATCCTTACCTGTTCTGTGGTTCTGTCCCTCACATCCGCATCCAGCCCATCCTGGCTGAGCTCCTGGTGCTGGCTGGAGGGAGGTGAAACTGACAAAATAATTGTGAGCTATTTAAGGTGCCCAGTGGGGGGTTTGATACACTGTACATTGTGAGGACCCCCACTGAGTTAAATGACACATCCGGCCCCTCCCTCTTCCCTCGCGGTTGCTGCAGTTACACAGGGGGACCTTGTTTTATTTATTTATTTATGTATGTATGTATGTATGTATTTATTTATTTATTATTAAATGTTTGTTTATTTTTGAGAGAGAGAGATACAGAGCTTGAGCAGGGGAGGGGCAGAGAGAGAGGGAGACACAGAATCTGAAGCAGGCCCCAGGCTCCCAGCTGTCAGCACAGAGCCCTACACGGGTCTCGAACCCATGAACCGCAAGTTCATGACCTGAGCTGAAGTCGATACTTAACTGACTGAGCCCCCCAGGCGCCTCAGGGAATATTCTTATACACATATTTTTATGGGTTTGTCTAAGGGTATCCAGAGGACAAATTCTAGCTATGTTGCTAGAGCAAAGCGTGCATCTGATCAGATTTTCAGTATTGCCAGATGCCCTCTGTGGAGATGGTAACATTTTATATGCCCATGAAAATCGTACAAGAATACCTATTTCCCCCATCCTGTGGCAGAAGTTGTCAAAGTTTTTGATTGTTGCTAACCTGAGAGGTTAGAGGTGGTATATCATTATTTAAAAAAAAAAATTTTTTTTAAACATTTATTTATTATTGAGAGACAGAGCATGAGTGGGGGAGGGGCAGAGAGAGAGGGAGACACAGAATCCGAAGCAGGCCCCAGGCTCCCAGCTGTCAGCACAGAGCCCAATGTGGGGCTCGAACACACAGACTGAGAGATCATGACCTGAGCTGAAGTCAGACACTTAACTGACTCAGCCACCCAGGCGCCCCATGGGGGGTTTAGTTTTAAAACCCATGTCATGAGAGGTGCCTGGGTGGCTCAGTCGGTTGAGCATCTACCTCTTGATTTTGGTTCAGGTCATGTGGGATCGAGCCCCATGTTGGGCTCTGTGCTGACAGTGTGGAGCCTGCTTGAGATTCTCTCTCTCTGTCCCTCCCCCATTCTTGCTTTTGCATGCTCTCTCTCTCAAGTAAACTTAAAAAAAAAAAAAAAAACAAACTTATGTGGGGTGAGGGCAACGTTGAGAAGACAGTTTATTACTGTTCCTAAGAGGCGGGGTATGCCAGGCCACATAGGGCCATGCGGGGTGGCACCAGGGTGTCATGGGGTCTGTCAGGAGGCGGAGCAGCCGGGGAGACCATAGCCAAGAGTCTTCACCTTGGCTTTCATGGGAGGGAAGGGACAAGGCAGGGTGAGCACTTGACCAGGTTTAGGATTGGCAGGTGTGAATCATTTCAGAGGCCTCCTGGAGGCTAGGAGCCAGATGGGGGACCAGGTGGGAGTCTGGACTCTGGATTGGCCGGTTTGCATATCAGAGATGTTCTGGAAGGCAAGTCATTTACTCTGTGTAGGAGTTAGCTGGTCCTGGCGGGGGCGGTTAGTCTCCTGTGGTGAGGCCCCAGGTGCCAGAGCACCAAGAACACAGTGTCAGAAAAGCTAGTTAACACAGTTGAGTATGGTTGGTGCAGGCTCTCCAGGGTCGCTGAGAACCCCGGCTCTCCTCTGCCCCAGGGCCTTTGGTTTGCTGCTCCCTCTGCCTGGTGTCTCCCCTCCCCTTAGTTCTCAGCTCAAACATCGTCTTTCCTGACCTCCCCTGGCCATCCTGTTAAAATGCACACCCACCGTCTCCCCCACTCTTACTGTTCTTTACCTGAGCCCTGTTCCCTGTTGTCTCACTAGTGCCTGGAACAGTGCCTGGCACAGAGTAGATGCGTAGAGTAGATGCTTAATGAATGTTTGATGAATGAATGAGTGAATGAATGAATGAATGAATGAAAACCATTTCTTGGTTCCAGGGCAGACGATAAGAGCACAAAGGAGAGCCTCACTGTAGGTTGTGTGGCTCTGGGAAGATGGCTTGTGTTTACAGTCCCTGGGTGTTTTCGTCTGTGTTGGCAGCCATGACTTCTCAGTTCTCAAAGATCTGCTTTTCCTTTGCTAATACCACCCCAGAATAATTCTGACAAGTTGAGGATTTAGAGTTTGTGATTATATCAAGAAGGACTCATTTGTTTGCAAATAATAAGGACAACCCCATTCAAAACAGCTAAAGTTAGAGAAAGGTCACACAACAGACAAATCCATAGTTAGGACAAACTTCAGGTGTGGCTTGATCTAGGGTCTCAAGTGCCATAACCTGGGCTTGTTCTCTCTCGGGCCCGTGTGGTGTCAGATGCCTGTGCCTCTTCAGCCGTGGCCTCTTGTGTCTCATTGGCACTGGGTGAGTCTTTTGCCCGTGTTGTCTGTACCTTGGGACTTTAGTGCTTGGATTGGCCAGGGGAGGGCCAAGCCCTTTGACGCATAACCCCCCCCCCCCCGCAACACCCCAAGAGCACTAGCCACGGGAGAGGCAGTTCCCCCAGAGGATATTGACCCCTAAAACCGGTGGATTCTGAGTGCCCCAGTTCTCCCAGGCTGGCCAGTCAGCGCGTGTGGCATGGCTCGTGACGTCGGGAAGCCTTCAGGGCCGGCACCTTCTGTCTCGCAGGGAGTGCTGGAGGTGCTCTCGGAGGTGGGCTGCTGTCTGCGCGTGTCCCTCTTTGATGTCACCTACCGACACTTTTTCGGGAGGACGTGGAAGACCGCCGTGAGGCCCGTGGAGCAGCTCTCCAGGCAGCCGTCCAGGATCGTCTTCGATGAGGTGGGCCTTGGCGGTGGGCGGGGCTGCTCTGGGGCCAAGCACATGCCCTGTGCATCTCAGACCCCAGGCACGCGGCGGCTGCAAAGCTGGTCTTAGCCCTGGGGCACTCCATTTCCAGACCCAACCTGTGCGGGAGCCACGTGTCCCGGGCAGACGAGAGCGTGTGGCTCTGGTCCAAGCAGTGGGGCGGGGGACACTCGCGGGTCTTGTCACCTTCAAGGAACCCTGGAGTTCGTGGAGAGAAGTTAGGAGGTTATCGGTCTCACTGACTCCCCCGTTTTCTCTCACCCTCCTCGTCCCCCTTCTTCTTTCAGTTTGGTTTCCTTCTTTGTCTTCAAGACGGGTGTTTGAGACTTAGCAGGAGGGAAGGCGACTTACCCAGGTGGCAGGGGGCAGAGCCTGGACTGGGACCCACGCCTTCTGTGTCCACACTGGGTGCTTGCGTTGGCACTGCTGAAAACGTGATTGGCCCCTGCCCCGCGGGCCGGTGGTTTCTGGCTTTGTCCGGCTGCCCCCAATACAAGCATGTATTCGGGCCTTGGGCTGGGTGCCGGGGGGTGAGGGTGGACGGCACGGTCACGGCGCTCACCGCGCAGAAGGGGGGTGACGCGCAGAAGCAGGTAACAGAGTCATTGTAAGTTGCGGCGAGCTTCCAAAGGAGGCCAGTAAGTACGCTGCTGTCCCGGGGGGACGGGGAGACCTCTGCGGGGAGGGGAAGAAGGAGGGGCTCCCCTGAGTGAACGTTGAAGCCGACGCTGCAGGCAGAGCAGGGTCACACCCGCACCAGCTTCCCGACGCGGCCCGTCTGCTTGATTGGGCTCCTGTGGGGACGTCACAGGTGTGGAGAGGGCCGGTGCCCTGTTGACTTGATCCTTCTCGGGTGTCGGGCGGGGCTCAGGGGAGCCTGGTGCTGTAGCCGTAGTGCAGTGAATGGTGAAGCTGGCAGTGACCATAGCCGTCCTTGGAGGCGTCACCGCATGTGACCGCAGCCCGAGTGCCCCTTTGCTGCTGGGGACCGTCCCGGCTCAGTCCTGAAGCTGCGGGGGGCCGGCTGAGCACGCCGCTCCCTGCATTTGGCTGCCACCCAGGGTTCGGGCTGTGGTCGGGGCGCGGATCCATCCGCTGGAGCCCTGCCTTCCCAGGGTAGGAGGGCGCTCGTGCCCCCAGAGGTCAGGAAGGTTAAATGAGGCCTTGGGAAAGCATGTGTCCTGGGGACGAAAGATGTGTCTGATATTCAGGTTGTCACACAGCCTATGCAAATGCTACTGAAGAGTCTGGCTGGCTGCATCGTATGTGAGCCACGCGTGGGTCTGTGGACAACTCCTTATAGGGCTGTGTCAGCATGGGCGATGAATGGCCTTCTCGCCCCTGACACGGCTGGAAGAGGTTCGCCAGGAGCAGCGTGGTCCTGGGGTCGTGGATCACCTGGCCAGGCTCGGCCTCCACTGCCATCGGGGGTGGCCTCCGAGGGCCAGGCTGCTCGGATTTCTCTTTGTCGTGTGTCCGGTCAGGCCCACGGAAGCCTGGTTTGTGACATGACCACAGCGAATGATGGAGGTGTGGACGTGAATGAGGAATGGTGGACGTGGGAGTTCACTGTGGGCTGGGCTGTGGGCCGGGCCTTGGCTCACAGCACGTTATGTGATTCCGTCCCCCCAGTCCTCCTCCAGAGGATGGTGTTATATGTCCCTCCTTACAGAGTCATCAGCAGGTCAGGAGGCCGGGAGTGCCCGCTCCCAGGCCCCTCGAGTCACTGGGTGGAGGAGAGCCCTGAAATCAGCGCCTGAGTGCTTTGCAGTCGTGGGTTGGGAGCGAGTCCCTCTCCCATGTCCTCCCCTTGGCACCCCTGTCCCTGACCAGTGCCGAGTGGTGGGACTTCCCTGTAGTGGCGGGGTCACGTCCCCCAGGCCACGCTCTGCCCAGAGTGGCTCGGCAGTGGTGGCCTACGGAACTGGCCACACCGTAGAAAACAGCCTCCGGAACTGCCCTGCTCCTGCTGGACCTGTCCAGGCTCAGCACTGCTTCCCCCAGAGGCCTCTGCTGCCACACCGGCCGCGGGATGCGTCAGATGTCACCCGGTCCTGGGCCCTCCACGTCTGCTCAGCTTCCCTCGCTGTTTGTCTCCTGCTGAGTCGGCCATGCGGCGGGGGACGGTGCGTTAGTGAGGACACAGTGTTTAAAGTTTCTGGAAAATTCTGCACCTTCCAGTCTTGCAGTTGCTGAAGTGGAGCGTGCAGCAGGGCCAGTGGGTGAGCAGAGGGTTTTTGGGGGGCGGTGATGCCAGAGGAGTTGCTCAGGAAGCGGCTGCTGTCCAGCTGCTATGCCCAAGGCGAGCAGCAGAGGCCAGTGGCGCCCCAGGAACCGGCTGGCCTGCTGTGCCCTTGAGCACAGTCCTCCCAGCCCAGCACTTCCTCTCGGATTCTGATGATCAGAATACGGGAAAATCAGCTCCTTTCGAGTTAGTTAAGGAAAGAATACCCCGGGCGGAGTGTGTGTGTGTGTGTGTGTGTGCGTGTGCGCGTATACGTGTTTCCATGCACGCGAGCCGTGGAAATGTGGAGTACTCCCGTGGTGGCACCCACAGACAGGAGGCTCTGCACCTTCTGCCTGCGCACCTCTGGAAAGAAGTACAACTTGCCCTTTTTAGAGGGGATTCGGAATTTGGCAAAGATCTTTTTCTGGTTTTATTAATTGTTTGTGTTTTCTGGTTTTACCGGTCGGCAGTGACGTGGGGAGATCTGATTGGAGGTGGTAGCCGCCAGTAGCAGGCCCCCATCCTTGGAATCACCATGGCCGTCCAGTCTAAATGTGGATTAATGAGCAAAGCCCGTGTGCTCAGGGTTTTTACTGAGTTGTCAGTGTCATATGGGTCCCGACTTTATTGCTTGGCAAATAACGTCTTGGAGAAAGACATTGAAGAAAGAAGTCTTGCCTTGAACCTGAGCTGGTATTTCTGTCTGTGAGTGATGAATTCCTCAGGCTCAGCCTCCCCCCTCAGGCTTGCCTGCCTCCCCCGCTGAGGCT